>NW_015090999.1:3138117-3429069 GCF_001431845.1 Calidris pugnax | reverse complement strand
CTCTGTGCAGTAAATAATAGAGTGTACCTTGACATCGAATCTCGTAAAACACTATCGCATTTACTACTGGTTTTATCGCACTTAGTACTGATTTTGTTAAATCACTGTTTCACCTTTAAAAGTATTTCACTACTTCACTCTAACTAGTGAAGTTAATCACTCCGCCCGCGACACCCATTCAGTTTGGTGTCATCAGCAATCTACATTTGATCTCATCATCCAGATCACTTATGAAGATATTAAATAGTGTTGGACTCAGTATTGACCCCTGGGGGATCCCACTTGTGCCAGGTTGTCATTTTGAAAAGGAGCTATTTACCACCACTCTCTGGGTGCAGTCCATTAGCTGCTTCCCCAACCACCACACAGACCACTTGTCTAGACCATAGTGCATCAGTTTCTCTTGGAGGACGCTGTGGGCAGCCATGTCGAAAGCCATGGAGAAATCCAGGTAGACAATGTCCACCGCTCGCCCCACATTAGTTGAGCAGGTTACTTGGTCGTAGAAGGCAATCAGGTTTGTCAAGCATGATTTGGCCTCGGTGAATCCATGCTGAGTTTTCCCAATCATTGCTTCATTTCACTTGTGATAGCCCTTAGGAAGATTCGTTCCATAACTTTCTTAGGGACTGAAGTAAGACTGATTGGTCTGTAATTTCCTGGATGCTCCTTTAAGCCTGTTTCCAGTCAATGGGAACTTCATTATACTTCCATGACGTTTGAAATATAATGGAAAGCAGCTTAGCAACTTACAACCAGGATCCATTGACCTGAAACGTGCTTAAGTAACCCAAATATTGCTTCATTGAACTTATTTTCTTGGTTTGGAGGTCAGTAGCAGAAGCTTAGGGTAAGAACCCCCTTGGAGACGACCCCTCTGATCCTGACCCAGAGAAATTCAATATGGCTCTCACAGTCACCATAGTTGACTTCTATATATTCAATGTTCTCAACATAGAGCCTCTTCAAACATAGACTCCTTCTTAAAGTAGAGCGCCTCTTAAAATAGAGCCCCCATGCCCATCTTTACAAAACAGCCTATAGCAATCCATCACAATGGTCCAGTCATGTGAGTTATCCCACCATGAAAACATTAGAAATTGGGTTACTAAAATAATTTCAATCAAGTAATTCTATGGACAATATCTATACAGCCTATGCAGTTTAATCTTAACCTTGAATTTCACAATTTGCAGATGAGGAGTAGTAACACAGAAGTGTAAAAAGTGTGACATACCGATGTCACCCTATGGAGTTGATTTTGAATTAAGAGGAGAAGACACATTACAGAACTGATAAGTGAAATCCTCAATTTCTGCCTGTATGGTAGTTCCGCATTCATTAATATGGACCTGTAAATTATCTAGTATCTACCTGCTAACATAGCAGTACTGATGTGATACAGATAGGCATAAACACACTTCATGTTTCTGATAATTCAAAATGTTTATGTTAAAAGGGTGCTTGTATATTGACTTTCAGTTAACCATGGGAAAATAGTGCAAATGCTGCTAAAAAGGTACTGCCTTGAGATTCCGTCCTCATTTTTTAACAGATGTGAAAACAGTGAGTTAATTTATAACAGACACCTTTCATATCATATCAGGAATAGTATGTTGATCTTGCATGAAAGGTTGATGCATCCCACCTAAATTTAGACAGCTGAAGTGTAACTCTCTGTACCTGAGCTATATGTATGTGTGAGTACAACTCAACTCAGCCTGACGTAGATGTGACAGTGGTGTTCCTCAGGGATCCGTACTGGGACCAATGCTTTTTAACATCTTTGTTGGAGACATGGACAGTGAGATAGAGTGCACCCTCAGCAAGTTTGCTGATGACACCAAACTTGGCTGTGTGGACGACATGCTGGAGGGAAGGGATGCCATCCAGAGGGACCTGGACAGGCTTGAGAGGAGGGCTAGTGCAAATCCCATGAAGTTTAACCAAGCCAAGTGCAGGGTGCTGCACCTGGGACGTGGCAACCCCAGGCACAAATACAGGTTGGGTGGAGAATGGCTAGAAAGCAGCCCTCAGGAGAAGGACTTGGGAGTGCTTGTGAATGAGAAGCTCAATATGAGCTGGCAGTGTGCTCTGGCAGCCCAGAAAGCCAACCGCATCCTGGGCCGCATCAAGAGAAGTGTGGCCAGCAGGTCATGGGAGGCGATTCTGCCCCTCTACTCTGCGCTCGTGAGACCCCACCTGGAATACTGTGTCCAGCTTTGGAGTCCTCAACACAGAAAGGACATGGATCTTTTGGAACAGGTGCAGCGGAGGGCCACAAAGATGACCAGAGGGATGGAGCACTTCTCCTATGAGGACAGGCTGAGAGAGCTGGGGTTTTTCAGCCTGGAGAAGAGAAAGCACAAGGGAGACCTTATAGTGGCCTTTCAATATCTGAAGGGAGTCTACAGGAGAGCCAGAGAGGGACTCTTTGTCAGGAAGTGTAGTGAAAGGACAAGGGGTAATGGTTTTAAATTGAAAGAGGGGAGATTTCGATTAGATACTAGGAAGAAATTCTTTACTGTGAGGGTGGTGAGGCACTGGAACAGCTTGCCCAGTGAAGCTGTGGATGCCCCATCCCTGGAAGTGTTTAAGGCCAGGCAGAATGGAGCTTTTAGCAACCTGGTCTAGTAGGAGGCCCCCCTGCCCATGTCAGGGGGGTTGGAACTAGATGACATTGAAGGTCCCTTCCAACCCAAGCCATTCCATGATTCTATGTTTCTATATACTAGGACACAGTAGGAACAGAAGAATTGCAATAGGTACATACTCATTTCTCCACATAAACTACAAAGATGAAACTTGCTCAAATGTAGTTATTTACACTGTAGTCATTTTAGCTAGATGAGATTAATCCAATACTGGCAGTACTAAATATGATTTAGGCATAAGTAAGTATATGGGAAGGATGGTGTCTGCTCCTGTACAGGTATCTGGTCAAAGGAGCCATAAAGACCTGACCAACACATAATAAGGGGGGTTGTGATAAGAGCAAACCTGTCCAGCAGCACAGATTTGGCTGTGCGACAGTTTTTCTTTTTAGCTGGGGGATAAGGAAAGGGAGATGAACACACAGAGACCTAAAATCTGACCCATTTGTGTTAACAAACAATAACCAGAAATATATCTGGTCAGTTACACTAATTGATGGGCTATCAAGAAATGGGACTTTGCAACAGATGAGGATGCAAACCTGGGAGTCCTGCATGTTGGAGGGGATCAGTGGGACTGTGTCAATTGCTGAGGCAATGTGCAGGGGAAGGGGGAACAGGGAGGAACACAATAGGGTTATAACAGGGATCGATTGTCTGTAAGCACGCTGACTGGGCTGAGCCCTGTGTCTGATCACCACAGTGTGTTCTTATACCTTGTTATTAAATCTTAACTCCCCCTTACCATAATCTCACTCTCTGTCATGTGTATGTGTATGTGTGTGTGTGTGTGTGCACTACAAGGACTCAGTGTCAGCTGCTGGTGAGACCTATATATGTGTGAGCAGAATTTGAAGCCAGCTACTGGAGTCAGACCAGG
Organism: Calidris pugnax; assembly: GCF_001431845.1. Taxonomy (NCBI): domain Eukaryota; kingdom Metazoa; phylum Chordata; class Aves; order Charadriiformes; family Scolopacidae; genus Calidris; species Calidris pugnax. The sequence goes on along the minus strand of NW_015090999.1, from coordinate 3,425,535 downwards.
GGTATTAGTTCTCCTGACCAATGGTGTCCGTTACTGGAACCAGTGGGGGTTTTAACCTCCAGCCAGAAGAACACAGAAACAGTGTGTGTGCCTGAAAAACAGCTACTGGGAGCACAAGGATGAGTGAGGTGATTGAGGGGCTCAGCGCCAGAAGATGGAGCAGGACCATGGGTCACAACCCATATATAAGATTATATTCTCAAGTTAAAAAAAATCTAGTCCAATGCTGTTTCAAAGAAACATTGCATATAATTTCATCATAAAACAGATTTCAAATAGTATGCCAGAAACCGATCTCTTTAATACACACTTTTTCCTAATTCCCTGCTTAAATTCATTATTAGCTTATAAACTATTTTACCATTATTGTCTTTTAGCTCAAATAACTCTTTTTCCTCACCAGCTTTCCTCTTATAGGGAAATACAATGTAGAGAATGTAGAGTGTTCTCTATCCTTACTGTATAAACTTATCTTTCTACAGAATTTCATTTCTGTAGTCAAGTTGTTTTCATTTTTAAATATATACCAGTTTAATTCCTTGACTCATCAGAAGTAGAATTTGTCTGGACTTTCTAGTTTTGCAGTTATCTTGCCTGAACAGGGTGATCAGGTGATCAGACCTGAATACTATATTTCTAAGGCAACAAAAAAAATAAATATTTTCTTGTGTCTGTAAGAAATTTATAGGTCCAAAGATTTCATCACTTTGTGATCGTCTAATATCTAGATTTTCTGCCTCCTTCCTTATTTCTGTCTGAGGAGCTCCCACCTTGCTACAGAATTTTTTATTGTTGGTTTCCAAGTATCTGACTTTTGTACTGCATTATATTGCTTTTAACTTCATTGTGTTATTGCTGACCTCTAGCTGACCCTGTTCCTATTTCCTTTATAGTGGTGCAGCCCAGTTTTATGTCATCAGCACATTTCCAGTTCTTTCATACAGAGGTTGCTAAATAAAATATGAGTGAAATATTAAGGAAAATCAAAGCCACAAACAGATTTTCTGAAACCCTACTAGTAACATCCTTCCTTACCAGTTGTTTCCTTTTGAGTTCAGACTCCTTGGTCCAGCTGTTCTTACATTCATCTCCATCTCCTTCATCTTAATTAATAACATCTCCCCTGGCAGTATATCAGGTGGTCTACTGAAGTTCAGATGAAATATTTTAGAGAACGTATTGCTTTTGTCTGAAGAAAAAAAAATCACAAGTTTTCTTAACAAAGAAACATATAAGGTAAATCTATTACTTTGATATATCCCTTCTACTTTTTATCTGCTTTCTGTTTAATTCACTGTCTTCAATGTCATTAAGTAACTTTTTACAAATTTAGTCATTACACTCACACTTTTCCTCATGTTTTAATCTTTACATGATACTACTACTACATTTTCTGATTGTCTATAAAAATGAATCATGTTTGATTTTGTTGTATTACTGGACATACTGCTCCCATGAGCTCATGTCACAATTATCTCAGAATTCTGCAATGAAGAATTATATGATCTCTCTGACATAAGCAATTGAAAGGATTGAGGTAAACCTCCTCATTTTGTGATGTTTTCCATCATCCGTCACTACATTTGTATGAGCTATCCTGCATACCACCAGTGTTAAGGGAATTTTTTTATACGTTTATTTTTTTAAAAATGAATTCAAATATTTTATCATATGTAGAGGAGATTACACTTGAATCTTCCCTACATAGCAATGGACTAACTATTCATTAAAACTTTCTGGTTTGTACTTTTTGGTGTTTTTTTTTTCCTTTGTCCCGATTTTTCCTGGACAAGGTGGATGGGAGGATGGGAGTCTATAGTCTACCTATAGTAACTCTGTAATATGAGAGCTTTGGACTTTTATTATTTTCTTGGTCAGTGTTCTTAAGAAAATTTTATGTATTTGAAGGGACTTTGAAACACAATTTTGAAATAAAAAGTCATTATGTGTTTAGAATAAGTAAACTGCTAGGTTAAATGATATTGAACTCTGTGTCCAAAGAGACTTTACTGGCTGGGCAGCTGTCAGCAACTGTTGGAAGGTTCGGTCTTTGTTGTTCCTGCATCAGCAGGATTCTCAGTGTTGTTCAGTTGCCATTTCAGGCTTCCTGGTTATTTCTTTATCTCTTTATTTCCGTGTTGGTGGGGGAGATTTGGTTTTTGGGGGGGTAGGCAGGGGGAGATTTTTTTTTTTTTTTTTTTTTTTTTTTTTATTTCCAAAATAAATGAACCACCCAGCTCATGACTTTTGTCTTTTTTTTTTTTTTTTTTTTTTCTGGAATCACTACGTTGCAGAATGTCCCCATACCAGCAATCTTACTCCTATCTGCAATTTTATATTTCTTATCTTGCAAGGCTCTACTCAGCAGACTTTCTCTATCAAAACTAGGCCTTGGATCACTGACAGCTCAATCCCTGGGATGAGCGGAAGGTAGCTTTACGGTATAATTCATTTTATCAGGAAGTAGAAACAGGCATAAAGTGAATCAGATGAATCATACTTTCAGTGTGATTGACTACTTTTTTCCTTGAACTACCCAATGAGTAGGGTGACTAACTAAGAAATAGATGTCTGCATTAGGGACATCTAAGTCAGCAGAGACGAAATCTCTTCAAGATCTCTGCATTTAACCCTCAAAGGAAATGACAACTGTACACTTACAAAAGAACCCCTTATTCTTCACATGTTCTTGCCACTTTAAAAATAGCCCTATGTGAGTGTTCTCCATTAACTGTTTACATCATCAGGATTAAATGATAGATGCAGCCTGGAGCACAGATTTTTAACAGATCTTCCCTGCCTAACTTCAGGTTTGAGACTATGAAAGCAGTACCACAAGGGATACTCAAAGGTCCTAACGACATTCCACTGATCTCTGTCTACTAGGAAAAGTTAGGAGAGTTAGCATAATAAGCAAAAAACTGTAGAAGTAAATTGGAGTTATGCAGTAGGCAGAACTGATCCAACTCTGATTTTCACAGGACAGAAGTCCTGCCTTGTTACAGGGCATCTCTCATGCTGTGATTTATCCATAGGTTTTAAATTTTAGGACAGGATCTTTCAAGTTGTTTTCCAGAAATGAAAGATAAACCAATAATTCTGGAAGTGAGTCAATTTTCAATTTGAAAATTAAAACAAGACCATGATATTAATTATCTAGCTTAACATATTATTATATTCTTCAATCTGTAGAATCAGTGAAATACTTAGGAAATGATGTGCAAAATGCAGTAAAATAGTCATATCTCATTATTATAAAAGAAAACTGAAAACATAATTTGAGAAAGTTCAAAGATTTATCACTACACGTAGGTTTTTTCACTCCTAAGTACCAGATCTTTAATCATTATCAACTGGCTGTAACCTTTCAAGATTATAATTCACCTTTAGACAATCATAGGTCCAGATTGTGGATGGTTTTGTGTGATCAAGTTAGAAAAGATAAAAACCCAAAACTTTTATAGCATTGCAAAAGGTCTTTGTGTGATGTGAAAATAAAGGCCAAAAGCTTAAAACTGAAAACTCTGTTAAAGCAGTTTTTGAGAGCTTTATCAGTGATTTCAGTGGGTCTGAGATCCTATTAAAAGAAAACTGCAAACTAATTCCGCTAGATTTATCATCTTAATCAAAATTTTGGGACAAAAGCTGAGTTTATTAACATAAGAAGAATTTGCAATGATTAAGCTGAAATGTATCCAGTGGCTTCTCAGTTAAGGAGAATCTGTTTGGTTTTTTCTTTACGAAAATCAGTAGTAATACCAAAAAAAAATACAAATGGCAACATATTACTTGCCTGAAAAGAATCCCAAGACACTATCCCAATAGATATGTGCTATCCAAAACCTTTAAAAAAAGTTTCAGCAAATAAATTTAAGTGAATACCAGTACTACTTTTATATAGAGTTTTGGAATGTTTGTTTTGTTTGTTTGTCGTTTTGAAAACTTGGAAGGGGGACTGACATTTCTCTAAAATCTTGAAGATTGTGCTACTGTAGAATGAAAAGAACATGAAAATGATGTTTAGCTATTGAATTTGGCCATTATTCAGGCTGAGTGAACCATAATAACAAAACATTGCTGCTGCTGAAAAGTGAGTTACCAGGTTCTCATATAGCACAATATTCTCAGCTCTCTGCTTGATGCTGCTTTCTGACTCCTTAAAGTCGCACACAGATGTACACACCCATTATTATGAGCATGTGCTCACATCTAAGCCACAAGAATACCAGTCTCAAGATGTGTAATGCAGCTACTGAAGGAGCCAGTTGGTGCTGGTCTCTTCTCACAGGTAATTAGTGACAGAACGAGAGGGAATGGCTTCAAGCTCCAACAGGGTAGGTTTAGATTGAACATTAGGAAAGAATTTTTCACCGAAAGAGTGATAGGGCATTGGAACAGGCTGCCCAGGGAGGTGGTGGAGTCACCATCCCTGGATGTGTTTAAGAGCCGTTTAGATGCAGTGCTAAGGGACATGGTGTAGGGGAGGACTTTGTAGAGTAGGATAGATGGTTGGACTTGATGATCCCAAGGGTCTCTTCCAACCTAGACAATTCTATGATTCTATGATTCTATGATTCTATGAAATTACTCCTCTCATATCTTCTTCCTGTGACTCTCAAGAGGAAATACAGCATTGATTTACTGAATGTCTAAAAGGTCCATAGTGTCATAATTGATTAGATTAATCTCATGGATTTTTTCATTTGAAAATCACATTATATTATCCCTCATATTACACATGATTATCCACCATTAGTGATTTCAACGTTCATTTTTTTCCCTGTATTCAATGATATCTGGATTCCAACTTATATGTGTATGTGTATATAAAAATATACATGGATAGCTGTGAAAGTTTATATACATACATATATAGTTTCTCTTTGTATGCATGTGTGTACATAAACATGGGAATTCCTCCTCAGAAATACCAGTGAAAGGACAAGTAAGCTTGTAATAAATGGTTAAATAAACTCTGCCAGGTTTCAATGCACGTACTAGAAAAAAAAGGTTAATAGCTTGACCAGCTCATCTGCCTGTAGGCCTGTTCTCTATAGAGCGTTTTGTAGTGACTTAAGCACTTAGCTCAAAGAGACTCCCTCTTATCCTAACTTAATGGATCTAAAAGTCATTATAACAGAACTCAGTCTGAAAGCATTACTACATGATCTGTTTCATACTGTGGGCCAGAAAAGAAATAATACAACACAGAGGTAAAATATACTTATAATCTGAATTCACAATAATGGACACAGTAACTACATTTAGGGCATTAGGTCATTCAAAAACTTTATGTGGAAGAAAGTTGGATGTGCTTTCCTTTGAGGAGACTTATCAAATAATATGTAAAATATGTATTGATGTTTTCAGTAAAAAAAATGCTAATATCAAAGTTCTACACTGATTGGGAAGGAATACTTGGATTTTTTTTTTAAAAAAAAACATGTAAGTACTCAACAGTCATTTCTGCATTAATATAAACATATTATATCTCTATGGTTGTAAATAATCAAACCTGTGCTGTAAAAAGTTTCAGCTCAGGGTCTGGAAATTATGTTTCAAATATGATATTGCTTTGAGCAAGGACTTTGCAGAACAAAGGAATGGTTTGAATTTAATTCCTTGATATTTCCAAAAGAAACCATCCACAAACCTTTAACCCAGAGTCTAAGAGGTTGGTTCATCTCTCCCGTCTCTATAATAAAATTACCTTATTAAAGGGACATTAGACTGTATTTTGTTTAAGGTGATCCTGATTTCCCTGCCTGTTGATGAGATACATGAAAAGAAAAATTCTTTTTTTTTTGTCAGTGCTTGTTTTTTAGTGTGACAGGCGTAAGAAGCAACAGAACATCTTGTATTGTTTAAAATACTCTGAATAAGCACAAGGAATAAATCTGCTAAACAAGGTGTCATTTCTGCCTTTTCACTTCTTAGACTGGAATCATGTTTTAAATAAAAAGAAGTATTAGAAGGAAGAGGAGGAAAATAAAACCACCAACAACACAAAACTGTTTTGAATGAGTGATATTTTCATTTTAACTGATTTTGAGTTACTATTTCTGAAAAAAGGTAATTTTTTGTTGTTTTTCAAGCAGCTTGCAAACCACTGTATATTAATCTTTTCCAAAATTCGTTGCCATTAACATGAACTTTGGCAAGGTGTGGAAATTTTAGTTGTTCTGGGTAAATATTTTTTATATGTTAGTGGAATACCTCAGGGATACTGAATACCCTGATACAGTCATCAAGGGATTGCATTAGTCATTTTGATTAGCATGCAGAATGTCTAAGTTACCAATTTTAAAAAAATATATGCTTTTATTAAGTAACATGTTAGTACAACAAAATAACTGATATTCCTTTAGGAAATTTATAGATACATACTAAATTTACATTATGTAGTGCTACAAAATAATATTCTAAATTAATGGTGGGAATATCCTTTACTAAATTTCAGTGTTTAAAAGTTAGTTGTCTAGTCTAAGCTATTGGTCAAGTCTCTACATATAGTCAAGAATAAGAGTAAAATAACTAGGCAACACAGCCTACCTTTCTGAGACTTCTGTTTTAGCAGTACAATACATTATATGAGACAGTGACGTGTTAGGTGGTAATTTTCAGGTGTCCATTTTCTGGTAATGAAAGAAAACCTTCTCTCTGAAAGTGAAAAAGTTGCAACTTAGTTGGAAAAAAATGAATAAACTTAAAATATGAACATGAGCAGGCCTAAGGAGAAAAAGATGGAAACAATGTTGGTTTGTATTTGAAATAAAATAGCATGAAAACATGGAGGAAAGTAGAAATTAACAGTAGATACAATAACTTTGTTAAATGTGTAACTGCATTTATATGTACTGTAAAAAATGGTACTGATTAAAGAAAACAAATATTACTGAACAGTGCTGATTTTACCAAAACAAAGTTGTCTTCCAAAAAAAGAATTTGGCAAGAATAACCACTGTATGTAAAGATATGAAGGCATTCACCAATAAAAACCTTGTTTCTGTTTGTTGGACCTATACATCTTACCCTTGAGTTTCATGATATGCAAAAATTATGTACCATCTAGTTCTAAACAGAGATTATATTTCGAATTTTAATAAATAGGGTGGTGGACCTTCAATCTAAATAGAATCTATTGAATCAATATTTAAGAAATAATTAATAACTTATGCTATTAAAAGCAGGAGAAAATATGGAACACAAACAATGACGAAATAATGTCATATACACTCTTATGTGCCTAAAAGCAAAATAAATTAATGTCAAGACAGTGGACAGAACTTAGATTCTGCTCAGTTGGACAGAGCTTCTTGTAAGCTCTTCTGCACTGACAAAAATTTACATTTTCAATTCATTGAAATGTTGCAAGAAGGTATCCCTGGAGCCTTCTTTTCTCCAGCCTGAACAAACCCAACTCTCTCGGCCTCATAGGAGAAGTGTTCCAGCCTTCTAATCATTTTTGTGGCCCTCCTCCAGATTCCCTCCAGCAAGTCCCTGTCCAGGTCCATGTCCTTCTTATGTTGAGAGCCCCAGAGCTGGACACAGTACTCCAGGTGGGGTCTGACCAGAGCAGAGAGGAAGAATCACCTCCCTCGACCTTCTGACCATGCTTCTTTTGATGCAACCCAGGATATGGTTGGCCTTCTGGGCTGTGAGGGCACATTGTAGGCTCTTGTTCAGCTTTTCATCCACCAGTATCCCCAATTCCTTCTCCTCAGTGCTGCTCTCAATCCATTCCTCCCCAGTCTGTTTTGATACTGGTCGTTTTAACATCCCGTTTGCAGGACCTTACACTTGGCCTTGCTGACCTTCATGAGATTCACATGGGCTCACTTTTACTTAAAACTCTACCAGTGCTGGTTTGTAATTTCTTCTTTTCACTGGACTATTTCTTTTCTAAACACAGAGTGTTTCAGCATTCATCAGCATGCAGAGTCTGAATCTTCCTTCTTTTTGGAAGTACAAGTTTATTTTTCTGCGACACAAAACTTTTAATCATGTTTTCTGCCATAATTGTCTTTTCCTCTATAGTCATAAGCCATCATTTGTTGCTTATATGTTTGTCTTAATCATATATACTTAATATAATCATGGTAGGATTCTAATTTCTTGTAAGAAGTATTCTCTTTACCTACTAATAACATTCCTATGCAGGTAGTGATATGGAAAATAACAGAAACATAATTATCCTACAAATGTCTTGATTCTGGTGAGGACCTTGTTTCTGCCAATGTGAGCTACTTTTCCAATAATATCAATTCATTCAAGGGACAGCTGCCTGTGTCTTTTAATGTGGTCTTTTAATGACAGACATACTCCCTGAATAGAAAGAGTGAATTCTTAGAGAAGTTATCCAGCAATTGATAAATTTTGAAACTGTGATAAAAAACAAATGTATTGAGATCCTGAAGATCCAGGGCCTGGAAAGCTAAAAGTTCCTCTTGCTTAAGAAACACTATAAGTTTGTTTGGATAGTTCAGTACACTCTTGCCCCAACTAAAACTTTCCCTGTAGAAACTGTATTCTAGAGGCAGAGTCCATGAATCATTCTTTGAAGCAAAGATCAATGACTAAGAAGTCAAATACGAATCCCAGCCGCAGCAGTAATTATTAGGCCATCCCATTTATTAAGTTTGTCAATATCGTGACCAAAACAAATGAGTAAGTTGTAATCTAAGATCATTTCAATTTAAAGGTCAAGTAGATGGTGTGAAAAGCAGTTTTGATCATATGAAGATGAAGAAATAATAATTTTTAGATACAATCTTCCTGGGAATATAACTTACTTAATCTTTCTGCCCTTTATATTTTTGTTATATATTAAAATCAGTGACAACATCAAGAACTTTAACCATATTTTCATTTTCTCCTAGCAAAGATATTATCAGAATCTTCATTTAATTAAGAGCAAACAATGAACTGATATCAGACCTCAAAGGATACATCCACAATTTATAATATCTCAGTGTGAATCAGAGAAGTTAAGTTGCAAACACTCTTGGGGAAAAAGGGGAATTAAACACAAGAATTAAAACAAAAGCAAAATACGTTCCTTTCAAAGAATCAAAGAATTGCTAAATTAGTAGTAATATTCTGAGATGGTGCTTTAATGTGTAAGCATACCAAAGCAATCTGCAATATTAAACTCAAGTAGTATTTCTTGTTTGTATTTCATATGGCGTGAGTTCTGGTTATAAAATCTTTATATTCCATATTGTAGAAAAAAGCAGATTAAACTATTCAACATGCAACATTTTGCAGCTTGCAAACTTTGACATGTTCAGGACAAAATGGTACATGAAGTCATTGCTGTGCTTGTGAAAATATATACAAGTACACCAATAATGATAAACATTTTGCCAATAAAAAACTACAGTTGGGCTTCTCAGTTTGTATTTGGGCTCCTCTGAATAGAATGGTTTGACTTTGTAAACTGCTGAATAATGGGTAATTCTCTGTGAAAGAGAAGATTATTTGTTAACTGAACATTTGAGCAGGATATTGAAGCCTTTCCTAAGCCATTAGTTTTCTTAGAAACGTTAGCAGTAACTTGAATTTTTGTCACATGCAAAGCCATGTTTATGTATGTGGAACATTTGTTATAGCATATCCTAACAAAGTAGTGATTAGAAATGGATGGATTCCATCATAAAAAGCACAAGTGCTTGATAGAATTGCCTTTCATGTACTGTAGTCCTTTGTAATGGCCTCCAATAGCAGTAACAATAAATGTTTGCCTTTCATTATAGGCTCTTGGGAAAAATAAAAGGTACTAAACCCATCTTTTTTATTCTTACCTTAAGATACTGTCGCGGTTTTGATTGAATTGACCAATCAGAATGACAGATGACCCCTCCCTCCCCCCCTCCCCCCAAGGAAAAGAGAGGAGAGGAAGAGATAAAACAGAGATTTATGAGTTTAGAAAAAACTAAACTACTTTAATGAAAATATAAATAAATAATGAAATAATAAATAAGAATAAGAAAAGAAAAAAAAGTTTAAAAAAAGTATACAGTATATACAAAACCATATCAAGCTCCCAGGACAACCATCATGTCACCAGCAGGCACAGGCAAAAGTCTCAGTCTGAACTTGGTGATGGACAGGAGCCGGATTCTGTATCTGGAGTCAGGAACGCTCGGATCGGGATCAAAGGCAGATGAACAGACAGGGTCCTCCTCGAACGTCGGTCATTGAAGCAAGAGAGGTAACCCTTTGATCCCTCAGCTTTTATACTGAGCATGATGCGGATGGGATGGAATACTCTGTTGGTCAGTTTTGGGTCACCTGTCCCGTCCGTTCCTCCCTACAGGTGGGACCCCTCTACGCTTTTCCGCTTTCAACCCTCCAATGGGGCAAATAACAAATCTACCTGACCTTGGTTGTTATAGCAATAAGTATAAGCAAGGGCCTCTCTGCATACCATTCCTTTGTATAATCAGGTTTTATCATGTGAGAGTGAACAGTTTCTGAACAATATGCTGTTAATTTCAGAGTTTGGTTAGTTAGAAGAGGCCCAGCTAAGAAAGTAAAATTACTGAACAGAAAATTAGTTCTGTTCTACCTCAAACCAGGACAGACACACAATTACAGAATTCAGCCATGTGGGTTATTTTAATCTTAAGGCAAACTGTACACACACACTTTCCAAAAAACTTAGGAAACATCTACATGCATGACAAGTTAGTTGTTGTTCTTGTATAGTATACTTGGGTTTTAGGATATTTGTTTCTTCAAGTTTTTTTGTGAAGTAAGGTATTTCAGGATGGCATATCATGATATAAAAGCACAAACAATTACATGTATTACTAAGGACTGTATCCTAGGAACAGCAAGCTACGTATTTTCTCTGTCCATTTCCACAAAAATACAGCTATTTTCCTAACTGTTATCTTGCATTTAATATGTGCTACCTATTTCTCCTCTGTTCCTAAGGCTTTCAAACCCATAGTCCTCTCATCACACTCTTACCTTCATATGTACCTCACTAGCATACACCACGGTTTGTCTGTTATCTCTTTACAGTGCCATTGCACTTTATTCATCCACTTAAACCAAATTACAAGTTAATTCTCCTAATGTTCTACAGTTCCCAGGTCAACCCCGGACAACATACTCCCCAAGTTCTTGCAGTCCTGTGACTTTGATGAGGGGAAGGCCTGTAATAGGTTACTAATATCCATGACTATCTGGCAAGAATGAATAAATGAGAACTCCCTTCAGTGTTTTGTCACTGCTTAGTATTTTCAGTGTCAAATCAAACTTTTTTTATTATACTATACAAGGGTTACATTGAATTCTACACAGTTATTAACATTGTATTTTTTAATACTGGGTGGATTCCTGTCCTCTGAGGAAAGCCACTTGTCCCTTGTTTCCACTTGGGCATCAAGCTGTTGACCACAACTCTTTGAGTGTGACCGTCCAGCCAACTGCTTATCCAGCAAGTGGTACATCCATCAAATCCACCTCTCTCCAATTTAGAGACAAGGATGTTGTGGGAGACATTGTCAAATGCTTTGCACAAGTCCAGGCTGATGATGTCAGCTGCTCTTCCTTATCCATCAATGTTGTAACCCTGTCAAAGAAGGCCACCAAATATGTCAGGCACAATTTGCCCTTAGTGAAGCTATTTGAGCTATCACCAAGCACATCCTTATTTTCCATTTGCCTTAGAAGAGTTTTCAGGAAGATCTGCTCCATGATCTTGCCAGGCACAGAGGTGAGACTGGTCAGTCTGTAGTTTCCCAGGTCTTTCTTTTTTCCCTTTTTCCCTATGAAAGCAAGGAATTTTTGAAAATTAAATTCTTAATTTGTGTTGTGCCTAATTTTTTTTTCAGGGCTGGTAATGCTGACTGTTACTAGATTTTCCATGTTTTTTTCATGTTAAGACAATTTTTACAGTCTTATGATTTTAAAACTATCCATCAGGTTTGAAAACCTTCAAGACAAATGTCTCTCAATAAGTGGCCTTTTGTTTCTTTCTGTGCTTTAATTTGTAGGAGAGGGAATGAAAGGAGGAAAATTTAATAAAGAAAGGTACATCTGTTTCTGAGAAAAAGCCCTGAGGAAACGTCATTGTTGTTAGCAAAAAGAAAATTAATAATAAAGAAAGCAAACAGAAAACCTAACTGACAACCTTGGTGGTGATCTGACATCCTTCTAACTTGAAGTGTCTTTAAGAGCGGCATTTTTTTCAGACGTATGTGTTCTCTAGTCTCTGTGAAATATGCCACATTTTGCCAAAAAATTGTCTTTAAATATATGATTCTTGTGTGTTTAGAAACCAAGGAGTTTATGTTTCTCAAGTAAGATCCCCCGAACATTCATATTCATTACCACTCTGAGTACTGAGCCACCAATGACTGGCTAGTCATGATGATTTTTGTGGTTAGCATCTAATTTTATATCATAACTCATATAAGTCAAGGCAGAGGAAAAAGATGCCCTGTTAAAAATCTCAAAGAACAAGAATGATATTGGTGGAGTGTTTTGAATAGCGACTGCTTCAGGAGGCTGTTTTTTTCTAGGCACAGAGGTTATGTCTGAGCCAAGTGGAAGGGAAAACCTTTGCAACGAAGAATGACCCCATCTTTTATAATATGAGTCAGTGTATTTTTGTGGAGTGTCTTAATATTCCTTGAGGCTGAGAAAAACTCGAATATGAAACTGCCTATCATGTGCAATGATTTTAATTACTAAGTTGATGCTAGCATGGCTTATCCTTGAAGTAGGGTCTAGTGTTTTTTTCACAGAAGTACAATTTAGGCACTGTTTGCCACTTGTCTTACAGACATGCTATATAGACGTTTGCTACTTGCATTTCTAGTTCAGTGATAGTCTTTGTAGTTCAGATTCTCAAAAAATATCATATAAATTTCACATGCCATTAGGAGGGCAGGAAGAAACTGAAGAAGACAAGAAGAGATAAGAAAGGTGAGTGAGTGAAAACAGAACATAAAAAAATGCACATATGTTTCTGGAAATGTTGCTACAATTTCCAGGATAAATTTTTGTCTTTCTGTAATTACAAGCAGGAGTGCTAAAAAGAACAATGAGGAAAATAGCAGTTTTCAAAAATACCTCTTTTTATTGATCAGACTTGCTTAAAAACCTAAAGCAAATTGAAGGACAAACCATTTATATACCAGTTGTAATGAAATTTGAAATTTGAAGATGATAGTAGGAATACAAAATCTGAAAAACATTCCTTTAAAATGTCAAGAATTTGAAAGAGAGAATAATTTTTAGCAGAATCTGAAGAAACTGAATCAAACATGAAATTCTGGAGAGCATGTGCTCACTTTGCCAAAATCAGGCTGTAGAAAAGATTAGATTAAAATAAGAAAAGAGACTTCTAAAGGTTTTGAATACAAAACAAAAAGCAGATTGGATTTTCCAGGCTGCAAGACAAAATCATCAAGACAGATTTAAGGTAAAATAAGTAAAGGTAAAACTACGTGATTTCTGACTGTACTGGGTTAGCAATCATCAGATGAATAGGAAGAATTAAAAATAAACCTGAAAATTGTGAAGAGAAGTTTGCAAATGCCAAATAACAGAAGGAATTCTATGTCTTACCAATATCTCACCTGTGGATATCTTTATTTTCAGGAAACAGAGATAATTTGTAAAAAATGCCAAAAGGGAGATGCTGTAGTCAAAAAAGGATTTTGTACAGTAAAAAAGACTGCAGCATCACTCTGTAGAGCAGCAGCTTAAAAGAATAAATATTGCTTGGAATCACTCAAAACACAGGTGTATCGACAAGATGGAATCTTTATTCCACACGAGGGGACATGTTACTACTTCTGAGCTGCACTAGTGCGTATCTTAATGTAATATCTTGAATTACAGTAAATGGTTTTTAAAAAAGAAAAGCTATTTTGAAAACAGGCAACCAACAATGTAATTACATGATAAAAAGGCTTTTCTACAGGGATATATGTGAAAGAGATGTAAAAATAAAATTAAATATTGAAAATATGTTTGTTATTCCTTTGAAAAATTGGTTACATCCTCAGTTGCTGAAAATATTCCAAGTTGGTTAAATTGAGAGAAGCCAGATCCTAGAAAGAGAACAATCCTGTATAGTTATAATTTATTTATAATATAGATATGAATATGGTGTTAGATGTGCAGATAGATAAATACATAGACAGATCGATCATTGTGTCAGAATACTACACAAAATATTTCTATAACATTTCTATGCTACCAGTGTTTTGTGATATTTTTGTCAGTATTACTTAACAAGAAAGTAATCAGGAATAGTCAGCATGAATTCACCAAGAAGAAGGCACGTTTGACAAACTTGATAAACTTTTCTCATGAAATGACTGGCATAGTAGGGAAGGAGAGAGGATAGTGGCTATTGTCTACCTAGACTAAGGCTTTCAACATTGTCTCCCATTAGATCTTCATAGAGAAACTGATGAAGTGTGGGCTGGACATTGAGATGCATTGATAGATTCAGTCCCATCTATCCATCTTGGACAAGAGGTCTAGCTGGAGGCTAGCAGTGTACCCCAGGGGTCAGTAATGGGTCCAGTCTTCTTTAACATCTTCATTAGTAATCTGGATCATTGGGCAGAGTGTATTCTCAGCAAGTTTTCAGATGATGCCAGACCTGGAGGAGTGACTGATAAGCCAGGGGTGGTGTTGCCATCCAGAGGGACCGCCACAGGCTGGAGAAAAGGACTGAAAGGAACCCCATGCAGTTCAACAAAAGGAAGTTCAAAGTCCTGCACTTGGAGAGGAATAGTGCCAGGCAGCAGTATATGATGGGGGCCAATCTGCTAGAAAGCATCTTTACATAAAAGGAACTGGGACTCCTGGTGACCACAGAGTTGAACATGAGCCAACAATGAGCCCTTGCCACAGAGAAGGCTAACACTATCCTGGCCTGCGTTAGGAGGAGTGTTGCCAGCGGGTTGAGAGAGCCCCTCTACTCAGCACTGATGAGGCCACACCTGGAGTACTGTGTCCTTTTCTGGGGTCCCCAGTACAAGCAAGACATGGACATACTAGAGAGAGTCCAGTGAAAGGCCACAAGTACGACAAAGGGTCAGGAGAAGGTCATGTATGAGGAAAGGCTGAGAGACCTGGGACAGTTTACGCTGGAGAAAATAAGTCTTAGAGGGATCTAACCAATGTGTATAAATACCTGAATGGAGGGGGCAGAAAGGATGAAGCCACATTTTTTTCGGTGGTGCCCAGTAGCAGGACTAGAGGCAATGGGCACAAACTGAAACACAGGAAGCTCCCTTAGAACATAAAGAAAACCTTTTTGCTATGAGAGTGACCAAGCACTGGCACAAGTTGCCCAAGGAGGCTGTGGAGTCTCCCTCCTTCAAGATATTCAAAAGCTATCTGGATATGGCCCTGGGCAACCTGCTATATGTGGCTGTACATGAACACAGGGGTTGGACCTGATGACCTCCAGAGGTTCCTTCCAAACCCAACTATTCTGTGATTCTCTTATTCTGTGGTTTTCTATCTTTATTTTTGATAATTTTTCTTTAGAAAGAAATTTACATTTCTGAAAGTTGAAAACATTCTAGTTTCAAGTAGTGGTTAATGTCAAATTAGTCTAGGAAACAAATTGCATAGATCTGTTTCCCTCTTTCACACATTCTTTCTTAAAATTCTTATTATTTACCTATTATTATATTTATCATTATTGTCACATCAAATGTAAATTCATAGTCTTACTTAATACAGCAGAATACAATACAAAATCTCAGGAGTAAATTACTAATTCTACCTTTAAACAATGTTTGTGTTCTGTGCAGTCAAGGGCATACACATTTAACAGTAAAACAAAATGCTAATGTATAATAACTCAACCCTCTCTATCCTATAAAATACATGGTGTTTCAGAAAAGAGAAAAAATGTCAGTCTTAGCTTTTAATTTTTTCTTAGCTTTTAATTTTTTAACTTTTTCATAATAAATATTAAAAAGATAATAAACACACATCGTAAATTATATTTTAAACTTTTAATGTTTTTGTGACAAGTTTCAACGTATAGCACAAACCCTTATGTATATAATGTGAAGGAGAATAAGAATGAAGTAATTGGACTTACATTCTGACAGTAAAACACAACTGGTTTTGATGATACTGCAGGTAATATAGTTCAGAGTGCAAAATCCTTTGTTACCCATGTATATTTTCTGAGACATAGAAAAACATGTTTATGGTTTTTATAATTAAAATGAGGTAAGGAGAACTACAATCTCAGCCGTAGAATGAAGCAGGCCCCTTTTTAAATTTAAGTCTGTATTATACTCTCTTTTTTATTACATTTCTTATGTTTGCATGCTGCTATTACTGATATTCTTTAGTATTTGAGTCATAGGTATTAGACTTTTCCTTGTTTCTTTCTTCTTGTCTTTTAGTGTTATCAACTTCAGAACAATTTCATAAATTGTGGAAAAATTATATCTCATCCAATACAACAGCAGAATAGCAATTCAATTATGTAATAATATCTGTGCTCCGTCAATACTTCTCACACTCCTCTTTAGAATTAGCCATTTCATGAATAGGTCCCTGAAGATTTTTAGCAGCTAAAGGCAGACCAAAGAACTAATAAATGCACTGAAAAGAATATAAAATATATTATTGCTATAGAATTGCTTAGAAAACTCATTAAAGTTTTGGAAAGATACTGACTGATCAAGTCATCAAGTTTATCCAAGTTACTAAAGGTACTATCAGACTAATTTCATGAAAAACATCATTGTAGGCAGTTTACAAACATGAACAAAGTTAATTTTATTCTAATAACACTGAAAATAATTGCAGCTAAACTTTCCTAGGACACTTTTAATGGAATATGTGTGATTTACTGACAGAATTACTATTTCCCATAAGGGCTATAAAAATTATCAGCCATATCCATTTATTTTGCACCTGTGTAAAAACATACAAATATAAGAAACATATATATATATAACATTATGTAGAAGCTATTGCCTTCCAATGCAATAAAAAAAAAATAAAAGAAAGAGGAGTCGTCTGCTGTTACCAATCAATTATGTTAGACTTACATATGTATATACATGAAATGAAAGTCAGTTAGGTTTTGTTTTATTTAACTTCTGTGACATTTTTGGGACTCTAGGGACTGAAGTCTTTTATTCACATGGTATATATCACACAGGACTGCTAGATTTCTCCAGTTCACTCTCACAACTTAGCTGACGCTAAATCAGAGTGATTGCAGGCATGATGTAAAAGGTAGTTCACTCACTGTGTTCAGTTTGCCCTGGTCACTTTCCTGAGGCTACCGATAGGCATACAAATCAGTAACAACTAGTCTGGTCTTTTTAGGGAGTCAAACATCTGTTCATTAACAATAAGAAAGAAAAATCAACTTCAGTTGTCTTCAAGTAGTAATCTCATGTTTGCTCTGGCTT
The DNA here is from genome assembly GCF_001431845.1 of Calidris pugnax. Lineage (NCBI taxonomy): Eukaryota > Metazoa > Chordata > Aves > Charadriiformes > Scolopacidae > Calidris > Calidris pugnax. The sequence goes on along the minus strand of NW_015090999.1, from coordinate 3,408,103 downwards.
ATTTTTTATTATTTTTATTTTTATGATCTTTCATAGAATCATACAATTGTCTAAGTTGGAAGGGGCATTTAAGATCATCCAGTTCAACCATCAACCTAACGCTTTCAAAAATCAATCAAACAAACAAACACAAAACCAACAAGAAAACATCACTAAACCATGTCACTAAGCGCTATGTCAACCCATCTTTTGAATACCTCCAGGGATGGTGCCTCAACCACTTCCCTGGGCAGTGCCTTCCAATGCTTAATAACCCTTTTAGTGTAAAAACTTTTCCTAATATGCAATCTGAACCTCCCCTGGCGGAACTTGAGGCCATTTCCTCTTGTCCTATCTCCTGGGACTTGGGAAAAGAGACCAACCCCCACCTCTTGACAACCTCCTTTCAGGTAGCTGTAGAGAGCAATAAGGTCACCCCTCAGCCTCCTTTTCTGTAGCAAGAATAACCCCAGTTCCCTCAGCCACTCCTCGTAAAAAAGATTTTTATCAGAGAGATTTTATAAGTGTAACTGCAATGAAAGACTGAACAAAATATTTCCATATTTCAATATTCTCTATAAACCAAAAGGCACTGGAAAAGCTCCCTTTTAATCTCTTTTTTCCACTTCCCAGCATATACTACTGTTGGACTGTGCTTAAATTTTAACATATTAACTGAACAGAGACACAGAGACATAGAGTCAACAATAAACAAGTCAAAGTCCAGATCCCATTCCTTAGGCTGCCAAAGAACCTGAGTGAATGTACTTTTTCAGGTTCTGGTGTGGGTTTTTTTGGTTGGTTGGTTGGTTTGTTGTTGGTTTTTTTGTTTGTTTTTTTTTTTTTACATTTCCAAGGATGGCTTCTGATTGTACTGAACAGTCAATTTGTATACTGATACTATTTATCAGTTTGTTGCTAAGCTCTGTAACACCTGTTACAATGGTTCACAGAGCATGCAAACTAGATATTTCTGCAAGGGAAGCAACATTATACATTTTTACCAACATGATGTCTACAGGTTGGATGATCACTGAGTGTAGCTTCCTCTGTGCACTGAGAGCCTTGACCTGTTTTTGTCCAGAGATTCAACTGCATCTGGCAAGGGAGAAGCAGATTTTAAGATAACACACTACTCATTCCTGCCAAACTGAAAATTGCAGCTACTGTTTTGCACTTATGTAGCATTTTAGACACACATCAGTTGGGTTGCTTGGTGTGTTTTTTTTCTTGAAACATTGTGAACGAGAGGTAGATTTGCTATATTAATCATTACTTCAGTTCTCAGAACCACTGTAAACTGTCGTCTCATTGGGATATTTTAGTATTCAGTTTCTTCCAAAGGGAAAAAGATGAGGCATTGTCTTTAGCAGAATGTGGAGGCTTTGAGTGGGGAGGTGGCTTGCCTATTTATTTGTTTGGTTTTAACATAGTATAGAAACTACACAGTCAAGATACTGGAATACATCAGATTTTATCCTTTGATCAAAAGCAGTGTATAGTATTAGCAAAATTAAAATAAAATAAAAAAGGCATAGATGAAAAGCAAAATGCATATGTCCTTGTTATGCCCTTGTTCTTTTTTTTTTTTTTTCTCACAGACTTATTAAAGTAGTTGTAGCAATATCACAGAAGCTCTCAAATTTAGAATAGTCATCGCTGAACTGTCAGCTTATACCTTCAGTTACAACACAATAAATATTATTATGCTTTTTTGTTCTTTCATATTACTCCTTGATATTTCTTCAAATTGATTTTATGACTACAGTATCATTACTGTATTTTAAAGGATTTCATATTCTCAGGAGTATGATCTACCAGGAGAAAACAAGGGTTCTCAAAGGACAAAAACTAAGTGCAAAAAGAAGGAAATATTTAATTCCAGAATGAAAACCTAGAAATTACTGAGCCACTTGAAACATATTTCTTTATTTATACAAATGAGTCTCTTCATTTAAAGTAGTTCATTACAATGAGTCAGACAGCTGTAGCACTTTAGCCATCATGCCAACATTTCTTCTCTCTGGAAAATATCGTTATTGCATATAAAAATGTAGTGTAGGGGTAATCACTACTTACAGATCCTTGAAAACTCTTGATATATCTTCTTATATACAATTTTAGCATTAGATAGTATGTTTGAAAAAAGGCTTTATTAAGGGCAAAATTTATAGTAAGAGTACTGCAGGGAAACCAGAGATCTCCAGTACAGTCTGCATCATGTTTCTGTTTTTAAAGCTGCAGCCCATATTTACAGTTATGACCTGCAGAGCTTTTTTTCCATGTTTAATAATGATTCAGACAGATGTCCCCCAGCAGCTCCAGCCAAGGGCCTGGAGCCCAGCTTAATGCTGGGGGATCTGGGGTCTTTGCCCAGGCTGAGGGATGCAGCCATTGCTTTCCAGTTTTCTGAAGGTGTTTTCCAGAGACACACGCATGGGGACACATACACATGTACATGCACACTCATCCCATAGGCACCCCACATTCATGGGTACCCCCAAATACAAGCACAGACCCTTCCCCCACCCAGTATCATTTCCCAGGCCTGAGAACCCATACTGACAGGTGATCCAGCTTGGCATTTGCAAGTGGATACACACGCACACTCCACACACCCAATTTGGGGAAGACACAGACACTCATCCCCAGCAGCCAGCACAAGGCTGTGACCCATGGTACAGCTGCCAAATCTAAGCCCCTTACTTGTCTCAGTCATCCTGGTCCCCCAGGTATCTGATTTTGGGGACTTATACCCTTCCCGCACCAATGGCTGGAGCTTGATGACACCCACTGGCTTCAGTAGCTGACACTACAGGCGAGAGACACCCACATCCCCAGTCTAACTCCTTGCAGCAAGAATACACACAGGATAGAGAGTGAGATTACACAAGGAGACTTAAGAAAAGAGATCATAAGCAGATACAAGAAGACAGGACAGACGGTGGTCATCAGGTGCTGGGCTCAGCCAGACAAGCAAGGTGACCAGACCCATTTTACATATGACTGACCTCTTTTATACTCCTTTCTGCCTAACCACCTCTCTGTTCCTGTTTATCCCTACTTCCTCTCACATTGCTTCATCAGTTGACACAGTCCAATGGACCCCCTCCAACATTCTGGACCTTCAGGTTTGCATCCTTGTCAGTAGCAAAGCCCAGGTTGGTTCAGTTTCTTGAAAGCCTGTAATTTAGTGTGACTGATAAGGTTTATTTCTTCTCATTATCTCCCTTGTTGCTTGTCTGGTAGGTCTGCATCTCTGTATGATTTTCTCACAGCCTTACCTTTTCACCCTATCACACCATTTTGACAAAGGTCTTCAGTCAGGTGATCTTACAGAACTAAACATTCTCATACTCTACCTCTATCAATTGGTGTAACTGACCGGCTTCTTTTCCCATTATTGTCTCTGTTTGCTGGTCAGGTTTGTGCGTTTCTGTGTTTGGCTTCCTCCTCTTCCTTATCATCCTCTTTGATGAGGTCATAATCAGATAACTGCAAGGGAATTCCTCTCTCCTTCTACATACCCTAACACTAAACGTAAGTCTGTGTGATAAATACTAAAGGCAGTAAAAACAACGAAAAAATCACTATGACCCAAAACCTCTCTGCTTTTTGACGGACAGATAGTTTGCATGTAAATATACCGTTTTTTGTTGTTCTGCTTTTGTTGTTATGAATTTCAAAAGTAGAAGTACTATTGGATAGAGATGGGGTAAGACAAGGGAAACCTTGCTGTAAGCTGCTGCTATGAACCAGAAAGACCCCAATCAGTCAAGCATTTTGGCTGTCACACAAATCTAGCTCCTGGACTGCTATAGGACTATAATCTTTCTCCTGGCCTTCATGAAACTCTAAAAAAGGTTAAAGTTGCATTCTACCACTAAGGAAAAGCAATAGGTTTAAGTTAAATCTTTATTTTTCTTTTCACCTTGAGAAATACTTGTTCTCTGGATGACCTTAATGATAATGAAAATGTAGCAAATAAAGGCAAGGTTTCAGATATTTCCTTGTAACAAATCATATGATCAAAACTCTACTTTTTTTTTTTTTTTCCCCCCAGGTAGGATTTCTTGTTGGATACATACATGATTTAAAGTTAGACACTTCTTTTGGCCTTAACTGCAAAAATGATACTGAAATAAACTAAAAAATTGTGTTATTGTGAGGATTACTTAATTTTAAAAGAGCTCCGAGGCTCAGAAAGATTACATAATTTTAAGTCTTATTATTAGTCATTTTTCAATCAATTTGCTTATTTGATAGGTGCTGACTAGCAGAGAAAAATTCCTGGGCAATGTTTTTACTGAAAGCTAAATGAGAAAATGTTTTGCTGCAGAAGGCTTGAGATGTCCTATATAAAAATAATGAAGATCAAATATGCTGTGAAAGATGTGGTCTCTTCCTTGCAAACAGCACAGACAAGTTTGATAATACCTCTTCCTCTGAAATGTTTTCTTACTTCACAAAAACAAATAGAATCCCAGTGCCTCAGAGATTCTGTGATAACTTTACTGGAAACATTTGTTAATAAGTCAGCAAGCTAGTCTTACCATTTATTAAAATAAATAAGTGAATTTATATTTTTGTTGATGTCAAAAAATTAATAAGTTCCGCCATTTCAGCAATTTAAAATTAAAACATTATAAATTCACCTGACTACTATAATTTATGGGTTTTTAATTCAAAGTTGCTACACTGAAGACTGTAACTGAATATAAAAAAAATATAATTACTATAATTAATATTATGGGTTGAAATAAAATGAATAGTGTGTAAAGTGTAATAAATATTTATGTTTTCTAAAGCAGCATATGATTGAAAAACATAGTCTATCAGATAGAAACTCAGCATAGAGTATAGTTAGTATTCTTTGTACTCCAATAAACTTGAAACAGAGCAGAAACACTTGTATGGAAATGAGAAAAACTACATAAATATATAAATTTTAACCTTGATTCAAAACTTATAACTACGCTAGATTTATACTAGTAATTTAGTACGGGCTTACTGGCATAAAACTGGAATAATATAGCAGTGAACTGAAGAAATATCTAACTAATGATAGTGAAATTACTCGCTGCAAATAACTCCCATGTTACACTGCTCTTTGAGACTCTGATTTCTTTATACTGTTCTGTAAATATTAGCACTTTTAGTGGTATCATTTAGCCTTATTGAAGACACTTAAAGATGTCCTAAAATAAGAGTAAAATGCAATTTACTTACACTGCAGCACCCCATTACACCACAACAGTAGAAATAGTCTTGATTCTGCATAGAAAACTTGTCCAGATAGATTTTATCTATTATGTGAACACTTGTATTTCTATGTTATTTTTAATGTAATAAGCTGAGTCTGCTTTTTAACTATATATGCAAGGTTTTTTCCTCATGATGTGCTGATGCATTTAGCTTACTTTTTTGTTAAACTCTATTATAAAAACAAACTTACAATTTGATGATTATGTAATATTGAGTTATAGCTTCATTAGACCTAGTTTTAAGCACTTTAACTTAACGTAATCTCCCTGGACATTCAGAATTTGGGACTGTAGTAATTGTTCCTAAGAGTGTGTCTTTCCCTATTTATTAACTGTTTAAGTATTTTAAGCTTACTGCACTCTAAAATTAAATTCTTAAGCATTTGAATTTAAAGGATATTTTACACATTTAGAAGGAAGGATTGCTTATTTCTATTGGCAGGAAAAGGTTTCATACTCTCCTAAAGAGATGGATGGCAATTAACTGATCTTCAAGCAAGAATGGAATTAAGACTCCCTTGATGCTCCTAATTAAACTTTGGAACTGTCATCTCTGAAGAAGGTAATTCTGTGCATCTGAAAGATTTAAGGAAGGAAACATTAAAAATTCTAAGGAGATAATTAGATTCTAAGTGTAGGTCAAGACTTGTAGATTACTTCTGATAATAAATCAATAACAATTAGATATATTTTCTTACCCTATCCAGAAATCCTATGTGTTTTAAAATCTGGAAATGATATTAGCAAATGTGTGATGTGTTTCATGATTACAGGCTAACAATGTACAAAAAAAAGAAAAAAAAATCCTGAAGAAGACTGTGTAGTCCATTTGCTTAGCATGAGTACTTTTTCCATCTGTGCCAAGGATGGAAAGAACAGATGCATTGCATGGTCTTCTCATTGCACCTTTTAATCTGATTTCTTCAGGGCTAGGCCCTAGATGCTAATTTTGGTAGGGACTAGAAAGGAAAATGGGCAGCAGGGAAACTTTCTCACTCCCCTTGAGAAAGTAGAATAATTGAGGGTCCTTCTGAAGTGTCTGCACATGAACATGTACAACCTATAAAACAAACAGGACCTATAGATGACAGAGCAGCAGGAAAGAGTCAAGTGGGGAGACAACAACAAACGGGAATTGTAAGAGATGAGCATTGGATCAGCTGAAGGCTGAGGAAGAAAGGCAAAAGACAAAGTGGAGAAATAAGAAAAGTAGAAATCTTGGTAGCCATAAGTCTGTGTTCAGTTACAGAACTATGATGTCATAAGAATTACAGCAACATGATGGGACAAATGCTTGCCAGTTTGGAATGAGGTGATGAACGGCTATAAACTCCTTCTAAATTCTTTCTGGAAGACAAAGCAAGTTGTACTCTAGCCAAATGAGCAGCTCACATGCAAGAACTCTTTTATGAAATGGAGCTGACTGAGAGCTTCTGAGTTGGGATCACAGGGGGATACAGATACAGACAGCTTAATCAAAAAGAGGAAGAAAACATGTTTTGTTTAAGCAACTAGAATAAGTCCCCCAACTGGAAATTATGATTTTCAAGAGGGATCTCTAACCACCTTGACACCTACTAAAAGGACATGTTGGATACAAATAGTCCAGGAGATCTCTATAAAGCCCTGATGATAATTTTCTGCCGCAAGTGCTGGCATATGGTAGCAAGCACAAGCAGTCTGCTGGGCCTGCTACTCACCAATATAGGAAAACCGGTCAGCACAGTTTTTGACTGCAGTGATCCTGAGAGGAGGATCAAAGATCTTTAGGAAACCGAGGAAAACAAGTAACAGAATAAACCCTGAGCTTCAGCAGAGCAGATTTGAGCTTGTTCAGGGACGTTAGGTAGAAGGATATTTTGAAAGCCAAGTTTGCTCAGTAGAGTTTTTTGATCCTCAAAGTCAATATTCATACTGCAAAAGAGCTGTTGATGCTGATCTACAATGAAACAGGAAATGATTGCAGGAGGAAAGCTAACCAAACAAGGACCAAGCTTGAATTTATAGAGGAAATTAATGGGAGTTGGAATCTATCAAAGAAGAATAAACTAGTGTATCTGGAAATGCAATGATGGAATTAGGAAAGTGGCTGAAACTCATAAGGGGTACAATAGGCAAGAAGAATGACTTCAATGTACACTGACACCAAAAAGAAAGCAAAGTTGGTAACCCACTGTTGGATGGAGTGGGTGACTTAAGGGAACAAAAAAAGGCTGTCTTTTGCTAAAGAGACAATGCCTTTGCTTGAGTCTTTACTGGCAAGGTCTATCCTGACACCTCCTAGGTCTCTGGCTCCATGGATGAGGGGAGAGCATTGGATCTCATTTATTTTGAGATAATTGAGGCTTTAGATGGGGTCTCCTGTAGGAGACTGAGGGCATGTAGATTGAATGGATGGCCCACTACACTGCTGGTACGAAAAGGTACTAGTCTAACTGGAAACTATGTACCGGAATTATTCTCAGAAGTTAATAATGGGGCAAAAACTGTATAATGTCCTCATCAACAAGCTCATCAATGGGAGTAACCGCATCCTTAACAAGTTTACGGGTGACACTGCACTGAGGTGGGGGAGTGTTGCTGATATTCTGGAGAATAGAGCTGCCATTCAGTGGGATCTCGGCAAACTGGAATGCTGGACCTACAAGAACCTGCCTAAGTTTAGCCAAGACAAAATATGAAGTCCCACATGTGCATTTAAAACCTTATGTATAAAAAGTCTGGGGACCAATGGTTGGAGAGCAGCTATGCAAAAATAGGACCTAGGTGTCCCAGTATACAAGATGACCACCATTCAGCATTCTTCCTGGAAATAAAGGTTAACTGCTTAGTGAGCTATATAGCAGGAACGTATCCAGTGGACCAAGGGAAGCAGTAATTCTTTACTCGACACTTATGAGGCCTGGAGTATTTGACTGCACAAAGATCTGAGCAACCTAATGTAACTTTTATATTTGCTTTGCTTTGAACAGGGTACTAGCATGAATGATGTGCAAAGGTTCTTTTCAAAGTAAATAAAGATACAATTTTATGAGCAAAGCATTGCAAAGACTTTAAGATTTGTAGTAATATTAATAAACATGAACTGGATTCATAAAGGCTAGAAAGGTTTGTCACTTGCAGATTTCACTATAGTCATCTAACTTGCTCCTGACATCTTGGAATGTGTGGCATAGATCAGGATTTGGATGAGGACATGGCCTTTTATGTTTGGCTTTAACCCTCTTTTGGTTTGTGTTGCTCTTACCTAATATTGAGGGGTTGTCAGTGGTGCATAGGATGAAGAAAAGCATGGAGCTGGAAACAACTGGAATCTGACTAAAAATGCTCCTAAAAGAAACACAGAATAGAATTAGATAAATTATTTTGGGATTATAAAACAAAAGATGTTATTCACTAGACCAAGAGGAGTAAAGTAAAAGCTTAAGTGCTAACAGTTATGTTAGAATGGTATCGTTGGTATGTTGCCACAAAATTACTTGAAAATAATTTTTGGTGAATTTTATTGTCATAACTACAAAAGGCTGTTTAAGGTCAGCTGTTCAAAAGGAAAACAAGGAGAAAAATAAGCTGAACTGAGAGGTTTGTTCTAGATATTGTGCTTTATCATGTAATATAATTAAGAATATTTCTTTATTGCATATGCTAGTGTAATGTGTTGACTAAAACTTAATGAGTTTAATGGAAAAATTACCAAAGGTTTCCATTTATTGTAATTAATATTTAATTTTCTCTGCAAGATTTAACCAACTGATTAAGTATGAATAAAAAGAAATAGGAAAATTTTATGTACCATTGAAAAATGAACTTCAGCCAGATGGTTCTCCTTCATATTCCAGTCCCGGTATTTGGAAGCAAGTAGCTTGTACTACTTTTTAACAACTTCATTTGTATTTTCTATCACATATGAAAAGTGATATAAAACTTGATTCAGTAGTACCTAATGACATTTCTAGAAAAGAGTTATGGAGGTACCCATCTTTCAAGAAAAAAAATCATCCTAAGAATAATCTATCTGGGACAGAAAATCTAGGAGGCATCCATAATAAAGACCATTACCAATCATTATTTTATGCTGGAATTACTAATAAAACTGGTAGAATCCATAATTTATGTTGATACTAGCTATCCATTTAAAAACTCTTTTTATTTTGGAATTTGTCATCAAATTAATATGGATTCCAGATAAACTCATGCTGCCCTGCTATGATTTCTTTCATTAGCTGCAACCAGTGAAGTCCTGGTGAATTTTGGGACACATACAAAAACATTCTCAGTATAGTTTAATACTTAATACATTTAAATATTGTGGGAGTCTGAGACAACTGAGTTGCTAGCTCTTTGGTTGCTTGACCATGAATCTAATTGGCCGAGATGTTACTTTGCTCTTGCCTTTTGAGAACTCTGGCTGCTATTTCTCCTGACTTTTGACATTAAAGTGCTAATGGTGATAAAGAAATGACTAAGAACATCCCTTCTGATTTGCAGGACCCATGCTTCATGACCTGGAACACCTACCAATAACTTTGCATGACTTCTTCCTCCAGGTTTTTGCTGTCTTCAAAGTCACCCTTGTAAATGTGATCTGCAGGGTTTATTTTCACTCAGAAATAAAGAATGTTGAATCTACTCTCTGTATCCCACATTTTTAGTGCAATGACAGGAGTTCATTTAAAACTATGGTGCCAGCTAGATAATGTTCATTTTCTTTTGATACTACCATGAGGTCAAAAAAACCCTACCATAGATGGTAGGCCAGGCCTTTTTTTTTTTGTTTTCCTTTGTTTGAGCCCTGAAAACAACTGGTGTCCTCACATTTCATTTATTATTTTATATTTCTTTATCTTTTATTTTCTAGTGTTTTATTTTATTTTGCCTGCTGTTCGTCAAGTCTGTTGGAGGCTCTGTCCCCAGTATGAGGTTGCTAGACTTGTTTGCTCTTCTAAATGTAAGATTTTGTTGCTATATCTTGATTATCAAAATCATCAAAATTTATTCTAGAATCACCTATTTCACACTTTCCTTTAGTTGATTCAAAGGGTTCTGCATTCTCATCAGTCAAGTATGAATACCAAATCTTTCCTACTTGGGTGATATTTAAAATTTTTTCACTCATCTGTAAAGCCTACTCTGTCACCATCACTTTCTTGCTCAACTCAATGAGGGCTGGGTTACAATTTTTTAAATCCAAATATTACTACTCTTTTAATTGTGCATATATGGAAATATAGTAAGCTTGTTTACATGTTAACAGATGTAATCATGTTTATCTTCCCCCAGCAGATAAAATGGGGCATTCAGCCCTGGTGTGTGATTTTTTTCTGTCTTCATATATGTATAGTTAAGGGAACTGTTTTCGGCTTTAGTGATGTCATTCCTGTAAAGTAATGTGCTTGAATTTGTTTTGTTAAAATAGAAATGAAACATGTATACACAATCTCTTCCAGAATATCATGATGTTTAGCCCCTTTTATTAGCAGAGAAGTAAGTTTGCCAGTAGCACTGTATGCTGTGTATATTCTGTCTGCCCTTATAGTCTTTTTGCTTCCGGAGACAATGGACTGCAGGGTAGGTTAAAGCCAACACTTTATATACATCTTTCCTTTTTCCTTCTCCAAAGGCTAGTTTCTGTTTGGATTTAGCCAATTACTTTTTTTCATTCATTAATTTCAATGAGGCATTTGGAAATGTTTTATTTCACGTGCTTGAATGGAAATTTTTCATTTTATTTTATTTTTTTTTTTAGCAATTTAACACATCTCACTGTACTACTAATGTAACTAGAACCAATTTTATGAAACTTGCTTTCATTGCATAATATATATGTACATTAACCTAAATATTATGTACGTTCTCTATTAATATTTCATTGAGAGTGCTTCATATGAATATGATATCTTGATTTTAAAGAAAAAGGCTTTTATTTAAAGGAAAAGGACTAAAATTCTGTGTGAAACAATCACACTTCAGAGTGCAAGTGGAATATTGTCTAAAACTTCACATTTTTTATGTCATAGCAGTGAATAAATACAAATCAGGTAAGCTGATCCCTCTCTTCTTCTAGTTTATAATTTCCCTAGACACATTCAAAGCTACAAGTACATTTTATTGCATTAACACCAAGTTTTCATCAAAAGAGTGGTGAAAGTGAAGTCATCTTGCCCCTTTATCTGAAGTGAAGGGCAAGGTCATATTTTTCAATTTCCAAAGTAAGATCAGGAAAGAGTAAGAAATAATGAAGTATTTGGAAAAAAAAAATCCATGAAGGCAGCCTATGAAATGTCTGCACTTGTGCAGCTGTAGAAATTAGTATGCTATAGGTAAACAAGAATGCAAAAAACTTCTCTGTATGTTATAGTAACTGCTTATCCATATTAATAATCTGATTAACTCATCTTTAAAAGGAAGTTGGCTAACTTTGTGTATCAAACGTCAAAGAAAAAAAATTAAAAAGTTTGTGTTCAAGGAAAGATTAAAGGTGTAACTGTGATCTAATGGGTCTCATTGAGCCCAGCATTACCTTAATATCTCATTTTATATGTATCAGATATAAAACCATAGAAATAATATGTCTTAATTTTAGCCATCTGAATCTTGACTCACTAAGTTGTTTAGATTTAATAAATTTGCAGGGAAATGAAAGAGTTAAGTTCACCCCATGTATTTCAGGATGGCTAAAATCAGCTTTACAAAAAATGAACTGTATTAATAGCTTGAAAAGAAGCTGAAACAACTAAAGGAGACCAACATGCATTCAGCTTCAGACTGTTGATGTCTGGATGCAGATGTCTAAGTCCTTGTGTTTACCTTTCAGATAGGCAAGAACAACTATCACTTGGGGGATAACAGAGACCTTCCTTACCATGACTATAAAGTCCATGATGAATGTATATATACAATATCACTATATTTTTGTATGATATTGTTCACTTAAACCTCCATCCCGCATGTGCCTGTGGTGCCAGGAACTGTAGAGACCAGAACAACTGGACTTAAGTGTCAACAACTAGAGTGGGACCCGGGGTCACAGGGATCGGTGTCTCCGTGGTGCAGCACCTCGAGTGAGCGAGGCTGCTGGGTGGAGTTGATGGGCTGGGGGACCAGAGTGAGTGAAACTAAATGTCAGCCACTGGGTCGGGACCAGGGTCATAGGGACATGTGTGTCTGTGGTGCCAGCAACTGGCAATGGCCTGGGAACCAGGGGCATGTGCATTTGTCTAGAGCATGGGAGGATCTGGCTATTGGAGGCACCAGGTGAGTTCCAACCAGTTAGTTGAGGCACAATGACACCTGGGTGTCCATAGGGACAAGACATGCTGGTATGTGTGTCTGTAATAGCAAAAGCACAGGGGAGTTGGCTATTGGAGACCTAAGGAGTCCCAGCCAGCTCTCAGTGTATGGGGCTCTGAGTGTGTGTGTGCATTTGACCATGAGTGGGATGTAGTATATGAGCAACTGGAGTGGGGTTGTGGCCTTGTAAGTCCCAGGAACTGGGGAGACTGAGATCCAGAGGCAGCTACTGAGCAGACCTAATGTCTGAGCCTGGCTGCTGGAGGGATCCACCTTGTACATATATACATACATAACCTCACTAGCAGATCTCTGTCTTGCCCAGCCAGAGGAGGGAGCAGGGGGAGCAGGATGAGGTCATTGGTACCACCTGTGTTTGTGTGATTCTCTGTGTGTTTCTCTGTGATATGTGTGACCAGACATGTACAGGCGTATGTATGTGTTGTATACCTGGGCTCCACATCCATGCGCCTGCCAGGAGTACATGATCAGCCTAGTTACTGGTTGGACCTGGGGTCATAAAGCTGTGGCAGCCTTTCCTCTGTCAGGCTGTCGTGTCAGGCACAGTATTTTCCTCTAAACAAATTCAATCCACTATAATCAGTAGACCACAGTAGAACTTAATTCACAATTTAAATTATGACCTAACCAGTGACAAACATTTTCACTTAGTGGCAACTGATTTAATGTATTGGTATGTGGACACACTACTGAAGCACAAAATAATTGAATGCTTACCAAGTAAATATCAAATCACTTTTAAGTCTTTCAGGATAGGTAGTGACATTTCAGCTCATTGATGAACTTTACTCATATTCAAAATTCTTTAATTAACATAGTCCATTTAGGAAGAAATGATTGTTGCTTATAATAAAGGAATCCCATGCAGACAAATTATGTAAAATTTATCTTGTTCCTCCCACTTGCAAAGATGAAAAATTGATTACAAGTAGCCAAATAGCTAAGTTAACAGCATGTTATTTACTTGGACACCAATCCGCCAAATCTCATTAAGTTTCTTAGCATATAAAAATGTAAGGTTCAAAATACAATAAACTTTTTTTAGCTTACTTTCTGGGTCATTACTGGAGAGCTTGTTGTAAACGAAAAGGTTTATTGGTTTTTTCTTAAGGGATTTAGCCCTAGTCACCAATGTATTTTGTACCTAATCTTGTACTACACTTACCAAAACAGTTTGCTAGAATAATAGACTTTTCCACAAATGTATTCTGCAGCTGAAATATCCAAGTTGGCTGCTTTTGATTTTTTTTCATTATTAAGGACTAATATACCTATAATTATGCTGATGTGAGTAAAGTTAATAGAAATTTTAATAGAAGTATAACTTCATTAGGACTGAAATTCAATATCTTTTGAATTACGAAGTAAGCATTTTGTCTGCCAGGCTACATGGTCTTTAGACAATGTTATCCATGGGAACACAGACATATTATTCAGCTACTTGAGGGATCACACATTTTTCTGTTAATGTAACAGAAACATAGTAAAAAGAATTAATAGCAGAATACTAGTTCAAACCAAGTTCAAGCTGAGAGTGTTCCTCAGTTTCAATTGAGTTACCCATGGAGTTCATTTTCCTTGGGCTGTTTGTCAGAGAGGAACAAGAACTTCTTTCACTACATCTGTAGACTTCATGGTTTTTTTCCATAACCATAGAGATAAAATTTCTTGCAAGGTCAAGACATTTCTTTTCAGATTCAAACACCTATACCCATATGTGTATTACGATGTGATTTTGTCTTGTCTTTGCATATAATGAAGTACTGAAATTTTTCTGTGGAAGATAGTAAACTTTTGTCTCATAAAATCTTGAAAGCATTTAATTTTATTCTAGAGTTTAAGAAATATATATTTATAATTAAGTGTGATATTTCTGTAAAGTTACATCCCTAATGTTATTCTGGAGTCAGATTTAGGGCACAGATTTTCAGTCTTTAGTCAGACCAAATTACCTTTGAAATAAAGTGTAAGTTTTGCCTGTGAATACTTTAGGAAGTGGTCTTTGGCTTAGAATTTTCTTGTCATTCTGCTTAATGCTTAATTGATTAATGAAGGGGACAATCAGAAGACTGGCAAGGAATATCTGTAGGTGATGATATACTTATTGAAGGCACCTGTAACTATGACTCTTGCCAATTCACGTGATATAAAACTTTGCCCAGAAAAACTGTTCCCTTATGTTTTCTGCTTTAATTTAAGGTAGCTGCCTACCATTTAAAATAGATCTGCTACATAGATAGACTTGCAATACTATTGCTAAAGCCTTTTAGGGTTATTTTCATTTTGGAGAATTCTTTAATGTTTACTTATGACCTGCTACAGTAGTTCTTCAAATGCTTTTGGGTCAATATTAGCAGTGACTGGGAGTGCCTTCAACTTTTCATCTTTTTCATGTGGATTGGGTACTACTAGTCACTCTATCAGTGACTTGGATCTTCCATGTTGTTTTTCTACAACACTACTCTGCTATGGGCTGAATGAAGGATTATATTTTAAATCTATTCATATAGATCTAAATGTATTCTGAGTGAGGTTACACATAATATTCAGCCAACTCTTTGTTAAAATGCACATTTAAGTATGGCTGAATTATAGAAGAATTTCAGTATCTGCTGTGAATTGTATATATTTTATTGGTGAAACCAGATGATCTACTCCAGCAGTTAGGAGAACTGTGGTGGGGAGATGCAAAGATGATTTTCCTGGCCAACAGAACACCCTGATAGACAAATCAATCAAGTGTCCTGTAAGAAAAAATTATATATTGTTTTTGCAAAGGAACAACTTGGCCAGTTTTTGCAGAAGAACAACTTGACCAGTCTGCAATGAGGTAGTTAGGGAATGATTAACACACAAAAGCTTACCAGAAGACATGCAAGAATGTTCATCCCTTAGACAAAGGAGAATCCAGTCTATGCCGTAACGGCGATATAACGGTAGGACAAATTTTAACTGAGACTGGCAAACTTGAGCAATATTACCCAACAAGAGAATAAATAAATAAGTGAAGTAGTTGATATAGGTGGGGTGATGGGGAGAAGTAAACAAGGGCAGGACAAACAGAAGTAGTTTTGCATGTCTCTGATAGGCTGTAACCTCTGGAGTATCCAGCCAATGGGGAAACAGGGGAGGGAAATTTTGGCCGGGAGAAGGGAAAAAAAAACAAATCACACCAAAACCCAGTGTGCCCACTTTCACTGGGTCACCCATTCTTGCAAAAATGTTTAAATAAAATGTGCTTCTTATTGATCACTGCCTGAGCCGTTGCTATTGGACAAGGAACATTTCTCACATCCTGATACCACTGTCATCATTGCCGTGCCCGTTCCCAATCTGATGAAGCTGGCATCTTCCTAACCACTTCCTCACAAAAACAAAGCAAAATTCTTTTGGTTGATGAAAAGAAAAATTCACATAGGAAATTGCCTGTGGATTGCAATTAGTTTTGTTATTTACTCACATTTCCTCCTTATGAAAAGTAGTTGCATAACTGGCTATCAGATTGAACTACAAAAACCTCTCTTCTTATACTCATGGAGATACCATTGGAAATGACACTACAGCTTTTCTACTTAAAAGATTAATGTCCATCATGAAAAAAGTGAATATATGGTTCTGAAGCTGACCTTTTATAAATACATAATGAATTTCAAGAATATAGTGGTCATTCAGACCTTATTTTAACACTGATTTACCAAAGAAGAAACTATTAATGGAAATATATATACTATATAAAACTTTTATTGAAGACTATTTTCTTCACCAAATGAATTCTCTAGTGAGAGAGGAATGGGGGCAGACTGACTCCAAAAAGCCAATTGTTAATGGATGACTGCTGTCAGCAGGCATGTGGAAGATGCCTTGAAACTACCCTAACCACTTAGCTAACGGAGCAGATTCTTGTTTGATTTCAGACCCAGTTAATAATTTATTTAAGTGAAAGAACATCAGAGTCTCTGTAAAGTCTCTATAAAGACCATAGTTGGAAGGCCAGGCCATTCAGTTAGATTTCAAGGCCTCTCAGCTTCAAGCAGAAAAAAAAAGTGGTAGTAGTGTCTTCTGAACTACAGTTAGACTGTTAAAATGTGTAAGGATTGATCAATGCCCCAATGCCCCAAGACCAGCTATCACTAACTGGATGAGATAATGACTGTGTAGGGCCTCCTATATACCCTGTCCCTTTATCTTGAAGAGAGCTACGTAGTAGTGTCCAAAACAGAGTGAGGGAGTGCGTCAACACTCAAGCAGTATAGGCAACTAGCAGTCTTGAGTCTGCTTGACTTCACTCGCTATGTTTAAAGGTATATATATGCCTTGCTAGCCAGAAAAACCTAAGGCATTTGTATTGTTGACTCCTAATTGTTTCATAAAAAGATTTACTAGTTCTTTCCTTTTTACAGAAAAAAGGTAAATTGCAAAAAATGCTTGTTGCAAATGGAACTAATTGCCTTCAACCATCTCCTGCTTTCTTGCAGATTAGTATTAGAGCAAACTTGAGTGAATAGAAAACTTAGGTTGTGCACAGATGCATATGTGGGCACACATTTGTATGCTTTTATGTAAGCTAAGGAACTCTTGTCTAACAAACACTAAGAAAAACACTAACAAAATTTGTGTTGCAGCCTTTTGTGTTTGTGATGGATTTTTTTATGAAGTGAAAAATAATTTCTGCTTGTATCTTAGTTGATTACCTCTTATCATCCTCATACATTTTTCTCCATGTTTATGTAGGAGATTCACTGCTAGCTCGCAATATTGAGTGAAATCAAGTCACTTAAGAAATAACTACTACACTATTTCACTGAATTTCACTGAATTTTTAGAGTTGGAAGGGACCATAGAGATCATCTAGTCCAACTTCCCTGGTGAAGCAGGATTGCCTAGAGCTTGTCAGAGCATGTTACTCAGGACTGCATCCAGGAGGGTCTAGAAAATCTCCAAAGAAGGGAACTCCACAACCTCCCTGGGCAGCCTGTTCCAGGGCTCTGTCACCCTCACTGTGAAGTAGTTTTTTCTCATATTTGAGTGGAACCTCCTATGTTCCTATGTTATGCCAGTTACCCCTCGCCCTCTCACTGGCAACAGCTAAAAAGAGTCTGGCTCCCTCCTCCTTCAACCCACCCTTTAGGTACTTATAGGCATTGATAAGGTCTCCCCTCAGCCTTCTCTTCTCCAGACTAATGAGACTATTTGTCACAAACTATTTGTTTGTGAAGAAGACAAACATCCTATGTATGTTTTTTTTAAAATAAGCACTATTTCTCATAATTCAATCTATACTCTTAACGTTTATCTTTTTTTATGCAAATCAGTATTTGAAACTGGATGCAAACCAAAAAAGAGTTCGGGAGAGAGAATCCTCTTATTTTTCCTCTAGCCATTCTCACAACTGCATGGACCAGTAGACAGCTGGGTTTCCTTTTTTTTTTTTTCCTTTCCTTTTCGCGTTCTCTTTCAATTTCCCTTTCACTTTCCCTTTCCTTTTCTCATCAATTACAGAACTCTGTCCTTTTGTGACCAAATGTATTTGCTGTGTTTAGCACACGTTGTTATACATTGTCATCCACATGAGATAAAACTATAATTTAATCAGGAGCTCTGTTTCTCAGTCTGAACAAACCATTTTGTCAAAGAACTAGTTCTGCAGTGGGATTAATCTTATTCTGAGAAAGGTGTCTAAATTGGGACACAGAAGTTTCACTGTGGGGTTGCCTGTTTCTCTCCACTGAATATAAAAGAAATGTAGTATGACTAATTAAGATGTAGCTGTTTAACTTTTCAGCACATAAATTAGATGACACAAATCTGAACCAGAGTTTCACAAGAAATAAGAAAGGTTTTTACCAGTCTAAAAAATCCTAACTACCCTCACACTTACAGCCTGCAAATTCACCACACTGTTAAATGGACAAGTGATAAAAGGGCAGTCTTTAATGTTCTCATCTGGCTGTACTTAGTCTTAGCAATGACCCAAAATCCAAAATAGATCATTTCTATAGTATTAAAATCCTGCTAATTTTCTACTACTTTTTCTAGATGTGCATTAAATTTAGTAACACTTTTAAAATTGACATTGTAGAGAGGGCATGCTAGAGCAAAGACAAGGTCATGAAGTCCTGCAGTTCCACCAATAGGAGTCCTGCAGTTCCACCAATATAACATCTTTTGAGGCTTTTTAGTGATCTGTAGCAGACTTCTAACCATAAGGAAGCGGGTTGAATAAATGTAGCTGTAAAATTTTAAACGTAAAACTTTACCATTCAAATATCCATCAGGATTACGATTCTGAAACTTGTGCAATGTAGTAGACTTGTGCTGCTTTGTAGTCAAACTGCTATGATCAGACCTACAAAGTTTCAGTTTCTTTCTTAGAAATATCATTCACAAATGAGCTTACACATCTGGCATTAAAATGAGTGGCCTTGAGTGTGTATTAGACCACCACCTAGTCTGTTTTAAGATCTTGATTCTAAACATCACTAAATATTTTTATTACTAGTAGTACTAACATTTTTACTTATATCTAAACATTTCAATTTATATGTTAAGTATATTATTTGGATTCAAATATGTAATGACAAATATTTGCACATGGCCTACTAAGCTATTTATAGGGTTATTTGTCTAACAGTACATATAACATAATATACTTAATATTTCTGTCAATAATCATGTTTAAAGAAGATATATTTAAAAATAAAAATGAAACCAAGATAATCAGGCCAATTACAAAACAAACAAACAAACAGCCTTTCCTTTAGCAATTTTTAAATCTCTTTTTAAGAAATTGTGTATAATTTCTAACATGCTTGAAGCAAAATAACTGTTAGGCTTAATGGAATATGAAGGAATTATTAAGGGTTAAATTTCAGTAGATGGTTTCAGAATTATTTTACATGATAAAAAGAGAATATTAAATCTTCCAGGAAATACTCTGAAGTCTAAGAATGCTGTTAAAATGGCAAAAATCTGAGTCTGACCCTCCCAATCTTACCAATAAATGAAAAGCAACTGAAAACTTTTAAATCATAATAGCTACTTCAAACTAAAGAAAACATGTTTAGACTGCTCAGTTTATTTCAGTTCAAGACATTTCTCGACTATGCTTAGATATTTATGCTGTATTAAGTAGTTTTTGCAATTAACAATTATGACAACTAAAAGTTTAATTTCAATTTTGAAGAAAAACATAAATATGAAAATTGAATTGGTATTTTATCTAACTGTTAAAAAACGGTTGAAAAAAACTGTGATTGTGGTTATCTAGAACAAAAAGCATGTAAGAATTCAATTTTAAAAGTATTCAGAAAAAGCTGTATAAGTAAATAACACTTTCAAACTATTATGTGCCAGATCCAACTTTCATTTAAGTTCATAGTAAGCAATTCATAAAATTAATTGTACTAATATTTATATTGTACAGTGCAGGTGAATCAGTGAAGATGAGTTGGAAGATTTGCACTGCTACCTGCAGTTATAAGAAGTTGTACTGGTTCCTTGTCCTTTGCCTCTCTCTGACTTATATAACACTTTCTTAGAATCTGACCCATCTCTTTATGAAGCACAACTTAAAAGTAAACCACAAGTCACTGTGACACAAATATCAGTCATAAATGCCTGGCACAGAATGGAAAATAGAAACATTACATTAAGGCATTTGCCTAACATTAGATATTACAAGCAATGACTATGTTCATATGGCTATTGTGACCACTTCGAAGAGGTGGCTCATGTTCTTTAGCCCAACTAGTACAGAGTAGGTACCTCACATGAACAGTTATTATATTTTATTCTTCCCAATGCATGCTGATTATATCCACACTTGGAATGAGTTACTTACCCCAAGGTTTTGTGCACATATTTCCCTCTATACTGTCTGTGCACAGTATTCATAATACCTATTGAAAAGACCGTTGCAGCATGACATTAAGGATTTATGCTGTAGACGTGTACAGCTGGGACAGAAAGGAATGTGAGAGAGTACATAACTTTTCAGGACACATTTTGAAGTCTCAGCCAAACAGAGGAACTTATTTTGGTCTGGTTTCATTCTTGGAGCTGTCATTAGATGCACCAGGAATGTGGGTATTTTGCCTTAGGATTTACTGGTTCACTTCATGCCATTTGACTGACAATGTTCATTATTTATCATATTACTACAAACTTCAACACACCAAAAATAAGCTCTGCATCTGTTTACATGGTTCACAGGATGAGAATAGAGCATTTGGCCTTTTGTAGTATGATATGAGTGAAAAGTCAAGCTAATAGAATAAATTTATTGGTTTGTGTCTATATAGGAAGACTTGGACATTTTGTATTGCTAGTTTCAATACTTATCCAAAGAACACACACACATACCAAAAAAAAAAAGAAAGAAAAAAACAACAAAAAAACCCCAAACCACAAAGAAAGAAAGAAAAAAAAAACCACCAAACCACTTTTCTGCTTATTCTCAGATATTAAGTGCCAGGTACTACTTCATGATTAGTAGTATGTTCATTGTAACAGTGTCTTTCTGCAAGTGCAATGTAATCATTATTATTCTCAAAACCTTTTAAGTTCATCATTTTAAATTGATATTAAAAATAACAGTGTAGTGTAATTCAACTAACACTGTTTTTCCCTCATAGATATCATTCTTACTGTCGTCATTTTAAATTATTGTCCCTCACTATTTCCTAGAGCACTAAGATGCCAACGATATAATGAGTTTTTATCTGCATTAGAAACATTTATCATTCAATCCTGTGATTTCCAAAAGTAGAGTGCTATTTTAATTCCAAAAGATTATGTTAAGGAAAAAAGAGGAAGTGATACTTATTTTTAGAGTGATATATTTAATAAATCTCTTTAAGTAGAGAACAAAACCAAACAGAAAAATCATAAGAATATTAACACTCTGCTCTACTTACTGTA
This sequence comes from Calidris pugnax, assembly GCF_001431845.1. Taxonomy (NCBI): domain Eukaryota; kingdom Metazoa; phylum Chordata; class Aves; order Charadriiformes; family Scolopacidae; genus Calidris; species Calidris pugnax. The sequence goes on along the minus strand of NW_015090999.1, from coordinate 3,386,630 downwards.
GACTAATGCCATATAAAAATAATTAGCAACATCTATGAAATGCTGAATTTAAAAATATTTTAAATTCCTAAAAATGTAATTGTTTCTTACTTACATTCTGAAAAATATTGCATGCTTCTTATGCATTTGAACTATGTGTCAGAAAGCACATGACAATGAATTTCAAGCTGTGCTTGCTAAAGGAGAAACATCACCACTTTTGTCCATGCTTTTACTCAAATTTAATTTGGTATATGTGAAAAGTTCTATTATTTAAAGCATCTACGATAATGTTCAAGAGTCCAAATACAGTGTGGCTCCAGCTAACAGAAGAAACTAGTTCTCACTGTATAGGAAAAAAACAACTGTCTTCATTTCTACTAAAGTTGCATCATTAAGCAGCTGAAACAGAAAATTTCTTGAGGCTATAAAAAAGAAAAACACAGGAACATTATTTTGGAAAAGAAATACTTATGAAGAACATTGAAAACTGTTGAAGAATAAAAGGAAAATACACAGTCTTTACCGTAATGTTTGGTATGTAAAAGAGCTACATAATCAACATATTACACAACTCTGGAAGGACTATAAATTTGACATTGAACAACCTCTCAGTAGTGGAAATTAATTGCTGTACCATGAAATTATTAAAATGGCTCTAACACATTTTACCTTGTGCCAGCTGATACTTATATGGTTTTTGAACATGAGGCAGGAGCTAGCAATGGCCAGAGACATTTAGCAATAAACACTGCAAATATAATCAGTACGTTCTGAGGCTCTGAGTATTCGGAGTGTTATATCTGAGTGTTATACGGATATGGGACACTGTGTTTACTGGCCTGAATGCTAACATAAGCATACTGGCCAGAACAGTCTGGAATACCTTTAATTAGTAGCATATACATACATAAATTCATTATGTCCATACACTTTCATTTGTTTCTATTTGTTTTTTTGTGGTTTGTTGTTTGGGGGTAAGGGGAGTGGGGGTTGTTTGGTCCTAATATTTCATTTATGCAACACTAGAAATAGAAAATGATATTACACTAAATGAATGCAATAGTCTTCATTTTTTCACTTTTTTCCACAGAACTTGAAAATAATAAGTTTAGCTGTTTTGTTCTTTTTTTTTTTGGTTTATGCATTGTTTTCTCAATATATAAGTTTACATTTAAATTGCAAACTTTAGATGAGTCTTAGAACACATACCTGACAAACAGCGAAAGAATGAAAAGTCAGAAAAATCAAAGACAGGTATGACACATTGTATTAATGTAGGTGGCAAACTCTTGGTAGTGGTGCTAGGGTGCTGAAGGGGTGGCCTCTCTGGGAAGAGGTGAAGAGCTGACCTGTGCTGGACACAGCTGGTTCCAGCAGGCTCCACAACCAATCCACTGAAGGGCACAGATGAGTCAATCATCAGCCAAGTGTGTGGCACTTCTGTGAAAAAGCATTTAAGGAAGGGTGGAAAATAGACAAAGGAAAAGATAATGGAAGAGAGTGAGAAAAAGCAGAGGGAACACCAAGGAGAAAGGTTTCAGTCGCACTGGAGCAATTATTAAACTCAGGATTGTATAGCTCTTCTGAACTTATGTGAGCTATTGCTTCCCTGTTTCACACTCAAACCTACCAAAACAACTTTTAAATTCTTTAAATATTTCTTTAAGTAACTATGCAATTTACAGGCACGGAATATTCTATTCAGGGGGAACATTTAGAGGATTCATACTATGTGAGAACATGTAGTTGTACTTAAGAGACTTCTGCAAGCTTAACCACATGGAACTCTCCCAAGAGCCTGTTACAATAAACACACATATGAGCACAGAAACAAAAATCTGTCTCTTAGAAACATGTATATTGTAGGGGAGGTTGGACTAGATGATCTTTAAAGGTCCCTTCCAACCCAAACTATTCTATGATTCTTTATCTAACCTGTTCTCATTTATTCTGTTTTTTCTAGGTAATGATAATTCATTCTCTTTCTGGACAACCCCTCTCTTTTCATTCTGTCCATTCAGTAGAAATACTATCTGTCACTTATTAAGCTCAAAATATATTTAGAAGGGTAAGCTATTCTTTTACAATGTTGACTTCTAATAAAACATGGTATTGTTTTCATTTTGGAAACAGAAAATTCCTGTTTGCATTTTTGGAGGAACATTCAAGTCATTTAGTTTCTGTTGTTGCATATTTGAGTCTCAACTTGTACTTGATTAAAGCTACATTAATCATTATTAGAGATTTCTTCATGCAAGCAAAATAGCATTTAACTCATTTAACTTTTAATTGTCCGCTAATTGACCAATAACTGGTTCAGAGAACTGTTAAATAAGTATATGAGTATAAAAGATATGTACATTGGGAATAAAGTTTCTCAATGCCTTTTTTTGGTAATATATATACAGTACAACATCAATGGCTGGGATAAATTATATAGCTTATATGAAATGAGTTTTAATTAATTATAACTCAATTCCTTCTCAGTTCATGTAATATTTTATCAGAGGAAAAGTGGGAAAAAGCAATTTTATTTTTTTTTTGTCCATTGACACTGTCTGGAAGTAGTGTAGGTGTGTAACTCCTACATTCCCTTTCACATTTACAGAGATTGTGTCTTTATATGTTTTAAAATCATATAACTCTATGCACAGGAAAAATAAAAATGTAACAGTTTTATTTTGGAAACAAAGTTCTTCTACCTGTATATCTGGAAAAGTTGTCAAACTCATAAAAACAAACTAAATAAAAAAAATAGTGAGTCATTATGTGGAAAATCTATGTTACAGAATTTCATTTGAAATGTTTTTCTCTTGGCATTTAATATAAACTATTTAAACAAACAAAAAACAAAACAACAACAAAAAACATCAAACTGTAATTCTTCATCTTGGCTACCTCTTCTCCAACTATTTCTTTGATTTCTTTGCTGCACAGAGTGAAATAACAGATTATTCTCAACTTGTATGAAAAGGCCACTGCTCTTTTCTGAATTCCTGTTATTGGTCACACATCCTGGGAATTAGAGGCGAAAAAGATTAGCCTGTTATCTTATTAGTCTGTTATCTTATTTCAGATAGCATAATACCTGAGATAAATTATATATTATCCTAGTAAATTTGTTCCAAGAAGAAATAAAGAAATTATAGGAAGAAACTTTATATTTTTTCCCTAAAGTTTCAAGTGCAGATGGACATTAAATTGAAGTGTCAAGTTTTTATGGAGGAAAAATAAAGATGAGGTGAAAGAACAACTGAGACAGAAGAGGAAAGCAAGCAGGTTTTTTTTTTTTTCCCCCTCTCTCATAATAACTGAACTTTTATTCAGATAGTGTTAATTGCTCTTACTAGTACTTTTGCCAGAATACCATCCAAGAATGAAAATACAAATACAGACACTGTCTCTCTGTTGGATCTGTATCTCAGACTGTTCTTAAGTGCTCATCCTTGTCTTATAGCTGTATTGAGCACTCAGTCACTGGGTGGAATTCAAATTATCGTTACTTTAGGAGTAAGACTGAGTTCTAGATTTTCCTGAGTAACTTAGTGTTCTATGATGCAGTGACTGCATCAGTGGACAAGGTAAGAGCTACAGATATCATCTACCTGGACTTCTGTGAGGCCTTTGATACTGTCTCACACAATATTATTGCTGCTAAATTGGAGAGATATGGCTTTGATAGATGGACTGTTTGATGGGTAAGAAAACATCTGGTTGTCTGCATCAAAAATGTTGCAGTCTACAGTTCAATGTCCAAATGAAGATCAGTAACAAATGGCGTCTGTACCTCGATGTCTTTGTCAGTGACATAGACAGTGGGATTGAGATGACACAAAGCGGAGTGTTACAGCTGATTCACCTGAGGGAAGGTGTGCCATCCAGAAGGATCTTGACAGATTTGAGAAATGGACCTGTGTGAACCTCATGAAGATCGACAAGGCCAAATGCAAGGTCCTGCACCTGGGTCAGAGCAACTCCCACTACCAATACAGGCTGAAGAATGAAAGGATTATACCAGTGAAAAAATTTTACGTGGACCATCAATGTGTACTTGCAGCCCAGAAAGCTAACTGTATCCTAGCCTGCATAAGTGTGCCCAATATGTCGAGGTAGGAGATTCTCCCGCTCTGCTCCAGTCTGATGACACCCCACCTGGAGTACTGCATCCAGCTCTGGGGCCCCCAGCACAGAAAAAACATGGACCTGTCAGAGTGGGTCCAGACAATGGCAACAAAAAAGACCAGAGGACTGGAACACCTCTCCTATGAAGACAGGCTGAGAGAATTGAGGTTGTTCAGCCTGGAGAAGGGAAGGCTCTGAGGAGATCTTCTTGCAGCCTTTCAACACTTAAAGAGGACTTATAAGAAAGATGGGCACAGACTTTTTACCAAGGGGACTCTAGGAAACAGGACAAGGTTTTAAACTGAAAGAAAGTTTAGATTTGGAATACAGAAGAAATTGTTTACAGTCAGAGTGGTGAGACACTGGAACAGGATTCCCAGAGAACTTGTGGATGCCTCATTGTTGGTAGTGTTCAAAGTCAGACTGAACAGGGCTTTGAGCAATTTGAGGTAGTGAAAGATGTCCTTGCCCTTGGAAGGGGGTTGGACTAGATGATCTTTTAAGGTCCCTTCCAATCCAAACAGTTCTATAATTTGGACACCATAGTTAGGCATTGCATTACAGAGTTGGAGACTACATGTGATCTAGGAGTCTAAACTCTTTAGCTCTTTAACTCTGCAGCAAATAGGGGTCTAGTCAATGAGGCAGTGACCAGCACTGATAATAATCTAAGGATATATTTAAAAGAAATTAGAAGTCTCAGACCCTACATTGTCTATTTTTCATTTGACCTTGACCAAGAGTGTGTTACTCAAATGTAGGTATGCATGGCTTAAATGCAAATATACAAAGCTGGTGGGATGAAACTATCAGCTCCCCTAACCTCCGGCTCCTGCTGCCTACTGAATGAATGAGTATCTATATGCTGAATTTCAGAAATGACATTTCCAGTGTTTTGGGCTTCCTTACAATTTTCTCAAAGTTTTAAATCAAACCCACTTTTTCATCCGAAAAAATATTTATTTATTCTATTCCCACGTGCATTTTTTGTTTTAATTCTTTATGTTCAAAGAGCTTGAAAACTAACATCAACCTGCAAAGTTTTAATTTTGCCTTATCAGCATTTTTCAACAAAACCACATTAAAAAAAAAGATTCAGTTTTATCTTGTTGGCAAGCTAGAAGTATTTCAAACAGAATAAATGTAAAATACATGAAAAGATATCCGACATACTTACAGCAATATTCTCTTTCCATTGAAACAAAATATGTGAGGAAATATAAGAGGAAAAGAGTAGAAATTCACTAAGAAAAGTAGGAAGATGATGGACCACATATTACCCACAGGTTAAGAACTGTCAAATCAGTATTAGCAGCTAAAATGAAGTACAGGCGGGCATGAATCCCTCCCAGCAATCACCAGTGCCAAAAGGCATCTCAAAAAGAAATCTGCACTAACACTGGCAGTTACTTTTTTCACTGACCTTGACAAAATACACTAAGCTATTTGCACTGTCTGCCACAAGAATATAATTTCAGAAAGACAGAAAGGATTACTTGTGACTCACAGTATTACAAATCATCCATCAGGGATACTATTACAAAATTTCACCACACTAAGACATTTAGAAATTGTGGTAAAGTTAATCAATAGTTTTAATACGCTATTCGGCACATTGTGCCTTTAACTCCCCTATATGTCTCATTTATGCTGGGAGTAGAAGGAGGAGGAACAAATTCCAAATCCACTACTGCAAATTTTTTTTCTGATGAAATTTTAATTAATCCTGCAAAAATTCTGAATGTTGAAAACAAATTAAATTTTTTCCAAAAGGATTAGACCAGAATTTATTCAAAAGCCACTGTGCTAGTATTTATTTTAATTTTTGGTTCAGCCCTGAAACAACAATGGTAGAATTAACATTACGTCATTGTCCCATACTCAATTTTTCTGCTAGACAATGTTCTGCCATATTAACTACTTGTGCATGAAATAAACATATTTTCAGATCCCAGGGAGCAAATATTAAAGTGTAGTACATTTACACATGTTAATAAACATACTACCCATACTACCATCTAAAATATGTGTATTAACTAATGATATTGCTTTCCTATGATTCTCTTGCAAAGCAAAAGCATAAAACAAGTGGTGTTAAAAATCCTGTCCTATAACTCATAGACTACATGGTCTTTGAAACATCCCAATAAAAATTATAAGCATTTGCCTACACATAGATTATTGTAACTCTGGGGATTAAATGCATATGACTGTTGAATATTTAGAAATGTGATTCAATTATCAATTGGCAAAAGACTTCTGAGACTGACATGAACCAGTGGCCATATTTTTGTCTGACTTAGAAGAAAGGTGAAAAACAAAATCCAGTTTCAGGTTTTTCAATTTTGACTGTAATTTGGGAATACTAAGGGTATTATATGTCATATTGAGGAATAAGAAGTATAACATATTAAAGAATAAAAAGTGATAAAATCTGGGCAGAGTTGGGTTTTTTTTCCTCAAAAATCAGAACTTGGAAAAACTGGGTTTCTTATTAAAAGTGTTTGAAACGTGATATAGTTATGAACAATCAATATTGAAAATGAATTAAACAGCTATTCCAAAATCATCTGTCTGTATAGGATTGAATTCAAATTTCATGATATCACTGAATTAAAAACTGTAGTGAAATAAAAGTTTAGCTTTATTACTCTGTAAAAACAGCATTCCTAAGACATAAAATGACATTTCAAAATGTCATAATTTTTAATCATATAATTTAGCATTTCATATTTTAAAAGATGCATCACCACAACAATAACTCATTTTACAGCTTTATTGTGGTAAAATTAATCTGTAGTATTTTTGTTACTCTTGTCACTGAAGTGAAGAAAAAATAGTAGCAATACACTTATGACACTTCTGTATTTAAAAACTATTTTAAAAATGTGTGTCTGGATGAACTGGAAATGACAAAATTTTCTTCTTGTCTATATTAGCACTTATATCAATGTTAATTACAGAGAATCTGAGAATCGTGTGGAACATGTACTAGTCTCAATGTTTATATGGAGGAGATTTTTATTTTGTAAGAAGTAGATAATATATAATAGCACTGGACAGAACACGCTGTTCATTAACATTATTTCCAGATTAGAGCATTGAAGGCATTAGTAGTGCCTGTTGGCTGGTATTTTTAAAATCTAGACTAGACAACATATAATACGATATGCTGAACCTTTTGTGTGTACTCTGAGGACTAATTCAGACTTTACTTTGTCAACATACTACTGATGTTAACGTTGACATAGTCTGAATTTCTATTACTCGTCAGAATACTTTTAGCTAAATATCACTCTGTTGTTTTAAATAATTTCTGTGGTCATTTATATAATTATTTTTTCTGACTTATCTATTGTCTTCTGTAGAGGAAAATTATGTTAGCATGAATTTTCTTGAAACAGAGGAAAGAACATGCCTGTGTGTATGAAGAATCAGAGGCAAGAGACACTAAAATCCAGCGTTGTAATTTATGGGAGAACCAAAGGATCTCAGCTCAGGGACTCAGATTCCAGGCTTTGAAAAAATACTTAAAATCAATCTGCATTTGCCAGAAAAAAATGCAATTGTATACATTAAAAAAGGAAATTATGTACAAAGAATAGATCAACAAGCTTTGATATCAGTTATTATTCATGACTCACAACATCCTTAGGTACTGGAAACCAGCAAGAAGGAAATGTTGTCAATATGTTCTTATGCATTTTCTCATGCAGCTTGAGAATAATAGATGTTGTTAGGAGAAGGCACCATTTCTTGAAGTATATTTTACTGTTCCAGAAATATAATTGGGATTTCAACCTACCTTAAATATGTATTTTCACCCAAGAATTTGATTCATAGCTGTTACTCCTTGAAAGGAGACAACCTCTAAGATGCACTATCTAAACCATTGTTTTTCACTGTTTCCACTGGTTTTGTTTTTGTTTGCTTGCTTGTTTTTGGCAAACATTAGATATTAAACAGAATTAAAAGATTTTAATTTAGGCCAATTTTCGAAACCATTCTTAGTTCCCCTCTTAAGTGGCATTCCACAGGCAGACATTTCCATTCTCACAGAACATTACTTTACTATCAATCTTTTCTTTCACATTGGCACAACAATTAAATAAAACATAACACAAAACCAACTCAGTAGTCTTTCACCAGTTATGGCAATATGTAACTCAAATGCTTCCACAACGTGCTTTCACATCCTGTCACTAGTTCCTGTTTTCCTAACAACTTCCTTTTTTTATAATTGCTGTGCAGGAAATAAAATCTAATTTAAATTTTGAATAATAAATCTTATCAAACTGTAAAAATTGAAGAAGTGAAACAAAAGAAAGAAAAATTATGATATATATTTCAAAAGACAAGAAAATGTTAGAAAACAACTCTCCTTACTGTACCTATGTTCTTCTTTCATACATTCTTGGAGTTAATAGAAAAAGGAGAAGCTACATCAAACCAGTATAAACTGTGTTCTTTACCAATGGCCCTCAGAAATCCATCACACTTTATGTCAAGATAATGTTCATCCACAAATTAAAAACACAATACCTCTTTGTTAGTCTAGTCTTTCAGATATGGAAGAACCATCTAATTCAATAATATTAGAAGACATTGGGCTCTAGAAGCATCAGGTCTAGTCCACTTGTATTATATTATCAAAATGGAGAACTTTGTGTCAGTGCAGAGCTGTCATCATATCTGCAAGAAGCATAAATGTTTTTCTATTGCTAATTCAGAAAAAAAATCCTTTGGTTGACTTTTGTTTTATAAGCCTAGTTTATTTATAATACATCACAGATAACTTAATAAGTTTGTGTAGAAACTTCTGAACAATTTTACACTATTTTACAAGCTGGAGTTACGTTTTCATTTAAGCTAATTAATTATGGTTACATTTCAGCCTGAAGACAAATTGCAAAGCTGTTTCTGTGAAAGAAAAAAAGAACTATGAATGGGACTAGTCTCTATTGATTTGTTAATGCAAAGGAGAGAAGGTTCAAACAGAGGTTTTTCAAAACTCAAGTTCCTCATTTCATTCAAAAATTTTTATTTTCACAGAGGGCTTACAATTTAATTAACTCATTTGTTTCTGGAAAAAAATCATGATGTTTCTCTACCATCAGATGTTGATTTAGGACTGGTCCAGAGAAAATAAAAAAAAAATACATTTTGCAAGGAAAACACTTCAACTTTTTATTGTTGGTTTTTCACTGAAACCACAGAAAAATCTTACACTTCTGTGAAGAAGTCAGGATATCCTAGTCATTAAAACAATGGGCTAAAGACAACTAGGATTTGACATTAGAAATGGTTTAATTTTATCTGGATTTTGTTAGCCTCACTCTGAGAATGACTGGGCCCCTAAGAGAATTTAGCAGGGTATCTGCCTACGTAAGTATGTCTTGCAGTTTAGGAGGGACATGTGTGTTACCACTTTCCCTTCATCTTCCAAAACTAGATACTTCTGAACATATCACAGGATCACAGAATCACAGAATCACCTAGGTTGGAAGGGACCTTTAAGATCATCTAGTCCAAACATAAAAAAAACCCAAAAAACAAACAAACAAAAAACCAACCAACCGAACAAGCAAAAAAAACCCCAAAACACCACACAACCACACACTACACCCACACACCATCAACACTAAACCATATCCCCCAGCACCATGTCAACTCATCTTTTTAATATCTCCAGGGATGGTGCCTCAACCACTTCCCTGGGCAGCCCAATCCAATGCTTGATAACCCTTTTTCCTAATATCCAATCTGAACCTCCCCTGGTGCCATTTCCTCTTTTCCTATCACCTGTGACTTGGCAGAATAGACCTACCCCCACATCTCTACAACCTCCTTTCAGGTAGTTGTAGAGAGTGATAAGGTCTCCCCTCAGCCTTCTCTTCTCCAGACTGAACAACCCCTGCTCCCTCAGTCTTTCCTCATAAGGCTTATTCTCCAGACCCCTCACCAGCTTCATTGCCCTTCACTGGACCTACTCCAGCACCTCAATGTCTTTCTTATGTTAAGGGGCTCAAAACTGGACACAGTTCTCGAGGTGAGGCCTCACCAGTGCCAAGTATAGGGGGATGATCACTTCCAGAGCCCTACTCACCACGCTGTTCCTGATACAGTCTAGGATGCTGTTGGCTTTCCTGGGCACCTGGGCATACTGCTGGTTCATGTTCAGCCAACAGTAAAAAAAACCCAAAAAACAAACAAACAAAAAACCAACCAACCGAACAAGCAAAAAAAACCCCAAAACACCACACAACCACACACTACACCCACACACCATCAACACTAAACCATATCCCCCAGCACCATGTCAACTCATCTTTTTAATATCTCCAGGGATGGTGCCTCAACCACTTCCCTGGGCAGCCCAATCCAATGCTTGATAACCCTTTTTCCTAATATCCAATCTGAACCTCCCCTGGTGCCATTTCCTCTTTTCCTATCACCTGTGACTTGGCAGAATAGACCTACCCCCACATCTCTACAACCTCCTTTCAGGTAGTTGTAGAGAGTGATAAGGTCTCCCCTCAGCCTTCTCTTCTCCAGACTGAACAACCCCTGCTCCCTCAGTCTTTCCTCATAAGGCTTATTCTCCAGACCCCTCACCAGCTTCATTGCCCTTCACTGGACCTACTCCAGCACCTCAATGTCTTTCTTATGTTAAGGGGCTCAAAACTGGACACAGTTCTCGAGGTGAGGCCTCACCAGTGCCAAGTATAGGGGGATGATCACTTCCAGAGCCCTACTCACCACGCTGTTCCTGATACAGTCTAGGATGCTGTTGGCTTTTCTGGGCACCTGGGCATACTGCTGGTTCATGTTCAGCCAACAGTTGACCAACACCTCCAGGTCCTTTTCTGCCAGGCAGCTCTCCAGCCACTGTTCCCCAAGCCTGCAGCGCTGCCTGGGGTTGTTGTGACACAAGTGCAGGACCCAGCACTTGACCTTATTGAAACTCATCCCATTGGCTTCAGCCCATCGATCCAGTCTGTCCAGATCCCTCTGCAAAGCCTGTCTACCCTCCAGCAGGCTGACACTCTCACCTAACTTGGTGTCATCTGCAAATTTACTGAGAGTGCACTCAATCTCCCCATCCAGATCATTGATGAAGATGTTAAAGAGAACGGGTCCCAGTACTGAGCCCTGGGAGACACTACTTGTGACCAGCCGCCAACTGGATTTGACTCCATTCACCACCACTCTCTGGGCCTGACCCTCCAGCCAGTTTTTAACCCAGCAGAGAGTATTCCCATCCAAGCCATGGGCAGCCACTTTGTCCAGGAGGATACTGTGGGAGACTGTATCAAAGGCCTTTGTAAAGTCAAGGTAAACAACATCCACAGCTTTTTCTTCATCCACCAAGCAGGTCACTTTATCGTAGAAGGAGATCAGGTTTGTCAAGCAGGACCTGCCCCTCATGAACCTGTGTTGGCTGGACCTGATCACCTGAGCGTCCTTCATGTGCTGCATAATGGCACTCAGGATGGTCTGTTCCATGACCTTCCCAGTCACCAAGGTTAGACTGACAGGCCTGTAGTTCCCAGGATCATCCTTCCGACCTTTCTTGAGGATGGGCGTCACATTTGCTAGACACCAGTCAGCTGGGACCTCCCCAGTTTGCCAGGACTGCTGGTAAATGATGGAGAGTGGCTCCACAAGCACTTCCACTAGTTCCCTCGGTACTCTCAGGTGAATCCCATCTGGACCCATAGACTTGTTTGTGTCTAGGTTTTGGAGCAAGTCCCTCACGGCCTCCCTTTGAATTAGAGGAGCTTCATTCTGCTCCCCGCTCCTATCTGCTGGCTCAGGGGTCTGGGTACCCGGTGGACACACTACTCCACTACTAAAGACTGAGGCAAAAAAGGCATTCAGTACCTCAGCCTTCTCCTCATCCTTTGTCACTACATTACCTCCCCATATCCAATAGAGAATGGAGGCTCTCCTGAGTCCTCTTCTTGCTATTAATATATTTATAGAAATTCATTCTTTTTATTGTTTTTAACATCCAGGGCCAGGTCAAGTTCAAGCTGGGCTTTGGCCTCTCTAATCTTTTCCCTGCATAACTTTACTATGCATTTATAATCTTCCTGAGTGGCCTGCCCCTTTTTCCAAAGGCCATAAACCCTCTTTTTTTCCCTGAGCTGTGACCCTATCTCTTTGTTCAGCCAGGCCGGTCTTTTCCCTCAACGGCTCGCTTTATTGCGCACAGGGACGGCCTGCTCCTATGCTTTTAAAACTTCCTCCTTGAAAAACATCCAGCCTTCCTAGACTCCTTTCCCTTCAGGGCTTCCCCCCAAGGGAATCTATCAAAGGCCGGTCTTTTCCCTCAACGGCTCGCTTTATTGCGCACAGGGACGGCCTGCTCCTATGCTTTTAAAACTTCCTCCTTGAAAAACATCCAGCCTTCCTAGACTCCTTTCCCTTCAGGGCTTCCCCCCAAGGGAATCTATCAAACAGACTCTTGAAAAGACCAAAGTCTGCCCTCCGGAAGTCCATGATGGCAGTCCTGCTGGCTCTCTTTCTCGCTTCCCTGAGAATCAAAAACTCTATCAATTTCATGATCGCTGTACCCCCGATGGCTTCCAACCATTACATCCCCCACAAGTCCTTCTCTGTTTACAAACAGCAGATCTAGCAGTGCTCCCTCCCTAGTTGGCTCCCTCACCAGCTGCATCAGGAAGTTATCCCTGACACATTCCAGGAACCTTCTAGACTGTTCCCTCTCAGCTGTATTGCGTACCCGGGTGATATCTGGTAGGTTGCAGGACAAGGGCAAGCAATCTTGAGACTTCTGCTAGCTGCTTATAGAACATTTCATCAACCTCTACATCCTGGTTGGGTGGTCTGTAACAGACTCCCACCACAATATCAGCCTTGTTGTCCCTTCCCCTGATCTTACCCACAGGCATTCAACTCTACCATTACCCTCAGTTAGTTGCACACACCCATAATCCTCCCTAACATAGAGGGCCACCCCTCCTCCTCTCCTTCCTTGCCCGTCCCTTCTGAAGAGCTCGTAACCTTCCATTGTAGCACTCCAGTCATTCGATTCATCCCACCACATTTCTGTGATGGCAACTACATCATAGCTTTCATGCCGCACAATGGCTTCCAGCTCTTCCTGTTTGTTGCCCATGCTGCTTGCGTTTGTGTAGATGCACTTCAGTTGGGCTAATTGTCCTGCCACTCTTGGGGGGGAAGAGCCTTATTTCCCACCTGACTGTGTGTAGTCCCTTCTGTAGCTTCCAACCTATTACTTCTCCTTATGTCTTAGCTACTGTATGCACGGTGGAGTCCCCTGCTATCACCCCATCCTTCCAACCCTGATGTGTCATCCTGCCACAGACCCTTCTGATATTATTATTGTCATCCGCCTCAAGTGAAATGGCAGGCTGTAGGCTTTCTTTAGGCTCATCGCTAGTGTACCTGTGTTTAACCCCCTCCCCCTTCGAGCCTAGTTTAAAGCCCTTTCGACAAGCCCTGCCAGCTCATGTGCCAGGATCATTGTCCCCCTCTGAGACAGATGCCATATAAAGTTTCCCAAGATCAAAAAATCCAAAATTTTGTTGGTGGCACCAGCCTCTGAGCCACTTGTTAATCATGCCTGACTTCCTATTCCTTTCAGTATTCCAACCTGCAACAAAGGGTATTGATGAAAAAATTACCCATACCCCTGTTCCCTCAACCAGTTTCCCAAGGGCCTTGAAGTCCCTTTTGAGTACTTTTAAACTTCTCATATCAATCTCATTGCTTCCCACCTGCATAACTATTAGGGGATAGTAACCAGAAGGCTGTACCAGACTAGGCAGCCCTCTGGTAACATCTCTGACCCAGGCCCCAGGGAGGCAGCACACTTCCCTGTGGGAAGGATCCAGCTGACATATGGGGCCCTCTGTTCCCTTCAGAAGGGAGTCACCAATAACAATTACCCTCCTCTGTTTTTTTAGGGTACTAGTTCTGGTGCGAGGGGGGGACTGATTTGCTATAGGCAACCCCCGAGATGGTGTTTCTTCTACCTTCTCATCCTCCTCACCCTCAACCTTCAGTGCCCCATACTTGTTGTGCAAGGGCAAATGGTAAGGTGAGGGGGGCTGTGAGGGGTTTCCCTTGCCTCTTCTAACAAGCTCCTGTATCCATTCCCCCCTGTTCGTTGGGTCATCTCCCTCTGCTAAGGGGGTCTGCAGACCCTGGTACCTCTTCCTCCAGTTCAGCCACCATGTTAAGCAGATAGTTGATCAGCTCACACCTAACACAGGTGTTGTCTCCGCCATTCTCTGTTGCAAGGTTCCAGCACTCACCGCAGCCTGGATGCCTGCATGTTTGTGTGGGGCCTCTGCTTGGGTAGCCGCAGTTTTTTTAACAGCCTTCTGTTGAGTTATAACCGTGGCTCGATCTCTTCGGGCAACTGACTCTTTTTTTTTAATTATTATTATTTTGTGCATTGGGTTTTGGTTTTTTTTATCCTGCCCGACCCAGCGCGCGCTACCATGGTGCAGCGGCCTCTCCAAGATGCTGTCTCGTGCCGGTGTGTTTCTCTCTGTTTGAATCTCCGGAAAATCTATGTTACAGAATTTCATTTGAAATGTTTTTCTCTTGGCATTTAATATAAACTATTTAAACAAACAAAAAACAAAACAACAACAAAAAACATCAAACTGTAATTCTTCATCTTGGCTACCTCTTCTCCAACTATTTCTTTGATTTCTTTGCTGCACAGAGTGAAATAACAGATTATTCTCAACTTGTATGAAAAGGCCACTGCTCTTTTCTGAATTCCTGTTATTGGTCACACATCCTGGGAATTAGAGGCGAAAAAGATTAGCCTGTTATCTTATTAGTCTGTTATCTTATTTCAGATAGCATAATACCTGAGATAAATTATATATTATCCTAGTAAATTTGTTCCAAGAAGAAATAAAGAAATTATAGGAAGAAACTTTATATTTTTTCCCTAAAGTTTCAAGTGCAGATGGACATTAAATTGAAGTGTCAAGTTTTTATGGAGGAAAAATAAAGATGAGGTGAAAGAACAACTGAGACAGAAGAGGAAAGCAAGCAGGTTTTTTTTTTTTTCCCCCTCTCTCATAATAACTGAACTTTTATTCAGATAGTGTTAATTGCTCTTACTAGTACTTTTGCCAGAATACCATCCAAGAATGAAAATACAAATACAGACACTGTCTCTCTGTTGGATCTGTATCTCAGACTGTTCTTAAGTGCTCATCCTTGTCTTATAGCTGTATTGAGCACTCAGTCACTGGGTGGAATTCAAATTATCGTTACTTTAGGAGTAAGACTGAGTTCTAGATTTTCCTGAGTAACTTAGTGTTCTATGATGCAGTGACTGCATCAGTGGACAAGGTAAGAGCTACAGATATCATCTACCTGGACTTCTGTGAGGCCTTTGATACTGTCTCACACAATATTATTGCTGCTAAATTGGAGAGATATGGCTTTGATAGATGGACTGTTTGATGGGTAAGAAAACATCTGGTTGTCTGCATCAAAAATGTTGCAGTCTACAGTTCAATGTCCAAATGAAGATCAGTAACAAATGGCGTCTGTACCTCGATGTCTTTGTCAGTGACATAGACAGTGGGATTGAGATGACACAAAGCGGAGTGTTACAGCTGATTCACCTGAGGGAAGGTGTGCCATCCAGAAGGATCTTGACAGATTTGAGAAATGGACCTGTGTGAACCTCATGAAGATCGACAAGGCCAAATGCAAGGTCCTGCACCTGGGTCAGAGCAACTCCCACTACCAATACAGGCTGAAGAATGAAAGGATTATACCAGTGAAAAAATTTTACGTGGACCATCAATGTGTACTTGCAGCCCAGAAAGCTAACTGTATCCTAGCCTGCATAAGTGTGCCCAATATGTCGAGGTAGGAGATTCTCCCGCTCTGCTCCAGTCTGATGACACCCCACCTGGAGTACTGCATCCAGCTCTGGGGCCCCCAGCACAGAAAAAACATGGACCTGTCAGAGTGGGTCCAGACAATGGCAACAAAAAAGACCAGAGGACTGGAACACCTCTCCTATGAAGACAGGCTGAGAGAATTGAGGTTGTTCAGCCTGGAGAAGGGAAGGCTCTGAGGAGATCTTCTTGCAGCCTTTCAACACTTAAAGAGGACTTATAAGAAAGATGGGCACAGACTTTTTACCAAGGGGACTCTAGGAAACAGGACAAGGTTTTAAACTGAAAGAAAGTTTAGATTTGGAATACAGAAGAAATTGTTTACAGTCAGAGTGGTGAGACACTGGAACAGGATTCCCAGAGAACTTGTGGATGCCTCATTGTTGGTAGTGTTCAAAGTCAGACTGAACAGGGCTTTGAGCAATTTGAGGTAGTGAAAGATGTCCTTGCCCTTGGAAGGGGGTTGGACTAGATGATCTTTTAAGGTCCCTTCCAATCCAAACAGTTCTATAATTTGGACACCATAGTTAGGCATTGCATTACAGAGTTGGAGACTACATGTGATCTAGGAGTCTAAACTCTTTAGCTCTTTAACTCTGCAGCAAATAGGGGTCTAGTCAATGAGGCAGTGACCAGCACTGATAATAATCTAAGGATATATTTAAAAGAAATTAGAAGTCTCAGACCCTACATTGTCTATTTTTCATTTGACCTTGACCAAGAGTGTGTTACTCAAATGTAGGTATGCATGGCTTAAATGCAAATATACAAAGCTGGTGGGATGAAACTATCAGCTCCCCTAACCTCCGGCTCCTGCTGCCTACTGAATGAATGAGTATCTATATGCTGAATTTCAGAAATGACATTTCCAGTGTTTTGGGCTTCCTTACAATTTTCTCAAAGTTTTAAATCAAACCCACTTTTTCATCCGAAAAAATATTTATTTATTCTATTCCCACGTGCATTTTTTGTTTTAATTCTTTATGTTCAAAGAGCTTGAAAACTAACATCAACCTGCAAAGTTTTAATTTTGCCTTATCAGCATTTTTCAACAAAACCACATTAAAAAAAAAGATTCAGTTTTATCTTGTTGGCAAGCTAGAAGTATTTCAAACAGAATAAATGTAAAATACATGAAAAGATATCCGACATACTTACAGCAATATTCTCTTTCCATTGAAACAAAATATGTGAGGAAATATAAGAGGAAAAGAGTAGAAATTCACTAAGAAAAGTAGGAAGATGATGGACCACATATTACCCACAGGTTAAGAACTGTCAAATCAGTATTAGCAGCTAAAATGAAGTACAGGCGGGCATGAATCCCTCCCAGCAATCACCAGTGCCAAAAGGCATCTCAAAAAGAAATCTGCACTAACACTGGCAGTTACTTTTTTCACTGACCTTGACAAAATACACTAAGCTATTTGCACTGTCTGCCACAAGAATATAATTTCAGAAAGACAGAAAGGATTACTTGTGACTCACAGTATTACAAATCATCCATCAGGGATACTATTACAAAATTTCACCACACTAAGACATTTAGAAATTGTGGTAAAGTTAATCAATAGTTTTAATACGCTATTCGGCACATTGTGCCTTTAACTCCCCTATATGTCTCATTTATGCTGGGAGTAGAAGGAGGAGGAACAAATTCCAAATCCACTACTGCAAATTTTTTTTCTGATGAAATTTTAATTAATCCTGCAAAAATTCTGAATGTTGAAAACAAATTAAATTTTTTCCAAAAGGATTAGACCAGAATTTATTCAAAAGCCACTGTGCTAGTATTTATTTTAATTTTTGGTTCAGCCCTGAAACAACAATGGTAGAATTAACATTACGTCATTGTCCCATACTCAATTTTTCTGCTAGACAGTGTTCTGCCATATTAACTACTTGTGCATGAAATAAACATATTTTCAGATCCCAGGGAGCAAATATTAAAGTGTAGTACATTTACACATGTTAATAAACATACTACCCATACTACCATCTAAAATATGTGTATTAACTAATGATATTGCTTTCCTATGATTCTCTTGCAAAGCAAAAGCATAAAACAAGTGGTGTTAAAAATCCTGTCCTATAACTCATAGACTACATGGTCTTTGAAACATCCCAATAAAAATTATAAGCATTTGCCTACACATAGATTATTGTAACTCTGGGGATTAAATGCATATGACTGTTGAATATTTAGAAATGTGATTCAATTATCAATTGGCAAAAGACTTCTGAGACTGACATGAACCAGTGGCCATATTTTTGTCTGACTTAGAAGAAAGGTGAAAAACAAAATCCAGTTTCAGGTTTTTCAATTTTGACTGTAATTTGGGAATACTAAGGGTATTATATGTCATATTGAGGAATAAGAAGTATAACATATTAAAGAATAAAAAGTGATAAAATCTGGGCAGAGTTGGGTTTTTTTTCCTCAAAAATCAGAACTTGGAAAAACTGGGTTTCTTATTAAAAGTGTTTGAAACGTGATATAGTTATGAACAATCAATATTGAAAATGAATTAAACAGCTATTCCAAAATCATCTGTCTGTATAGGATCGAATTCAAATTTCATGATATCACTGAATTAAAAACTGTAGTGAAATAAAAGTTTAGCTTTATTACTCTGTAAAAACAGCATTCCTAAGACATAAAATGACATTTCAAAATGTCATAATTTTTAATCATATAATTTAGCATTTCATATTTTAAAAGATGCATCACCACAACAATAACTCATTTTACAGCTTTATTGTGGTAAAATTAATCTGTAGTATTTTTGTTACTCTTGTCACTGAAGTGAAGAAAAAATAGTAGCAATACACTTATGACACTTCTGTATTTAAAAACTATTTTAAAAATGTGTGTCTGGATGAACTGGAAATGACAAAATTTTCTTCTTGTCTATATTAGCACTTATATCAATGTTAATTACAGAGAATCTGAGAATCGTGTGGAACATGTACTAGTCTCAATGTTTATATGGAGGAGATTTTTATTTTGTAAGAAGTAGATAATATATAATAGCACTGGACAGAACACGCTGTTCATTAACATTATTTCCAGATTAGAGCATTGAAGGCATTAGTAGTGCCTGTTGGCTGGTATTTTTAAAATCTAGACTAGACAACATATAATACGATATGCTGAACCTTTTGTGTGTACTCTGAGGACTAATTCAGACTTTACTTTGTCAACATACTACTGATGTTAACGTTGACATAGTCTGAATTTCTATTACTCGTCAGAATACTTTTAGCTAAATATCACTCTGTTGTTTTAAATAATTTCTGTGGTCATTTATATAATTATTTTTTCTGACTTATCTATTGTCTTCTGTAGAGGAAAATTATGTTAGCATGAATTTTCTTGAAACAGAGGAAAGAACATGCCTGTGTGTATGAAGAATCAGAGGCAAGAGACACTAAAATCCAGCGTTGTAATTTATGGGAGAACCAAAGGATCTCAGCTCAGGGACTCAGATTCCAGGCTTTGAAAAAATACTTAAAATCAATCTGCATTTGCCAGAAAAAAATGCAATTGTATACATTAAAAAAGGAAATTATGTACAAAGAATAGATCAACAAGCTTTGATATCAGTTATTATTCATGACTCACAACATCCTTAGGTACTGGAAACCAGCAAGAAGGAAATGTTGTCAATATGTTCTTATGCATTTTCTCATGCAGCTTGAGAATAATAGATGTTGTTAGGAGAAGGCACCATTTCTTGAAGTATATTTTACTGTTCCAGAAATATAATTGGGATTTCAACCTACCTTAAATATGTATTTTCACCCAAGAATTTGATTCATAGCTGTTACTCCTTGAAAGGAGACAACCTCTAAGATGCACTATCTAAACCATTGTTTTTCACTGTTTCCACTGGTTTTGTTTTTGTTTGCTTGCTTGTTTTTGGCAAACATTAGATATTAAACAGAATTAAAAGATTTTAATTTAGGCCAATTTTCGAAACCATTCTTAGTTCCCCTCTTAAGTGGCATTCCACAGGCAGACATTTCCATTCTCACAGAACATTACTTTACTATCAATCTTTTCTTTCACATTGGCACAACAATTAAATAAAACATAACACAAAACCAACTCAGTAGTCTTTCACCAGTTATGGCAATATGTAACTCAAATGCTTCCACAACGTGCTTTCACATCCTGTCACTAGTTCCTGTTTTCCTAACAACTTCCTTTTTTTATAATTGCTGTGCAGGAAATAAAATCTAATTTAAATTTTGAATAATAAATCTTATCAAACTGTAAAAATTGAAGAAGTGAAACAAAAGAAAGAAAAATTATGATATATATTTCAAAAGACAAGAAAATGTTAGAAAACAACTCTCCTTACTGTACCTATGTTCTTCTTTCATACATTCTTGGAGTTAATAGAAAAAGGAGAAGCTACATCAAACCAGTATAAACTGTGTTCTTTACCAATGGCCCTCAGAAATCCATCACACTTTATGTCAAGATAATGTTCATCCACAAATTAAAAACACAATACCTCTTTGTTAGTCTAGTCTTTCAGATATGGAAGAACCATCTAATTCAATAATATTAGAAGACATTGGGCTCTAGAAGCATCAGGTCTAGTCCACTTGTATTATATTATCAAAATGGAGAACTTTGTGTCAGTGCAGAGCTGTCATCATATCTGCAAGAAGCATAAATGTTTTTCTATTGCTAATTCAGAAAAAAAATCCTTTGGTTGACTTTTGTTTTATAAGCCTAGTTTATTTATAATACATCACAGATAACTTAATCAGTTTGTGTAGAAACTTCTGAACAATTTTACACTATTTTACAAGCTGGAGTTACGTTTTCATTTAAGCTAATTAATTATGGTTACATTTCAGCCTGAAGACAAATTGCAAAGCTGTTTCTGTGAAAGAAAAAAAGAACTATGAATGGGACTAGTCTCTATTGATTTGTTAATGCAAAGGAGAGAAGGTTCAAACAGAGGTTTTTCAAAACTCAAGTTCCTCATTTCATTCAAAAATTTTTATTTTCACAGAGGGCTTACAATTTAATTAACTCATTTGTTTCTGGAAAAAAATCATGATGTTTCTCTACCATCAGATGTTGATTTAGGACTGGTCCAGAGAAAATAAAAAAAAAATACATTTTGCAAGGAAAACACTTCAACTTTTTATTGTTGGTTTTTCACTGAAACCACAGAAAAATCTTACACTTCTGTGAAGAAGTCAGGATATCCTAGTCATTAAAACAATGGGCTAAAGACAACTAGGATTTGACATTAGAAATGGTTTAATTTTATCTGGATTTTGTTAGCCTCACTCTGAGAATGACTGGGCCCCTAAGAGAATTTAGCAGGGTATCTGCCTACGTAAGTATGTCTTGCAGTTTAGGAGGGACATGTGTGTTACCACTTTCCCTTCATCTTCCAAAACTAGATACTTCTGAACATATCACAGGATCACAGAATCACAGAATCACCTAGGTTGGAAGGGACCTTTAAGATCATCTAGTCCAAACATAAAAAAAACCCAAAAAACAAACAAACAAAAAACCAACCAACCGAACAAGCAAAAAAAACCCCAAAACACCACACAACCACACACTACACCCACACACCATCAACACTAAACCATATCCCCCAGCACCATGTCAACTCATCTTTTTAATATCTCCAGGGATGGTGCCTCAACCACTTCCCTGGGCAGCCCAATCCAATGCTTGATAACCCTTTTTCCTAATATCCAATCTGAACCTCCCCTGGTGCCATTTCCTCTTTTCCTATCACCTGTGACTTGGCAGAATAGACCTACCCCCACATCTCTACAACCTCCTTTCAGGTAGTTGTAGAGAGTGATAAGGTCTCCCCTCAGCCTTCTCTTCTCCAGACTGAACAACCCCTGCTCCCTCAGTCTTTCCTCATAAGGCTTATTCTCCAGACCCCTCACCAGCTTCATTGCCCTTCACTGGACCTACTCCAGCACCTCAATGTCTTTCTTATGTTAAGGGGCTCAAAACTGGACACAGTTCTCGAGGTGAGGCCTCACCAGTGCCAAGTATAGGGGGATGATCACTTCCAGAGCCCTACTCACCACGCTGTTCCTGATACAGTCTAGGATGCTGTTGGCTTTTCTGGGCACCTGGGCATACTGCTGGTTCATGTTCAGCCAACAGTTGACCAACACCTCCAGGTCCTTTTCTGCCAGGCAGCTCTCCAGCCACTGTTCCCCAAGCCTGCAGCGCTGCCTGGGGTTGTTGTGACACAAGTGCAGGACCCAGCACTTGACCTTATTGAAACTCATCCCATTGGCTTCAGCCCATCGATCCAGTCTGTCCAGATCCCTCTGCAAAGCCTGTCTACCCTCCAGCAGGCTGACACTCTCACCTAACTTGGTGTCATCTGCAAATTTACTGAGAGTGCACTCAATCTCCCCATCCAGATCATTGATGAAGATGTTAAAGAGAACGGGTCCCAGTACTGAGCCCTGGGAGACACTACTTGTGACCAGCCGCCAACTGGATTTGACTCCATTCACCACCACTCTCTGGGCCTGACCCTCCAGCCAGTTTTTAACCCAGCAGAGAGTATTCCCATCCAAGCCATGGGCAGCCACTTTGTCCAGGAGGATACTGTGGGAGACTGTATCAAAGGCCTTTGTAAAGTCAAGGTAAACAACATCCACAGCTTTTTCTTCATCCACCAAGCAGGTCACTTTATCGTAGAAGGAGATCAGGTTTGTCAAGCAGGACCTGCCCCTCATGAACCTGTGTTGGCTGGACCTGATCACCTGAGCGTCCTTCATGTGCTGCATAATGGCACTCAGGATGGTCTGTTCCATGACCTTCCCAGTCACCAAGGTTAGACTGACAGGCCTGTAGTTCCCAGGATCATCCTTCCGACCTTTCTTGAGGATGGGCGTCACATTTGCTAGACACCAGTCAGCTGGGACCTCCCCAGTTTGCCAGGACTGCTGGTAAATGATGGAGAGTGGCTCCACAAGCACTTCCACTAGTTCCCTCGGTACTCTCAGGTGAATCCCATCTGGACCCATAGACTTGTTTGTGTCTAGGTTTTGGAGCAAGTCCCTCACGGCCTCCCTTTGAATTAGAGGAGCTTCATTCTGCTCCCCGCTCCTATCTGCTGGCTCAGGGGTCTGGGTACCCGGTGGACACACTACTCCACTACTAAAGACTGAGGCAAAAAAGGCATTCAGTACCTCAGCCTTCTCCTCATCCTTTGTCACTACATTACCTCCCCATATCCAATAGAGAATGGAGGCTCTCCTGAGTCCTCTTCTTGCTATTAATATATTTATAGAAATTCATTCTTTTTATTGTTTTTAACATCCAGGGCCAGGTCAAGTTCAAGCTGGGCTTTGGCCTCTCTAATCTTTTCCCTGCATAACTTTACTATGCATTTATAATCTTCCTGAGTGGCCTGCCCCTTTTTCCAAAGGCCATAAACCCTCTTTTTTTCCCTGAGCTGTGGCCCTATGTCTTTGTTCAGCCAGGCCGGTCTTTTCCCTCAACGGCTCGCTTTATTGCGCACAGGGACGGCCTGCTCCTATGCTTTTAAAACTTCCTCCTTGAAAAACATCCAGCCTTCCTAGACTCCTTTCCCTTCAGGGCTTCCCCCCAAGGGAATCTATCAAACAGACTCTTGAAAAGACCAAAGTCTGCCCTCCGGAAGTCCATGATGGCAGTCCTGCTGGCTCTCTTTCTCGCTTCCCTGAGAATCAAAAACTCTATCAATTTCATGATCGCTGTACCCCCGATGGCTTCCAACCATTACATCCCCCACAAGTCCTTCTCTGTTTACAAACAGCAGATCTAGCAGTGCTCCCTCCCTAGTTGGCTCCCTCACCAGCTGCATCAGGAAGTTATCCCTGACACATTCCAGGAACCTTCTAGACTGTTCCCTCTCAGCTGTATTGCATACCCGGGTGATATCTGGTAGGTTGCAGGACAAGGGCAAGCAATCTTGAGACTTCTGCTAGCTGCTTATAGAACATTTCATCAACCTCTACATCCTGGTTGGGTGGTCTGTAACAGACTCCCACCACAATATCAGCCTTGTTGTCCCTTCCCCTGATCTTACCCACAGGCATTCAACTCTACCATTACCCTCAGTTAGTTGCACACACCCATAATCCTCCCTAACATAGAGGGCCACCCCTCCTCCTCTCCTTCCTTGCCCGTCCCTTCTGAAGAGCTCGTAACCTTCCATTGTAGCACTCCAGTCATTCGATTCATCCCACCACATTTCTGTGATGGCAACTACATCATAGCTTTCATGCCGCACAATGGCTTCCAGCTCTTCCTGTTTGTTGCCCATGCTGCTTGCGTTTGTGTAGATGCACTTCAGTTGGGCTAATTGTCCTGCCACTCTTGGGGGGGAAGAGCCTTATTTCCCACCTGACTGTGTGTAGTCCCTTCTGTAGCTTCCAACCTATTACTTCTCCTTATGTCTTAGCTACTGTATGCACGGTGGAGTCCCCTGCTATCACCCCATCCTTCCAACCCTGATGTGTCATCCTGCCACAGACCCTTCTGATATTATTATTGTCATCCGCCTCAAGTGAAATGGCAGGCTGTAGGCTTTCTTTAGGCTCATCGCTAGTGTACCTGTGTTTAACCCCCTCCCCCTTCGAGCCTAGTTTAAAGCCCTTTCGACAAGCCCTGCCAGCTCATGTGCCAGGATCATTGTCCCCCTCTGAGACAGATGCCATATAAAGTTTCCCAAGATCAAAAAATCCAAAATTTTGTTGGTGGCACCAGCCTCTGAGCCACTTGTTAATCATGCCTGACTTCCTATTCCTTTCAGTATTCCAACCTGCAACAAAGGGTATTGATGAAAAAATTACCCATACCCCTGTTCCCTCAACCAGTTTCCCAAGGGCCTTGAAGTCCCTTTTGAGTACTTTTAAACTTCTCATATCAATCTCATTGCTTCCCACCTGCATAACTATTAGGGGATAGTAACCAGAAGGCTGTACCAGACTAGGCAGCCCTCTGGTAACATCTCTGACCCAGGCCCCAGGGAGGCAGCACACTTCCCTGTGGGAAGGATCCAGCTGACATATGGGGCCCTCTGTTCCCTTCAGAAGGGAGTCACCAATAACAATTACCCTCCTCTGTTTTTTTAGGGTACTAGTTCTGGTGCGAGGGGGGGACTGATTTGCTATAGGCAACCCCCGAGATGGTGTTTCTTCTACCTTCTCATCCTCCTCACCCTCAACCTTCAGTGCCCCATACTTGTTGTGCAAGGGCAAATGGTAAGGTGAGGGGGGCTGTGAGGGGTTTCCCTTGCCTCTTCTAACAAGCTCCTGTATCCATTCCCCCCTGTTCGTTGGGTCATCTCCCTCTGCTAAGGGGGTCTGCAGACCCTGGTACCTCTTCCTCCAGTTCAGCCACCATGTTAAGCAGATAGTTGATCAGCTCACACCTAACACAGGTGTTGTCTCCGCCATTCTCTGTTGCAAGGTTCCAGCACTCACCGCAGCCTGGATGCCTGCATGTTTGTGTGGGGCCTCTGCTTGGGTAGCCGCAGTTTTTTTAACAGCCTTCTGTTGAGTTATAACCGTGGCTCGATCTCTTCGGGCAACTGACTCTTTTTTTTTAATTATTATTATTTTGTGCATTGGGTTTTGGTTTTTTTTATCCTGCCCGACCCAGCGCGCGCTACCATGGTGCAGCGGCCTCTCCAAGATGCTGTCTCGTGCCGGTGTGTTTCTCTCTGTTTGAATCTCCTGCCATTGACGTGGCAACCCTCCTCCCCCCCATTGCGTCACTCACCCTCGCAGGTGCCTTAACGAGCCTACCCTGCTGCCCCTCCACCTCTTTCTAGGAACCCCCCGCTTTGGGCGGTCCCCTGCTCGCCAGAGAAGTAGGAACCTAGTGCTCGAAGCTCCTCTGGAGCTGAAGCTGGAGCCGGTCCTGGTGCCGGAGCTGGCCCTGCTTGCCTCTCCGAGTCGCTGCCTCATGCCAGTGGCATGATCAGAAACATGATCAGAGGTATAGCATTAAATATGTACGGAACTTTAAGCCTCAGCAGAAACATAGAATTTTAAACACCTTAAGATTAGATAGTGTCAGGAAAGAGAGAGTCTGGCTAACTGTCCTAACTCAGATACCAAAATTCTGACTCAAAATTTAGGCAAATTTTGCCTTCTGCAAAACCCCTCTCTTCAGAATTTGCTCTAGTGATTTCAGTAGAAATATTTGTGTATTAGTATTACAATCAAGTATCCAGGCAGTTTTCACACCAAAGGAATTTATTCTGTAATAATTTGTTTCCTGCATCAGCACGTTCTTTGTCCTTCATCACTGATCCTTGCTGTGTATTGTGTTCTGCAGTTCAGCTTTGGCAGCCAGAGACACATGTTCTTCATATAGAGCATAAGTATTAAAATTCAGCTTGGGCTTATGCATGAATAATACAAGAAAATTAGAAGAAAAGCCCCTGGACAGAGCTTAACAGATGAGGTAATAAATTGAGTTCGGGGGGGTGGGGAAAGAAATTGTACCTCAAGGGAAAGCTATCAACTGTTTTTGTTAATATGTGAAATCTCTACAACTGATCATAGTTTTACAAATTTACCTGTAAGCAAAAGCAGTTTTCTGCACATTTTTTGCAAATTTTACCAAAAGGGAGAAAGGTAGGTGTGGCAGAGACCGTTGTCTCATTCTGTTTCAAAGGAAACTCATTACATAGTGTAACTGAATTTCACCTTGTTTTATCATTATTTCTTTTAAATAAATACTTTTTATCACTAAAAGCATATGGCATTTTCAGCATAGTGAATACTTCTCATGCTGTTTGTAGAGAGACACAAGGGAGATGACTCAGAATATGGACGTAAAGAGCTGTCAAAAAGCAGGCTAACTCACGTGTTGGAACCATGGTTATCTTCTTGCTCTGCATCAAAAACAAAGACAACTTCCTCGCTCCTGTTACCTCTGAAATAAAATACAGGTTGAAAAGCCACTGTCCAAAACAGCTGAGATTTTTGACTGTTAAAAAAATACCTACAAATACCTTCAAAAATACCATCAAATAAGACATTTAAAATAGCTTTAAGATGTCAATTAATTGAGTCAATAAAAACACTTCAGGGTAACATGTTTGAACCACTAAGTGTGGAAGCTACAAAGATTCTTAGGAATGTGGCACCAAAGGAAGAAACAGAACCAATGACTTATCAGTTAATGACCATACCCAAGAAAAATATACAGATAAAACAACAAGAGAAGAGAGGAGTACACAAGGAAGAATCAGAGAATGAAGACTAGATCTAGTCAGATGTATTAAACAGTTGACTAAATCTGGGCAAAACACTTGATGGCAAATGACAGAAAATTGTAAAGGATACAGGAAGAAAAAAGTTCCATCAGTACTTTGGTGCAACAATTTCTACAACAGATGGTTGTAGAATAGATGACTCTGTTGCAGTAGTTGTGTAAAAACAATTATTAAAATTTCACTGAATTTCACTGAATTTCACTGAATTTCTAGAGTTGGAAGGGACCATAGAGATCATCTAGTCCAACTCCCCTGCTGAAGCAGGATTGCCTAGAGCTAGAGCATGTTACTCAGGACTGCATCCAGGCGGGTTTTGAAAATCTCCAAAGAAGGGGACTCCACAACCTCCCTGGGCAGCCTGTTCCAGGGTTCCGTCACCCTCACCATGAAGAAGTTTCTCCTCATATTTGAGTGGAACCTCTTATGTTCCAACTTGTGCCCGTTGCCCCTCGTCCTCTTAGTGGGAACCACTGAAAAGAGTCTGGCTCCCTCCTCCTTCAACCCTCCCTTGAGATACTTGTAGGCGTTGATAAGGTCTCCCCTCAGCCTTCTCTTCTCCAGACTAAAGAGTCCCAGCTCTCTCAGTCTCTCCTCATAAGGGAGATGCTCCAATCCCTGAATCATCTTTGTAGCCCTACGCTGGACTCTTTCTAGTAGTTCCCTGTCCCTCTTGAACTGGGGAGCCCAGAACTGGACACAGTACTCCAGTTGTGGCCTCACCAGTGCAGAGTAGAGGGGGAGAATGACTTCCCTTGACCTGCTGGCTACACTCTTCCCTATACAACCCAAGATACCATTGGCCTTCCTGGCCGCAAGAGCACACTGTTTACTCATTGCCATTTTACTGTCCACCAGGACCCCTAGATCTTTCTCTTCAGTAGTTGCCTCTAGCGGGTCCACCCCTAACCTGTATTGGTGCCTGACATTCTTCTTCCCCAGGTGCAGGACCCTACACTTTTCCCTGTTGAACCTCATGAGGTTCTTCTTTGCCCAGCCCTCCAGCCTGTCCAAGTCTCGCTGGATGGCAGCACAGCCCTCCGGGGTGTCAGCCACTCCTCCCAGTTTGGTATCATCAGCAAACTTGCTGAGGATACACTCTGTCCCCTCGTCCAGGTCACTGATGAATATATTAAACAGCACGGGTCCAAGTATTGACCCCTGGGGGACTCCACTGGTTACAGGCTTCCAACTTGAACCTGCTCCATTAATAATTACCCTTTGGGTCCTGTCACACAGCCAGTTCTCAATCCACCTCACTGTCCCCTCATCCAGCCCATACTGCCTCAGTTTCCCAATGAGGATGTTATGGGAGACAGTGTCAAAAGCCTTGCTGAAGTCAAGGTAGATGACATCTGCTGCCCTCCCCTCATCCAACCAACCGGTTATGGCATCATAGAAGGCTATCAGATTGGTCATACATGATTTACCCTTGGTAAACCCGTGTTGCCCACTTCCAATAACCCCCCACTCTTCAACTTGTTTGGAGATGACATCTAGTATGAGTCTCTCCATCACCTTCCCAGGGACAGAGGTGAGACTAACTGGTCTGTAGTTCCCAGGGTCCTCCTTCTTGCCCTTTTTGAAGACTGGAGTGATGTTGGCCTTCCTCCAGTCCTCAGGCACCTCTCCTGTTCTCCACGACTTCTCAAAGATGATCGAGAGTGGTCCAGCGATAACGTCTGCCAGCTCCCTCAGCACTCGTGGGTGCAACCCATCAGGCCCCATGGACTTATGAATGTCCAGTTTGGCCAAGTGGTCCCGAACCTGGCCCTCCTCTACTAGAGGAAAAATTTCCTCTCTCCATACCATCCCCCTTGCCTCTAAGGCCACAGATTCATGAGGGGCAGTCCTAACAGTGAAGACTGAAGAAAAGAAGGCATTCAGCAACTCTGCTTTCTCCGTGTCTTCCACTACTAGGGTGCCCACCTCATCCATCAGTGGGCCCACATTATCCCTTAAGAAAAAATATATGACTTGTCAAATTTTAAATGGGTTCTTGGATACAGAAGCATGTAGAGGACAAAAGTATAAAATATTTAGTATGGGAAAACAACTTTTGATTACCAAAACCTTCCTGAATGTGCACTTGTTCTCTAAAGACTATGAAATTTTGTTTATGTATGTATTTACTATTTTTTAATGGTTTGTTATTAAAACTTAGAAAGGCTTAGGGAAAATTTTGCTAAAAATATTGTAGTCTAAGAAATGAACACAAATTAATTGAACATTGTCAACTTGCTTTGTATCAGCCTTAATTTCAGGTAAACCTT
The DNA here is from genome assembly GCF_001431845.1 of Calidris pugnax. Lineage (NCBI taxonomy): Eukaryota > Metazoa > Chordata > Aves > Charadriiformes > Scolopacidae > Calidris > Calidris pugnax. The sequence continues at coordinate 3,357,029 of NW_015090999.1, read as the reverse complement.
ATTATGCTGAGGTTACTTTTTAAAACCAAGAGCAATCAGTTTGAAGAACTAATGTCCTATTACGTCCTGTAAGAACAGAAGTGGCTTTCATTAATGTAAATGCAAAGCTTTCATTGACTAAGTTCTTGGAATTTGTTCAGAGATATATTCAACCAAGGACCACATTAACCCATGTATATTTCCACAAAGCACTCTTGAATTGTATGGTTACAGAACAATCAAGGTACTACAGCAGGAAATAGTTTTCACACTCTCTTTTGAAATCCTCTAATTATAGGATCAAGCATCTAAGATCATAAGACTAGAAAGACTGTAGAAGAGGCATGACTCTAATCTCTTTGTTAGATCACTTGTACAATGGCATGGAGGAAATCTTAGTCATAAACCCGGAGGCGCTCACCGAGTATTCTTCATGTTTCTAATCCAGGAGAAGGAAAAGGAATTTTCAGTCAGCTTTCAATTATAATCTAATTTTAATATCATTTGAATAAGTGGAATTACTGCAGATTTGTACTAGTGTCAAGAGATTTAACCCATAGTTTATAAGCTTGGTGTATTCATTAGATAAATAAGTACTAAGTAGCATTTATAAAACAATCAACAAATTAGCATAGAATACAACAAGTTCTAATAGGGCTTGTTGAAATATTAACATCAGTCAAAGAGAATGACAGCAACACAGAATAAACACTAGCTGGCTGCCAGTATCATGTTTGATATTGAATGTTGTAATCACAACATTACTTGCTTCTTGCTGCATTTAAATGGTAAAACTGTATTTCTATGGGAGGAGGGAGTTGTCTATTTCCTTTGCCCTGTAGTATCTAGTAATTTCCTAACTTAAAATCAACATCTTTTCTCTAATTATGAAAAAACTTTGTAAGAAAAATCATATACATTACCTCTGTGTTGAGGCAAGACTGTCCAAGTAAGATTATAATGAAGAATACAAAATCTTGCAAATCATTAGGGACAAAAAAACCACCAAAACTGAAAGCAAAACAAAACCAATACCAAACCAAAAATCCACCCAAAAACACAACCTAGAAACTTGAGATAATTTTATTGATGAAATGTTCATAAATGCTAACAATACTTTCTGCATGTAACCTTATACTTTTGACATTTTGAGAGATCATATATGCCCAGAAAAAGCATGTTGGAATGCTGTAACAGTTGTTATATGATCTGTGGGTCTGTATCATTTTGTTTTGGAGCAGTAGTGTAGTTTTGATATGCATCCTCCTGCCATCCTCAGTTATATCTTATCGGTCCAACTAACAGAGCACATTTTATGTGTGTGAACTGAACTAAACTCCATTCGGAGAAAACTAAACCGGAAACTCCACTGTAGGTATTCACCAAGTTCTGTCCAGTGCCCAGTGGAAGAGGAAATGAATAGCTTTGAACAACATTCACAGACGTGAAATTCAGACCAGAGCACCGGACTAAAATGACTCTGAAATAAACCCCCTGAACAGCACATGGTGTAGATGTGGGGCATGAGCACCAACTGCTGCTGCCCAAGTCAAATTATACATACCTACTGTGGCAAAATATTGCTTGTCTAGATAAGGTCTGGACAGCTTTTATCTGACAGAATAACTTATGCCTACAATTTATCAGAAGGTATTTGCTTACGGATGCCTTAAGTATAAGCTTGTGTGGCTGGTGTGCCTGCCTTCCACTGTCTAATTCAAAGTATAACTTGTAGATGCTACAAAAATATAGATAACAAAGGTTTACATTAACACATAGAGTAAAACTCACTAGATTTGGAAGCATTTCAAGACTTATGTGACCTTTAATATGGGAAAGTGATGAGATACATCATGATGAGAAAACTAGTGAAGAAACTACTTATGTGATCAATATATAATCTGCTGTAACTTTTACTGAACTTCCTGACTTTCCTTTACAGTAGCTACCTGCTTCTGATTTATTGCCCTTAACATCGTATTTCTTCATATATGGTTTCAAAATTTTTTATTTTTTATTACAACTGGAGAACTAGGAACTAGAGTATATCCAATTTATGTTAACAATTTGCCCTGCGATAAGCTGTGCACAAAAGATATTTCTGCTCTTGACTGACTTCATATATGTGATTCAATGCAGTTTTCAAATTCTACGTACTCCCCGGACCCTCCTATATGAGGAGCTACATCTGTGAAAACCCAGTAAAATAACCCTCTCTTAATTTTCTTCTTTCTGGTTTCAATTGGTTATTTCCCACATCATTTAAGCATTATTGTTTTCCTTCCAACAGCTTCTATGACATGGAAATTGAATACTAGAAAATATACTTGGGAGTGAAAACTTTATAATACCTCTGTAGCTGCAAAGAGAACAAGTCCTGAGCTGCAACCAGTGATACTGATCATAAAAAATTCTGACTGGTTACCTCTGTTTTACTTCTGCCCGGGACCTCTGAACCTCTGTACCTCAAGCCAGTGCCACTAGACCAGGAACCAACACCAGTGTCAGTGTAACAATAGCAGGAATCTTGCTCTGTCTGTTGGATGTTCCCTCACCAGAGAAGACAAGCAACCTGCACCTCCATCCCAGTCCTTCTTACCACAGAGGGAGATTTGACTCTTATTGTATGGTGAGAACAACAGGTGTTCTGCTCCAAGTGTGTTGATCAAGCACAGAGCTACCCAGCAGATACACCCCATTCAGCCCCAGTTGCATCATTTAAATACTTTATCATCCTTTTTATCATTTCCTGGTGATCCTTTTCACTGCCCTCATACCCCCCTTTTTCTTTCCTAATATCTTCCCCAATAAACAGAATGCCCCTAATGACTTTTTACTCATTTGTACCAGTTTTGCTACAGCCACACCCAAACTTGCTGTTACCAGGGTGGTTGCCTGGGGTATCTCAGCCTTTGAGGTTTTACTGATAGTGCACCTAGGTGCTGCTGGCCTTGCAAGACTCCTCCCCCCCAGTGGTCCCCTGTGCTCCCCTCCAATTATTTGTGAAGGTCGTTCATCTCTCACATACCTTGCCCTTAACCAACTGTGAGAACCAGCAATTGTTCATGGGGCTACCTTTGTTTGTTCTCCTTGTTAGCTGTCACATCTGGGAATTTCTCATGCCCTGTTCGGCAATTACTCATGTTCTGTTCTGCAGTTTCCCATGTCCTGTGGATACGCTTCACTTCAGGCCAAGATCTTGTCAGCAGTTAAGCCTGCTGCCCTAGTACAGGTGTGAACCGCAAAGCAAAAAAGACTGACAAGAACTCATTCCTGAAGCCTTAATCACATCACAGAGCCAAAAAGTTTCTAACTTTGTTCAAGCTGTTAGTGACAGAAACATTTCTGATCATTGTGGCAATGTTATATATAGAAAAAATACTTCCAATTTTAATGCATCATTTTTCTCTTGGAACATGTCACCTGCCATGATGCAGTATAATGTGATGATATTTGTGGAGTGCTAAATAAACTTTATCAGGTACAAAAGGAAGAATCACCATAGATGCCTAGAATAATAAGGTAACTGTATTAAAACCACTATAAACAAAGTAACTTGGGTATACTTTTCCTGTTACCTATTACTTTTTTACTTTTTTTCCTAGAAGTAGCTCAGCTGTTTCTCCATTGCAATAAATTACATCATAACAACAAACTTTCTGTTGCATTACTGTGTTCACTGTTTCTAATAAAGTCTATAGTTATTAAAATGTTGTAATGGAGATTCTGTAAATTTTCGCTCTGGTTTTCTTCTTTTTCAGAACTACCTCTGCTGGCAAAGACAGAGGCAAGAGATCTTCATATTCTGAGTTTAAAAAATATAGTCTAGATCTATCCCACATATCTAAACAGAACTAAAACTAGTTAATTCAACTTGCCATCTCCCGCAAGTCCAGCTTTGTTATTTATCTGTCACTGCAAGTAAGACAATTTCTGAGCCCTGTACTGATTTATGCAGAAGCTCTATGAAGATCTATGAAGTAGATATTAATATTGTGAACATACAGGATAATGTGTTATACTAAAGGTTTTATTCTTTAAAACTATTTTTAATCTTTTTAATTATTCATGAATAATATGTGTTTAAGACTTAATTTCCAAATTCATATTTTAAACATATTTTTACCAGTCTGACCCATGCTGTATGTTACAGCAATATGTCATTTACTGTGTCAGAGACCAGGATTCCTCAGGAGAAAAAGTTCAACTTAATAAGAAAAAAAAAAAAAAGCCCATAGCTAAAGGTCTTGAGAAGCTTTGTATTAATACAAACAATTTTTGATATCTAGTTGTATAAATAGGTTTTTAAGAAAGATGCAATTAACTTTAAGGAAAGGTTAGGTTTAGAATTCAGACATCTCAATTATTCTTTGCCACTGTGTGGCTTAATCCCATATTTGTGATTTTGTCACATAAGAGAAAATAATATTGAGCAACTTCCTCAGAATTGCAAAGTCCTTCCTTAAAGTTTCCTCAGAACGGATGATGTATTTCTTGAACTACAAATAAGTAATGTAGATACGTAAGATATGTAAATCAAATCCCCAGACAGAGTTAGAGAATGATGAATGCTTTCCTAACAATTTTAAAGCAGGAACTTGTTTAACTCTTAATAGGCAACTTTCTTAACTGATAAATTATGCACCTGCTTTCTTTTACCTCACGACAATAACAAAGAAGGGACATATGCACACAGAATTCCTCATCATCAGGATAGCACTTATCAACACCAGAAATATAGACCTACAGATGATGCCTTTTCAAAGTGTTTGACACCACTATCCAGTAGTGTATCTAGTGTGCATATAATAGAACAAGATCTATAAAAAAAACCCCCAAACTTTTAAAGCTTGACTACCATTTCTTATACAACTGAATCTTGTCTTTAATTTGCAGGTACCACTCTACATGACAGAAAGATATCTGCATTAGAAAACTGACATTCTTCTATGAGATTCATCTTTGAAATGCCAGAATGCAGGACAAGGTGCTATAAGACAATAGGTCTGGAAAGCTCTGAAGGAGAGGTTTCTGCATGATTTTTCAGTAGTTTAGAATGGAAGTAGAGCTTAGAAAAGAACTGAGAACTTTTACACAAGCTATTTTCATTTTTATTGTAGTTATGTGAAATTTATTTCTTTAAGTATACTCCATTTTAAATTTACCTGATTTTTTTTGTTTTCACCACACTGATTCTCTGTCCTTTTGTTGTTAACAAAATGAAACTAATTGATCAAACATGGTAAGACCTATTCAAACTGGGTGCTTCTGCCAAACCACACAGGTCTCAACATCTGACTAGACAAGGATAAGTGTTTTCATTAAAAACAGAAAGGCAAAACTCTGTTTGTATTTGCATCAGAAATAGAAAGTCAGATCACATTATAAATTTCATAAGGATATGCTAAGCAAAAAATGAAGAATAGCAAAGAAAATCCAGCAGTCCTGAAGTTCAGACAACTGGAACATGCAAATGAGTTAAGTCTTTCCAATAATAATGAGAACCTATTGTCAAAAAATATTTGTATGATCCTTCATATTATTTTTTTATTTCATTTCTTTCTATATGTGGCAGCACATACTACTGTTATTGCTATTGCAATTGCTAAAATTGGTATCTTATAATTATGTTTTAATGCCTTATGTAGGTATGTCTCTGTTCAATCCAGTTCTACAGTTTAAGAACTAGGTAGAGGATCTCAACTTCACATATTCAATAAATATAGCTGAATTAAAAACAAAATGACACCACTATTTTAAACTCTGCTAGTTTTGCATTCATAATGGGCCTCCTTTAAATTACTGAAGACTTAGATTCTGACCATATTCAAGGTTTCCCCTGAAGGTCTGTCATCTGATAGAATTTGAAGAGTTGTTTGACATTACTATTAATTTGATCAAGACCAGTCCAGTGTAAACATTGATCTGGCATACAGCTGTATGTTAAAATGACTATACCATTGCTACAATGTTATTATGAAGGCACTATAATTTAACTGCAAATTATAACACAACTGCAATTGCTCAATAAAATGACAACAGCAGGCAGAACTGAAAGGATCACTTATGTCATGGTCCCAACTTTACACTTTTGGCAATGGTATCAGGAGATAGTGGTTAGTAAAAGAAGCGTAGCATGAAAACTTTGTCATATGATAGTGGATTCCATCTATCACCATTTGTAGCCACATCCCTTCATAGCATGCTAAATATCCATCACAATACCTGACTGTCATTTTCAAATCCTTACATTCTTTTTATTTATTTTATTGATCTTCAACTGCCACTCATTCAGAATTAAAATCTTCTATAAGTTTACTCTGTGATTACGACATTTCACATTTTCTCTGCTGTTAGCCATATATGTAGGCTTACTTAATATGACATAATGTTCTGATGCAGAAAATGTTGTTTTTTTCCAAATTACACTAGGTTAATATTTCTATTGAAATCAGTGGAGTTACAAAGTGTAAAACAACTCAGATGAGATTTAGAATCTTGCCCATTATAAAAAGTGTGTTGTTTTATACATATTATAGTACATTATAGTTTGGATTTTTAAAAGGATTCAGGTCACCAAATTGCAAGTGATTTAGGATGCAAGTTCCTAACACCGACCATAGTGTTTTTACAATCCTTAAAACAAATAATCATTCAGAGTAGGAAAAAGTGGCCAAATATATAACTAGACAGCTATAGATTTGTAAAACACATTGTGTGGATTCTGGATGGGGAGGTAAGTGGTGAAGAATTCCCATGTTATTTTCTGTCAGTATGTTGTCTATGTCTAGGAAATGATTGAGTACTCATGGAGAATATCGGGGAAAGGATTTCTACATGATTAACCCCTGCTCTAGATCAAAGATTCATTGCTCTGTTCTCTGAACCGATTTTATAACCCCATTCATTTGTTGGTTATCTTTGCTGTAAAATAAAGCTTGTTAAATATGTGCTGTGGAAAAGTGTTGACTCTTTCATAAAAATATCTCCCATGATTTCCTGTTGTACATCAAGGATCTGCACTATCCTCTTCCAATTTTGTTTTTAAAATACCTCAACGTGAGATGTCAGGACTGTGAAACTGTCTTTTCATATCATTGATTTGATTGGCTTTTTTCAGTATATCAATTGAAAATTCTATACAAATGGTTATTCAGGCTCAGCATTTAAAACTTTTTGGGTTTTTTTTTGTTGTTGTTTTTTGGTTGCTTGGTTGGTTGGTTTTGTTTTTTACCAGGCCTATCACATGTACAGGCATTTAATGTGAAATGTCAGGAGGCTACATTACATTGAAGATAAAAATGTCACTTGAGAATATATACCGTCAATTGACTTGTTTTGTATGGAACATGAAGAAGATACACAAAGAAATTTTAAACCTTCCTTCATAAATTTTCTTTCACATCAGGCATGAAATAAGTGAATTGAAAACTGATTAGAAATAATAATCACATTTCCTACAGGGGTCAGCAGCTAGTAACTTCCAGTTTTCTCAGAACAAGCTCAGAAAATTGAGCATTTCTGAAAGTATCTGTATTCCCTTAGTATCATTCATGCTATAAAAACCCAAAAGCATTTCCTATTTTTGAGGTCTGTGTACATTGAAATCTATTTCTTTACTTAGTGTTCTGCCTCATGTTGTAGATCCTTACCCTAATTACCATCTTCAATAGTTGCATTTTTACCACAGGGAAATATTGTTCAAGAATTCAAGAGCCTTTGTACCATAGAAATGTAACTATCAACCTTATGAAATGTATACTTGCACTCCACTCTAATTCATAAATATACCAAACCTCATGTCAAGTACTGATACTAGGTATTGTTCACGTAGTAGGTGTTTTTATATCTTAGCAGAGCATGTGCAAATCAGCATGATATTCCTTTTGTATTCACGTATTGGTCAATTTCCTACATTACTTATAAGAGGGTATCTTGTCTGGATGCATCTTGTCAGGTTGCAGAAAAATGAAATATAGTTCCCTGCAGAGATGGCGTTGTGAGTGTTTTTGAGATTCTGCAGGAAAATAAGCAGCAATTGTTGTACATGAAATACAGTTCATGCTGTGTTGATTTAGCAGAGTAGTACCTAACTCCTGCCTTGCAAGGGAGTTTCCATTTTTATTGAGTATTATAGGCTGAAGATTTTATTGTAAAGGTAAATCTCACTTGTGAGGATATAAATCTTTACTTCTGTGTGTTCTCTGAGCATAACTGAACACTAATTTCACCAGTGTCTTTGAGCTCATTCTTCACCTCAGTTGAAAGAAGAGGGATGGTAGGCTTTCTGTATATCCCATTATATATTTCATATATTCACTTTTTTTTTTCCTTGTTTTGTCCAGATGTCTAGTAATAGGGTAAGACTTAAAAGCAAGAGATCGCACTTCCACACCTACACACTTCTACATATCTGCCTCACGTATAGTTGTTCTTGAATCCTTTCTGGTCAAAGGGGGAAAAAGACACTTTTGGGCTATAAGCGTTCATCTGACATGCTTTATATATCTACTTTAAGTGAGATTAATTGTAGTTTTATTATTTTTATTTTATTTAATTTATATTTAATTTAATTTTATTCTATTTTTAATTTCATTAGTTTATATCTAATTGTAGTTTTATTATTTTTATTTAGTTTTATTATTTACACTCACTAAGAAAATATTAACTTGTTCTAATAAAGGAAAAATATAGTACAAAGCAAAACTTTTTCACTTTTGAGTAAGCAAAGTTGTAAGATTGATTTTAAAACCTAGACATTTACTTTCCAAGCCAATTAATTCTTAACAGGAAATAACAGAGTCCTAGGCTGTATTTAGCAAAATAGATGTAGCTGTGTTTAGAAAATGGAGCAGTGATGTGATGTAGGGAAATTAAGTTAAAAAATATTGCCACCTATGAAGCAGACTGTTCTTGTAAAATTTTGGGAAATGCTATATATTTAGATTTCTGCATAGCAAGCATTTCCACATCATGAAAGGCAATTGCATTTGTCACATTGTTCACAATGCAATGACGCATGCATATAAACATCTGCCCTGTGATTGAGCAGCATTGAATATTAATGTGGTTAATGACTTCTTGTCTTTAACAAAAATTCCAGAAAACAAACTGTGGTGACAACAAAGTTTATCCTCATCTGTGCTTTATTTCTAGAAGAAAACAACTGTGAGTTTCCTTTTATTATTTTTTTTTTTACCATGTTTTAGGGTTTTTTACTGTTTGGTAGCAAAGAAAGCTTAAAAGACTAAGCAGTACCCTACTAAATGAAAACTGTGTGCCACTTCCCTTATATCCTTATGCTTTTCTCTGTCCCTGTCCTCAGTGGAGCTAACTTTTTATTACAGAAATGCAAGCGCCCACAGCAACTTGTAAGTTCTGAAGCCAGAAAGGAGTCTGTATTCATTATGATAGTTAACTCTGTACATCATCGTAAGTGAAAGACAAATTCTGTCTGAAACTTCTCAGTTTTCCTACCAAAAAAAAAAAAAAAAGTTTTAATATTTCAGGTTCAAAGAAGCAAAAGAGGAAAACATGAAGGATTTTAATTAATAAGTGATGTTTCGCAACAAAGAGAACATAGAGTGACATACACACATATCTACTAAAGAAGCCCTCTCTAAATCAGATTCATCCTACCTCTAGAACTTACTTATTCAGCATTCTGTACTATCAATAGATTTATACAAAGTCAGCAAAACTATGATTTCATTGTATGATTTTAGCAAAACCTCTGGAAGGGACAAACATATTCAATAACTCTAAACAGTACTCGGTGGCAGCTAAGACTCTAGAGCATGGTAGATGTCAATGAGTAGACCACCAGTTCCTTCATCACTTCACATTCACCTTCCTTCCTTCTATGCCCTCACTTTCACCATTTTAATGTCATTAAAATTAAGAGGGTTGCATTGGCATAATGGAGAGAAGGACGTGAATGCTAAGCTTCTACTTATTGATATTCTATGTCACTAATTGTAAATTGTTTGTCTTTTATATTTCTTTTTTATTTCACTAGGGCATATGAAAGGAGGAAAATATTTGGCAAGGATTAAACTATTTGTTCAATAGGTCTTACTTATTTTTTTATCAGAAGCCAGTAGTTTAAAAAGTAGACAATTTAATTATTCGTCCTTGATGTTTTATACTCGGCATTCGCGGAGGAATTTCACCGAGGAGACCGGCCTCCAGAACAGGTAAGCCCGCACTGGGGGGAGGAATCGCTGCAAAAAGGATCAGCAAGGAGCTATTTTTGAGAGATTTTCAAGCCAGGAAAAGCAGCTACTCTTTGCTGCTGCCGGTAGCTGGTGGGCGGGCTGCTGAGGCTGCACGGGCAGAGCCAGCACCCCCGACGGCAGATCTAAACCAGGCGAAAACGTGCCGGGATCACTCCCACCCTTTTCCCTCCTTAAAAGGGACTTTTCAGGAGCGCAGCGACTTCACAAGCAATCAGCGAGTGGGCGTAACCCAGAGTGCCACCCGGGAGCATCACCACAGGGTGTAGGGAGCAGGGAAAGGGCACGAAGGGAGGAACTGAAGCTCCATCATCTTGAGTGAGTCCTGCTGGTGGCGTCACCCCCTCAGAAAGAGCTTATCCATGGTCTCCACCCGGAGGAAGGTCAATCTCTCATCCTCAACCAAAATGGATGTGGGAACACAGACGGAGCTCCCATGGAAACATGCGGCTGTCCAAGCCACAGGGTGCAGGGAGTGCCAGGACCTTTTACTGGTAATGAGTAGCAGCTACGAAACCTGTTGTGTGAGATGTGAACAGGTGAATGATCTGCTCTGCCTGGTGGAAGATCTGAGAAGGGAAGTTGAAAGGTTGAGGTGTACTAGAGAGGGGAGCAGTCAGAGATGAGGAGCTCCTGTATCCAGCCCCAGTCAGGCTAAAGGTAGAAACCGAAATGAAAAGAATGAATGGAGGCAGGTTCATGGTCAGGGCAGCAGAACTCCCCCCTTTCTCACCTTGCCCCACACTGTACCTCTGAAGAACAGATATGAGGTACTGGTTGAGGAAGCCAATCAAGTGCGGGTGTGGATCATGGCCATTCTTCATTACAGATGCCTCCTCAGCCAAAAAACAGTACACCACCACACCACCACAACCACAAGGAGAAAACAAAGGGTTATAGTCCTTGCATCAAGAAGAGTGTGGCCAGCAGGTCGAGAAAGATTATTCTGCCCCTCTACTCTGCGCTGGTGAGGCCCCATCTGGAGTATTGTGTCCAGTTCTGGGCTCCCCAGTTCAAGAAGGACAGGCAACTGCTGGAGAGGGTACAGAAAAGGGCCACAAAGATGACTAAGGGCCTGGAGCGCCTTCCTTATGAGGAGAGGCTGAGGGACTTGGGTCTTTTTAGTCTGGAGAAGAGAAGGCTGAGGGGGGATCTGATCAATGCTTATAAATACTTAAAAGGGTGGGTGTCAAGAGGATGGGGCCTGTCTTTTTTCAGTGGTGCCCAGGGATAAGACAAGAGGAAATGGGCACAAACTTGAGTATAAGAAGTTCCACCTAAACATGAGGAGGAACTTCTTTACTTTGAGAGTGGCAGAGCACTGGAATAGGCTGCCCAGGGAGGTAGTGGAGTCTCCTTCTCTGGAGACAGTCAAAACCCACCTGGACAAGTTCCTGTGCAACCTGGTTTAGGTGGACCTGCTTTGGCAGGGGTGTTGGACTAGATATCTCCAGAGGTCCCTTCCAACCCCATGTGATTCTGTGAATTCATTCAGTAGATCATCAAAAACTATAACCACAAAACTCTTTGATGTGAGCCATTAATTGCCTTGTGAATATTGGTGCCATTTCTTCAGGCTGTACTGCTGCTTGCTTATTACAGCAATTGAGGCTAACATTAGAGTTCACTTCAAAATGAGAAAAGTGAGAAATGAATTTGAAGTTCATTTGGGATGTCCTAAGCCAATAAACATAAAATGTTTGTCCCAACTATGAAGTCCTAGAGATGTGCACATGCTATTTTTGGAGTACTGAATAATTGTTATATGGTGATAGCTAAATGGTTTCAAAGAAAGTGTGCACTGAAAATGCTATTTATGTGACAACTTTCTGTCATGAATGCTGAAATTATTAGATAACTTCCACATGCATTATTCCTACAAAAACCTTTAGACTAAAACCTTCAACACAAGCAACATAAAAAGATACTTCCTTTTTTTAATAGCAGACTAAATCTCTTTTGCATCATTTTTTTTTCAGTCATGCACATTTGATGAATGAAGGATCAGGACCAAACCTACATGGGCTATCTACACATCTATATAACACTAATTTGCCATTTTCTTTACTTCAAAACAAAGGCAACATTTTATTATATGGTATTATTCTATTTGATTGTTTTTCCTTTTAGTTTGTTAATATTTTGTTAGTACAGTCAATTCTTTCAATGGGTTCCTGTCTTTGTTGCCTACTGTCCTTGTTTTTCACATATTTTTATTCCTATTGTTCCTTATATTCTGCAGAAGATGAGTCCTGCCTCTCCCCCCTCCTCACTTTTAGATATATTTATACTGAAATTGCTACAACCTCTCTTTTGGTTTGGCAGGATGCAGTAAGTTTAAATGCTCTGTGTGTATAAGCGCAAACTACTTAGCCCTATTCCAGTAAGAATACTTTTATGGAGTGTATGATCGTATTTTCCATTGGAATCATTTTTATCTCATGAGGAAGAGTGTGATTTTTAAAATGAATGTTTGGGTCACAGTCACAATGACTAACTCTAGTCAGAAGCATTGGCACTGGGTGCCTTCTAGAGGGCACTCCTTACTTTCCTACCTATTTAATGGAGAAAAACAGGCTATTGCAGAGAGAAATTTAGAGCACTTATTAGCCTCTGTCTCTGAATGATTCACTGGAAAAGGCTGTCATTCTCTCTTTTCTTATTAACCTTATTAACTACCTTCATTAGAGAACTTCAAATACATAATCTAAGTATGGTCTGTAAAGCAAGGAGATGCACCTAATTCCTCCTCTCTCAGAATGCTTACAGTGTTGTGGATTTATATGAAAGCATGTTCTTGCACTCAGGAGGAAAAAAAAGAAGTAAAAAAAAAAAAAAAGTGAAAAGTGATATTAGAGCTAGTGAAAGTTCATTGTATAGCTAGCTGCCTTGCTCCTTGCTTTGCGTTTATCTATAATTAGAATGTCACAGTTCTATTTAAACTCAGTTTCTCTTATTATTTATCTCAAGTATTTTGGATAAGACAATATAGATTATTCTTTGACTATGACAAAGCATAAGGAATACTTTCGTAGTAGCTTCGTGTTAAGAGCATCAGCCCTATGAAAGGACAGACATGTTAAAACTTTTGAGTTTCATAGTTAAGACCTACTGATACTCATGCTGGGTATGTATCAAATATTTCTGCCTTAGATTTTCCCTTTGCATCTTGTAAGGTTGACTTAATTGGGTCCACGGAGATTCTTTAAATGGAGGGTAGTGTCCAGGTGATACAATACCTCAGTAAAATCCATATCTTTACGCAACCCTACCTTGACATATCCATTTGAAACCCACCATAAGGGACATACCAGTGACACAATGTAGCAAATATTTGATTATTGTAAAGACCCAAATGGGGACTGCTATCAGCAGATGCTGTGTAGCTACTGTACAGTGTTGCTGTACAAGGTCTATGAACAGGCTGAAATAAACTTGACAAAGAAAAAAAGAAACATCATCTACTGCCTAAAAGAAAAAAATAAATGAAGATGAATGAATCTCAAGGAACAAGTTAAATTTAAAATATTATTTTGGGTTTTGCATGAATTGGAGAATTTAATGTAATCTTGTAGCTGCAATCCTGCGAACTGTATTATTCATTTTTAGAGAATATTTGCACCAAAAGATTGACATCCTCTGTTTTGATGTATAAAATATTTTCTAAAGCCATCTTTCAACTACCCGTGCCTCCTCCTATACAGTCATTGAGGAAAATTCCATTTCTACTTCACAATTGCCTATCTGTGAGAAACTCCTTAGCATTTTCTGTGAGGTCAAAGTAATACAGTGTTGGAGTATGTGAGACATGGCCCAAAAGAGGCTTTTTGACAGGAAAAGATGCTTTTCTACTGATTTGAGTTTGGACTCCTAATTTTATGTAACTACCATGAAAAGGCAGCTGTATAGCATAAACCTAGCACAGAAATTTTTTAAGCACAGCACTACCTTATCAGCGAGATTCCTACAATGGCAAATTCAAAATCCAATTTTGCACAAAGGGGCAATCACACAGGCAGCAATTTTATTGTATGAAATAAGAAATATATTTAGTTTACCAAGATAAGAAGTCTGACATAAACTGAAGGAGGAACTATTTTCTTTCACAAAAAATCTCAAGTGTGCTATTCTACTTAAAAAGGAAGCGAATTAAACAATTTACTCTAGCTCTGCTCACTGAGGCACTGGAAGATTCATGTAAATGTTAAACTGTACATGAACAATTAAGGAAGAAAATGTGCAGATGTGACAGGCCTTCAGATTTTTCTCTCATATTTTTTTAAATCAGTCAGAAAATTGTCTCTCTCTTTCTGGCAGTAAGTACAGCATGTTGTTCTGAAGCAGCAATTGTTAACTAAAGGTTTGGGTGGTTTCTATTGTTTAACCAAGCTCAGAATCATAGTCATTTCATTATAAGATGTATGTCAGCTCAGTGATGTGGAAAACTATGCTACTGACATGAAAGCCTCAGATATTAGATAAAGTCTAGAGGGATCCAGGCTGTGAAGTCTGAGTGAGAACAGAATCTTGGTCTCTTGAGAAATGACAAAAGAAATGGTGACGTTAGTGTATTTCATCCTCTGATCTGGCCACAGCAGATAGCACTGGCAGTAGCTCTGGAGAAGTCAGCCTCTAAATAGTAATTTTCAAAGAGGGAGTTGCTTAAGAATTACTATGAAACCACTCTATAAGTAAAAACATACAATTTAATTGCTCACCACTGTTATGGACATATTCTGACTGTCTTTTGCATTTCAAAATGTTAAGATCTCAATCTAGCTGGGAAGTGTAGGAGACAGTACCATGAAAATGAAATTACTCATTTGCTAAAGTTTTTTTTCAATTTGCCTCTCTTGAGTTTCTTCATCATTTTGGTAATCTATCACAACATACTCAAAGTAAACATTAGATCAAGCTTTTCAGTTAAATTAAAATGAAGATTCACTTGGATATCTGCATTGCATAAATTTTATTGTAATAGTACAGAGATTCTGATGTTCTGTTTTTACATGTACATTTCTATGCTTCCATTGTTCATTTTGTCCATAAAAGGAAAGGATGAGGAATAATAACTACTAAAGCAAATCTGTGGGTAGTGAAAACATGAAATTTGGGGACATAAGTCAGAAGTCAGGCACAGAGTTGAAAGAAGCAGATCTGAGTCTTTTCATAGTTTTGTATCTACATTTACACAGGCAAATCCACCGTTTCTCAAATACAATCTCATCAATCCCATTTAGATATTAACACAGTGCTGTCTTTCTGGTGGGCCTTAGAATTTTCCCCCTTGTCTTTCTCTCAGGAAAGCTGTTCAAGCAACAAACTCATCTTACCTGGATCGTAACACCAGGTTTCTGATGCTGTGATGTGTGGATGCAGTAGGCATCTACTGTTGAGTAAATAGCTTTTCTTCTAGTGGCTACTGCAGCCAGTCTGACAAATCTTAGCAGAATCAGTGACAAGTCTACCTGTGGTAGGCAGAGATATCTGATTCCTGTCACTACATAGACTGGAGAGAAAAGGCTGTCTTTAAGGGGAAAGAGCTGTTGCTGTGTGGCACATTAAGCCCAGCTTGGGTGGTATATAACTTAGATGCCATCTTCAAGGAAAGGCTGAAGAACTTGGGTCTTTTTAGTCTGGAGAAGAGAAGACTGAGGGGGGGATCTGATCAACATCTATAAATACATAAAGGGAGGGTGTCAAGAGGATGGGGCTGGTCTTTTTTCAGTGGAGTCCAGTAACAAGACAAGGACAAGATGAACTCCAGAGGTCCTTTGCAACCCCATATCGTTCTGTGATTCTGCAATTGAAGGATTCTCAGATATAATGTATTGTGTTGTAAATACAGTCTCCCACAGTATCCTCCTGGACAAAGTGGCTGCCCATGGCTTGGATGGGAGTATTCTCTACTGGGTTAAAAACTGGCTGGAAGGCTGGGCCCAGAGAGTGGTGTTGAATGGAGTCAAATCCAGTTGGCGGCCAGTCATGAGTGGTGTCCCACAGGGCTTGGTACTGGGGCTGATTCTCTTTAACATCTTCATCAATGATCTGGATGGGGAGATTGAGTGCACTCTCAGTAAATTTGCAGATGACACCAAGTTAGGTGAGAGTGTCAGCCTGCTGGAGGGTAGACAAGCTTTGCAGAGGGATCTGGACAGACTGGATTGATGGGCTGAAGCCAATGGGATGAGTTTCAATAAGGTCAAGTGCCGGGTCCTGCACTTGTGTCACAACAACCCCAGGCAGCGCTGCAGGCTGGGGGCAGAGTGGCTGGAGAGCTGCCCAGCAGAAAAGGACCTGGGGGTGTTGGTCGACTGTCGGCTGAACATGAGCCAGCAGTGTGCCTGGGTGGCCAAGAAGGCCAACAGCATCTTGGCCTGTATCAGGAACAGCATGGTGAGTAGGACTCAGGAAGTGATCATCCCCCTGTACTTGGCACTGGTGAGGCCTCACCTCGAGTACTGTGTCCAGTTTTGGGCCCCTTACCACAAAACAGGCATTGAGGTGCTGGAGGGGGTCCAGAGCAACAAAGCTGGTGAGGGGTCTGGGGAATAAGCCATATGAGGAAAGACTGAGGGAGCTGGGATTGTTTAGCCTAGAGAAAAGGAGGATGAGGGGACACCTATTGCTCTCTACAACTACCTGAAAGGAGGTTGCAGTGAGGTGGGAGTTGATCTCTTCTACCAAGTCACAGGTGATAGGACAAGAGGAAACGGCCTCAAATTGTGCCAGGGGAGGTTCAGATTGGATACTAGGAAAAATTTTCATACTGAAAGGCTTATTAAGCATCGGAATGGGCTGCCCAGGGAGGTGGTTGAGGCACAATCCCTGGAGGTTTTCAAAAGACGAGTAGACATAGTGCTTAGAGACATAGTTTAGTAATGTGGGGGGGTTCTTTTGTATGGTTTTCTTTTTTTTTTATTTTTTTAATCAGACTGAGGTTTATGGTTGGAGTAGATGGTCTTAAAGGTCCCTTCCAACCTAGATGATTCAATGATTCTAAATACAATTGAGTCTTGACGCAGGCAAAATATGCAGGAGTTAGGTTAGGGAAAATCTAAATTTATCTATAGATAAGTTTAAATCTTAGTTCATCTAAAGTTTTATCTAAGAAAATGAGCAAATAATATCTTGATACGTGCTGCTGCTACAAGATAGCATTCAAAATTTTGGCCTGATTTCCATTTAAGCTAAGACAAAACAAGCTATTTAAAAAACAAAACAAAACAAAAAGGAGAAATAGTTTCTAGCTTTAAGTGTAGGTTCTGCAGACTTTCTTTTATGTGGTTAATAATAATATAAAATCTTTTAACTGTTGAAATGAAGTCCAAATAAAGCCTATGAATTTCTTTGACAATGAATCCCACATGACATAGAGACACAGCATTTCTCATTCTTTTTCTAGTTTCTTTTTTCATATAATCTGTTGTTTGATGTAAAATGGAAATGAATTTTTACATTTTAAGGAAAAAAAAAAGACAATTTCTTTTTTATTGTTCTTTTCATTTTTCAGTTAGCACTTGTTACAGTTGAATCACGACAAATGCGAAAGCTGAAGTTCCCATAGTAACATTCACATATTCATAAAGGCCAATAAGCCTTTACAGTACCTCATAGTACAGTTTATTTCATTTATGTGTTTAGTTTTGTTCTTCATTTTAATCTGTTTTTAGTATTCGTATACTATACGTCCTCTGAGTTACATTAGTTGCTGTGCAACTATTGTTGTAGATAAGGATGAAACATATTGGTACCCACAAGTATAGTATGAAATCAGTTTACATGAAATCTCAAATGTGTACTTTGGAATGTGAACTTTCTCTGAAAAACAAAATAAAAAAATAATTTCCCCCCCATCCTAAAACGGGTACTAAACACTGTATGCACTGATGGGAACAACTTTTTTAGAGAAAAATAGAATAAGCAATGCATATTTTAGTAAAGTTCAAGCATGATATGCTGCTCAGTGGGTGTAACAAAAAATCTTTAGCTAGAAACTTGCCTACAGGGGATCTGAACTTCTAGAGACAATCATTTGAAGATGTTGCTACAATTAAAGTAAAGAAATTTTAAGTAAAAATACTCACATATTCAACACTAGGTGCTCTAGGTGTCATCCCTCCTGGGGATGTCACAATAAGGGACATCTACAATATGAAATGTAACATGTATTTGATAAAAATCTGCAAAGAAGGACTCAATACTTTTTATAGGCTAGGAAAGAACTTTGTCTTAAAATTTAACAATTTCAGGAGTCGATGTTCTGTAGAATGAGGAGGAAAAGGAAGCATTTAAGTGTTATAATGATAATGCATGATACAGAACGTTTGTGAAGGGCTGTTAATGCCAGATTTAGAGATGTGAGATGGAAAAGTTGGATGGCTTATCTCGCTACCTGTCATTTAAGTTGTTGCTTCAACAGAAGCACAGAAATCACAGAATTACACAGAAGTCTGGTTTGAAAGGGATCAACTAACCTTCTATTCAAAACAGGGATTTTGGTGAGGTTATCCTTGACACCATTAAGCCAGGTGAAAATACTTCTAGTAAGGGCAATTCCTCCACCTTTCCAGGCATTCTATCCCAACATTTAATAGTTCTCAAGTTTTAGTTGGTCGTTTTTTTGGTTTTGTTTGTTTGTTTTTAAAATATAGAGAGAGAGTCAGTCACTTCGGGCATGTACATAGATATCCACACATACACATATATATATATTCAGTCACTTCAGACATTTCCCCTTGAGTGACTTGTCTGTTGCTTCTTGTCCTGTCACTGTGCACCTTCTGAAGAGCGTAGCTCTGCCTCCATCTCCTCCTTAACTATGTTTGAGATCCTGGAAGACTATGATTAAACCTCCTATGAGCTTTCTCCTTTCTATATTGAACAAATATAGTTCCTTCAAAGTTTCTATTAAATACTCTTCAGTAGCTCTCCTTGAAACACTGTCAAATTTTTTCTGTCACTCATGAAGGGGAAGAAAACCGGACATAGAATTCAAGGGGAAACAAATGTGGATGTAGTATTCAAGGTGTGGCACAACAAGCACCAAGCACATAGTCGTATGACTTAAAGTGCTGATGCAGCCCAGGACATGAATTGTTTCACTGCTGCACTTTTCAACATTGCTACACCCAATCAGGCCAATCTCAGCATGTACTGCTGCTGGACATTAGTCTGTCACAAATGCAGGACTTTGCATTTCCTTTTGTTGAACCTCATGAAATTTTTGTTGGCCCAGTCTTCCATTTTTCCTTCTACCCTCCCCTCAGGTTACTGTTACTTGCAATTGAGGTTACAGTGCATTCAGTGCTGTCGTGGAGATCATTTATAAAGATGTTGAATAGTATGGAACCCAGTATCAACCCTAGATGAACTCCATTCTTGATTACTGCCATCAACCACTATCCTTTGAACTTGTCTATTTAACCAGTTTTTCATACAACTTATGTTCCCTCTATCCAGTCCATCTTGGATGTCATAGGAGACCATGTCAAAAGCCCATCATCCTTCCCGTCATCTGCTTAGCAAGTTGTTTCATCACACAAAGCAATCAGGTTGGTCAAGCACCGTTTCCCCTTAGTAAATCCTTATTTTATTTTCCCAGACTCCTTGTGCCTGGCTGCTGTGAGGACCTCTTCCAGCTACTGAAGCAAGACTGACTGTTCTGTTAGCTCCTCCTGAATGCACCTTTACCTCTCCCTTTGCCCACGTTTGTTTTCTTTTTAAAATACACCAAAATGTACAAATTAAGTCATGTACATACTCAAGATGCTCTTTCCCTGCATCCTGTATCTGGACAATGCTCTTAGTCACTTGGTTAAGTTTTAGATAGTCCTATGAAGATCAGGGAGTTGAACTCGATGATCTTTATGGGTCCCTTACAACTTGAGAGGTTCTATGATTCCATAATGAGACTTGTACCTCAAGAGTTACTAATCCTCTTCAGCCTGTACGGTGATCTGGAGACCCTCTCCCACTCATTCATGGTGAAGGGTGTCACTCCTGACCCACGGGACTGATAAGCATGTGACAGCCCTGGGAGGAGTCATGACAGTTTTCTTCACTTTTTTTTGATCAGGTTATTAGAGTTCCTCCATCTGTCATTGTTCCTCTATGCCCCTTTGTATTTTCCAAGATAAGCTTTTAATTCCGTAACCTAACACTATGCACATGAGAATAATATTTCTATATTCTGCTTTTGGAGTCTGTCTCCTTTGCTGTCTCATATGCTTCTTTTCTGGTATTTGAGCTCACTCTTTAAGCAGGTTGTTTTCTTGTTGTTCTGGTTTCTTGCTTAGGGGGATGGACCACTTCTGTGCTTTGAGAAGATCCTTTTTCAATATCTCCAGCAATTCTAAGTTCCTTTGCCCTCCAAGGCAGATTCCCATGGGATTCCTCCTAACAGTTCCTTGAGAAAATTAAAATCTTTTTTTCTGAAGATCACGGTTTTTATTTCGCTATTTGTTTTTCTCACATGCCTTAGGATATTAAATTCTATGATTTTATAATCTATGATCGCTACAGCCTAGGCCGCCATCTAGGGTCACATCTGCCCAGACTTATGTGTAAGCAGTAGATCCAAAAGAGCATCAATTCCAACAATTGGCAAGCCCAGTGACAGCATTATGAAGTTTTTCCTGACACACTTCAGAAATGTGCTAGATTTGCCTGTACATAGTTGTGTTGATTTCCCAGCAAGCATCAGGACAGTTGAAGTCTCCCATGAGAACCAGACATGAGGCTTCTCTAAGTTGTCCACCTATTTTCCCTGATCAGGGAGTCTGTAGCAGACACAGACTATAAGGTCCCACAATGTGATACCTCTAATTTTGACCCAAAAGCATTCTACAGACCTTTCTCTCCATAGCTAGCCTCTGTGCACTCTTAACTACTCTTTTGTAGAGAGCGCAAACCTTCTACCTCTTCTTTTTTTGATTCTTCTTTTTTTGATTTCTTCCTCTACTCTTTTTTTGATTCCTGAATATCTTGTAACCATTCATCGCCATTCTCCACTCATGAGATATCCCACCAATTTTACTGGGGAGCTTAAAACTGGACACAGTACTCCAGGTGTGGCCTCACAAATGCTGAGTTGAGGGGAAGAATTACCACCCTGAATCTGCTGGAAACACTTCTCATAATACAGCCCAGGATACCTCTATCCTTCTTTGCCACAAGGACACACTGCTGGCTCATGTCCAACTTGGTGTCCACCGGTATCCCCGGGTTCTTTTCTGGCAAGCTTCTTTCCAGCCAGTCAACAATCAATATATAATGATGTATGGAATTATTCTTCCCCAGGTGCAGCAATTAACACTTCCTCTTGTTGAGCTGCATGGGATTCCTTTCAGTCCACTTCTCCAACCTGTTCATTATGCAGTTTTCCATTTTCACCTGGATCCTTGCTTTGGGCACAATTCCTCGATAAGCCTAGTATAAAACCCACTTTACTAGGTTACCCAGCCTTTCAGCAAAGACTTCTTTTGTCACTTTTTTGATTAGTGGATGGCACCTCTTCCCAGTAGCCACAGTCTTCATATGGTGTCTTGTGACCATTCCAGCTGAAACTTGGCTGGTGACACCAGCCATGCAGCCAAAGTTTGAGCTGCCTGATACATCTGTTTCTCTACATTTTTCTATTTGACTTGCAAGATGGAGCAGAAAATAACCAGTTTTTATTTTAACACCCAAGGACTCTGTAGTCCTGCCTGACTTTTTTCCAGGTCACATTTCATAGTATCATTTTTGCCCATGTAGAAAAAGAGTAAGAAGTAGAATTCTGTGAGCTGGATGAGTCTAGGCAGTATCTCCGTGACATTCTGGACCTCGTCTCCAGGCAATTAGCAAAGTTCCTGAGAGTCAGGGTCAGGTTAGCAGATGGGTGCCTCAGTCACTTACAGAGAGTGACCACTACTAACACACACTGTTGCTTCTTCCTGCTGAAGAATGACATGCTGAGCAGGAGCTATAGGGCAGGTCCATGTCCGGTTCTGTGAATCACTGTCTTTTCACTCTTCAGGCCTTGCTTTTCATATTTCTGTTATGTCTATGCTTTGAGGCCTGAGTTCTTGCACTTTCAGAGCTGCTGGTAGTATCTCACCAATTTCCTATTCACCTTCCCAGATGTAGCATAACCTGTTGACCTCTTTCTGCAGTTCTCTCACCTGATAGTTCAGATAGCATCCCCTCATGCACTTTGAGTTTACAATACAACAGAACTTTCTCACATTTGTGTGTCCTGCATCTTTTCAAATATATGTATAAAATGTTTTAATTTTAAAAAAAAAAAGTGGTTTAATAATAAAAATGGTTTTATAAAACTACAAAGGATTAAAGTGTAATGGTCCTGGCCCATGAATAACCCAAATATACTCTCTAAAAAAATCTACTCAGCTGTCACATAATACCTCAGTCACATAGCATATATAAGCTTAATACATAAAGTTCTGCAAAATGTGTCGAAGCACAAGAGCTAACAGATCACAATAAAATTTTTGTTGGGGCGTTCAGATGTGATGTACTTCACTTGCACTGCCCGATTTGGTAGGTACTGTGTAATTTCTGCTAAAACCTGAAACTGGAATTTGAGATTAAAAATTATGTAAATCATCTTCACAGAGTTGGCACATATCATACAGAATCTACAGAGGTCTGTAACATTCTGGAACAGCAGGTCAAGACCAGGGTGTCACTTGTTATTCCATATAACTTCTCAGGTGGCAGTTGTTATTCCATATATCACTTCTCAGATGACGCTTGTTATTCCATATAATTGAATGAACACCTCAGTGAAGGGGGATATAGTCAATATAGTCAGTGAAGTCTATCCACCTCATTGTAAAAGGCTACATGCAGTAACCCAGATTACAGAGATTGAAAGTTAAAATGTGCTCGGTCCCACCTGCTCTATGTTTCTGATCTGGGCTGTGGTCTTGTTATTCTGGACACTAGCAAAATGAGGATCCTAAGAACAGATATCCTAGAAGGAAAAGTTTTTTCCAACAATACACATAAAATCTATCAGAGATTTAAAATATGATATGTTGATCAGAGCCTAGTTCTTCAATCACAACTCTTTTTTTTCTGGTGTGACTTTCCTTTACAACATTACTTCTGGATAAGCATAACATTATCATAATTTACTACAATATTATGACCACACCATATTTTATATTTTATGTATTTTTAACATTTAAATTCTACTGTCATGCAAAATAAATTAGATTTATACATATAGAAAACACTTGACTTAATCAGTTGACTTGTCCCCTTAATCGCAATTTAGGCTGTCATGTACTAGAAGTTGTGGGTCTTTTTTATATTTGCAATGTACTTTTCATCAGCCTTCTGTTTATAAAGGAAAAAAACACACCAATATATTTGCACATTTCAAGAAGCTCAGAAAATTTCGCTACTAAATCAGTTAGCCTCTATCTTCCTGATTGCAGGTAGCAATAAAAATAATTTCTCTTTTCGTTTTTACTCTAATGTTAAAGCCCTAAACAATGAAACTGTATTTTCTATGTACTGCATGAAACACCATATGCATTCTTCATTTTGCCAATATCCCATGTGTAAAGGCATCAGGCACCTTGCTCTTGGCCAGATGGTAAAAAAGCACATTTGGCCATTTTCCTATTTTTTGGGTTGTTTGTGTTACTGTGTATTTTGTTTCCCTTTTACTTATTTGTTCTTGAATGTGTTCCCCTGTGTCCTTGCTTTGCCATAAAATTGCCTTTACTCAAAGCAACAGCAAGCTGTGTATTCATGTTGTATAGGTTTGACACTGTTTTTTCTCAGTGGGCTTCCCAACACCTGCTGTAATATCCATAATCTAAGCCTCCTTTTCCTCCAGTGTTGAAGTATTTTTTTATTTTTGGAATGTAAGTGTCAACAGATGTGATTGAAGATAATGAGACACGGTACCACTGTGAGATTACAGTCATGGCAGGGGGAGAAATTGTGCAGAATAGATGGCCCACACAGATGTATGCTGGCTGTCCACCTGTGATCAGGATGATTCTCAGTACACTGTCTGGATTAGATGAGTAGATTAACTAAGTTAAACAAATTGTTAAAAGTTAACAAAAGCACTCAGTTATAAGCACTCAGTTATAAGCTATGAATACAGACATTAGAAGGAGAACTTTAAAATTTACTTAAACTCCAATAACACATTACATGACATTATGCTTGCCTGTCTCAACACACCTTCACAAAACTAAATACAACACAAATAATTGTTCAGCAGTTCAAGAAGGCTTATGCTGTTTTGAAAATTGAAGCTCAAATTCTCCCCACTTAAGTTTAGACACCAAAATAGTGCCTAAAACAGAAATACAGTTCTTGTAGTTTCCTTCTATAGTTCAAGAAAGTAAACACTTTCAGAAAGCCTTATATCTCCAAGATCTGAATCTGAACACAAAACTGAAATGGAAGAGAGCAACAGTTATGTAGAGACTCCCAGGGACTGCAGTTAGGTTTTGGAATGTCCCCCATCAAAAACAGAACGCAACAAAAGTTATGGGTAAACTCAACCCCTCCCTCGGGTACCCCAATAAGTGAATTTTGGAGAAAGTAAGTGAGAAGAATGGATGCATGTAGTCAAACTTTAAGATTAAATTCAGGTCATTTTAAATTTAGGTGCTATGTACATGTGTCCACAATAACGTAGTCATCTAGGGTCACATTTTAGTCATCACAGAGGTAATTAGTGCAGCAAATGGAGTAATTTGTGAATTAAATAACTCTCTAGTTTATATTCAATAGAGTTTTACTGAGTATCATGAGTTCTCAGACTCACAGTCCACATAAATATTTACACTGTAGACAGCTACAGTTAGGTGCTCCTCTGCCTCAGCTTCTGGTAAAAGTCCTGCCTACTACAAGAAGTCACAAATGCCATTCAATGCAGGGTCACTCTCCTCTTCCCGCCATGTGGTCTGTTGTGACTTGCTGGCAGTTCCAGCTGGCCTTCCAGTTTATTTGGAAATACATCAGACCAAGAAGTCCCTTCTTTACCAACACAGGGGGCCCCTATTTTGTTTCAGCCACTATATCATGACAGGGTGCTACCTGTCATAAACACATGCCATGACCCACGTATTTTTGCAGGTTTTTGGTTGTGTTTGCTCTGACCTGGCAGCCAGGGATCATGACACTCAACTCTTGACTAAAGCAAGTTCATGATGCTCCTGTGACAATTTTTGGTTGTTTTTTTTTTTTTATTATTATTATTTTAGGGGGGGTTTTTGGTTTTTTTTTGGTTTTTTGGTTTTTTTCGGGTTTTTTGAGGTTTCTTAGCTCTACACGCTGCTTTGTATGGAATTATATCCATCTCCTAGCATACTATTTTCCTCATGATCAGAGAAGAAAGGAAATAAAAGAATATAATTACTTTATAATGTTGAAAACAAGTATAACTGATTAGGGTGGTACAGAATAGTTTAGATTTTTATAGCTCAGTAGTTCAAGACTAGAGGGAGTTGCCATGTTGTCATTGCTGTTGCATGCAGCACACAACTGTTGAGATTTTGCTTTGACAAAAATGTCTACTCAAGCTGAACTGCAGTTGAAAGTACAGAGTAAAAATAGAAACACCATGTGATCACAGCCTTTATTTCTGTGGGCCATTTACTCACTAAGTTCCAATTCATTGTAAATGTGACCCTCAAAATTATCCTTAGAAGTCAGATATGCACTTTAGACTTTGAGTTTTAGTAGACAGTGAGAATAGAAAAGCTGTGATGATATTTTTCAGATATCTTCTGATGTGATTTGTTCCTGTCAGATGTTAAGAAGACTTTCAGGTGTGCTTGGCACAGGAGTTACATCTGGAGGAAATTACTTTGAGAATAATTTTCCATGTCTGACACATAGTCAAGAAAATTTTTGATATGCTAGATGTACCTCTAAAGTGTCTATGTGGTATACAGGACACCACCTACACACACACACATATGCACACACAAACTAGGTATTTGACACTGTGAAGTATTTCAAAAATACTCCATTTTGCAGCAGATTTCTCTACAGTCTTTGTGTCTAAGCAGTCAGGTGTGTGCGATTCATCTGTTAAGTGGGGTGAAAAATTAGGAACCCTTATTTGGTTAGGACAAATGAAGCAAAACATTCCAAACAACTAACTCCTCAGAGGAAGTCCAAAATAAAGATTCTTTTGTAAAAGTGCTTTAAAAATTATGCATCCGGTATTTACACCTTCTCATATTTTACACAAATGGTCATTGCTTTCTTGGTGATAGTGGATGGTCAAACTTCATTATGTCGATTTTCTAATTTCATGAGAATCATCTTTGAATATGCCTAGAGCACTGGTTTTTGGTGCATTTCAAGGAATACACCTACTGAATATTAGTGGGTAAACTACTGAAAGAAGAACTTAATCTTTTAGGTCACATAGAAAGCAACAAACTGTTTCTTTCACAGCATTTACATTTGTTATTTCATGTTACTTGTAATCTTGTGAAATATTATTATTTTTCCATATAAATAACTAAATTAGAACTCATCAACATGAAATCAAACTCATACCTCTTCAGTCAAACCTGTGCTGTCACAGCATTACCAAGTAGTAAATCACAAGTATGTATAAGGATAGAATCTCATAGTATAAGAAACCCTATGTCACTTCATGCTATTGTGAATTGCAGATAAAAAGTGGATGGGGAAACTGGATTTTTCTTATTTCTCTTTACTATACTAGGAGAAAATAGGCAGTCTTTAGCATATTTGTTTAAAATCTGCTGTCACTTTTGGTTCACTAGAAAATTAACTGCTTACTCTAAGCTTTTGTTAAATTAATTTAAGGTGCTTATAGTAACTATAGGTCTCCATTTTTAATTTTCCATTTGTTGTTCTATCTTGCTTTATTTGTTTCTGCATAAGAACCAAAACTGATTTTTGAAAAGCAGAACTCTTCAAAATTAGCTTATCCTTTCCTAAACATTTTTCTCCCAATACGAAAACAAAAATCATCCTGATTGGTTGACAATATCAACTTATGACTATGTTGGAAGGACTGTATCAACACTAACTCTGCTGCACTTCAGTTTTTCAAGCTTTTCTGCTCTCTTTATTACTTTCTGGTGGTGAAGGAGTAGAAGATGAGTGTAGAAACTCATTTTTTATCTCATACACCTTTTGGTGGGGAAAATGGGGACTATGCTGACAGGGATAAGATGCAGTCCCAGGAAGACTTACTGTTATTATTTCTCTT
Source organism: Calidris pugnax (assembly GCF_001431845.1). NCBI lineage: Eukaryota > Metazoa > Chordata > Aves > Charadriiformes > Scolopacidae > Calidris > Calidris pugnax. The sequence goes on along the minus strand of NW_015090999.1, from coordinate 3,329,579 downwards.
GAAGGCAACATGAAGCTGTTTCTATCCCAGCATAAGTTCATCTAGACCATAACCCATCAACGTCTTAGCCCCCTCGACACTTTTATACTGGTATCTCTTTCTTATCAAAGATCACTTTAAAAAAACACAAAAGGAAGAGCAAAAGAAAGAAAAAGACTGGAAAAAAAATGCAAGAAAAAGAGAACACAAAAGTATGAAAATAAACTTTTTCAGATTTGTGATGATTTTCAAAAGCTTAATTTGAAACAAGTGTATTTAATGTAAAAACTCTAGCTTTTTTTCTATATATATTTCTGTGATGTAATAGTTTTAGTTTCCTGTATCGATTACACAGTATTTTTCATTAGCAATGTCTTCTACCTTTTCTAAGCCAACCTGTGAATGGAAAGTGAAGAAGAAATTATAAAAGCCAGGGCAGTCTCCAAAACTGAGATTCACAAGAGAACACAATTCCTGCTGGAATGCTGATTCTTTCACAGAGTCTTGTTCAAATGTAAGAATTCAGAGACAATGCATCAGAGAAAGCATCATGCATAGCCTCTGTGCAGATTTTATATCAAGTACCATCTTGATCGTTTTATCAAATTGAGACATTTTCACACTCAAATCCAGGTAATGCTTTTAGTTTCAACTTTATTTCACAGCATTCTTCCAAGTTTTCATTTTGGAAGTTACACAGTAGCTGCCTCTGTGTGTTAAGCATCCGTGGGTGGGAAATCTGTAGGATCATTTGTCAAAAACCACATTTAGAAACGGTTTTGTTTTGGAATGCAGGAGAACTCCAACATTTAATCTTAAGCAGTTGTAGGCTGAAGATATTTTCTCCTCCTACTCTCTAAGTATTGAGGGAGACTTGGTTCACATTCCTGAAAACACCCACTCATTCTTAATATTAGTAAGAATACTCTTAGCAGAAATTCATTATAGTAAAATTAAGTATGTTCAAGACAATTTAAAAATGGAGTGTCTTTGTCAATTATTTCGCCATGTGAATTGGGTTAATATATCAGAGAACAGATGAAATAGATAATTGTGTCAGTTTATACAAAACATGGATGTTCTACAGTATCTTGTTAAGTATTCTGCAGCAAGATTTCTTCCTCTTAGACATTAGAAAAGCATAAGAAAGTGCAAAAGGGTCAGTATGTAGGAGGCAGAACAGAAAATATTTCTACACCTGGAAAGTGTTCTGATTTCAAAATGACATCTCATTTGTAAACTAGGAAATCTTAGCAGAATTATAATACCTTTCAAGCAAGTAATAAGAAGTCAGGTATTGACCATTCAGTCACCAGAGAACCCCTGTAATTAAAATTACAATAGTCATGTGAAACGTGACACAGATGATGTATCCCCTTGGACATGGTGTCAAGAAGACATGTCAGGTGTTTAAGAAAACATTGTCCAGAAGTACAGACATCACTGGAGAGATGGTCATAAATAAGCTATACAAAATATGGTATGCAGCTCAGGAAAGCTGCTTATAAGGCATTGTGATGACCTGGAGTCATGGTATATGCAAAGCAAAATAACTTTGTGAAGGGAAGCCCACCCGAGAAAATGACAAGTCTGCCAAAGATTCATGGACACACAGAATGATCTTCAAAAGGCAACATACAGAAACAAATGGCGTGACCACAAAAATCTTTGCACTTCTCATTGACCAAGACTCACGTGGTAAAAGACAGACTTTCACTGCTTTTTCCTAATTAGCTACTTGAAATTGTATCAAAATTTGACAATTTCTGTGAGGAACTAGGCAGTGTCATTTCTCACTGATATCAGTGGCAGTTAATGATGCTCAGTGCCATGCAGGATTGTAGCAATAAATGACTACAGAGAACTTATTCTTTTTTTCATTTTTTTCTTTTTTTTTTTTTTAATTTTTTAATTTATTTTTTAATGGAGTTAGGAACATTCTGCAAGCTTGAATGTTCATAACCAAGAATTTATCTGGACTCACATAATAATCCTAATGGATGTGCTATTTTTTGTATTAAATCCATAAAACTCCCCTTTTCTAAATTAAACTGGAGCTGCTAGTGTTACTTCCATATTAAACACAGTACATTCTGCATTCAGTTCATTAGATGGTTAAGCCTGAAACAATTTCATTAATTTTGGAGTAATACCTGGTATCAGTGGAATATTTTTCTAGCTGAATGATCCAGCATCAAACTGTGTTGCATAGTGAAATTTTGTACTCCAAAACTTTAAAAGCTCTGCAGAAAGCATAGTAAATAAATTGATTTTAAAAGTACATTTCATTGAGAAATGGATATGAAACCACAATATAAACTTTTCTTATTCTATTCATAGTAAATAAGTTACATAAATTTTATCTTCTCAATTATTTTGAATAAAATATAATGTAATACTTTTGTTGTTGTTGTTGTTAAATCTAACACTACCGCTTGGCATTTCTATTATGCAATTCATCCAAGGATAAGAAAATGCTTTATGAACTTGAATTAATTAAACACACAGTAATCTCATATGGAGGGAATGGAACAGAGGAGTCATTTTGCATGCGACTTAAATGCAAACACCTTTGTGGTGAAATGTGCCAGCTCTTTACGACTTCATAGCATCATTAGGCAGTAGATTAAGACAAGAAGTGATTAACTATTTAACTAAAACTACAGAATTAATGTACTTAGGTAAAACCCACTTACTTATACTTTGGTTTAATCAAAGCTCTAAAATCAAATCATAAAATTCTGTGTAAAGCATTTTTTTCTTATTTATTCCTTCTGTCTCTGGGCAGATAACCAAACTGCAGAAGGAAATCCCCCTGAACTTCTAGCTCTTCTTATTGCTACTACTTATTAATGTATATTATAACTAAGAGACTATTGTAAGTTAATAGCAGGAAAAATTTCTTCCGCTTTCTAGTCTTTGTACTTAAAGCATTCCACAGAAACGTAATTTGTTTATAAAAAGGCTGTTTTCACTTCTGTAGTATAGTATCTATCATACTGCAGAAATATTTCTGTTTTAATTGAAATTTCAGCACAACTGTTCTCTTACAGAAAAGCCAAAGGTTGCTTTAGTTTAGACAGGAAGTCAGTAACAACAGTTGTGGTAAAAGTAGACATTTTTAAGACATCATAAGGGCATTCCATGTCCTAATCAGAGCGAAATAAAAAACCATACAGAACTCAACATCATGATTATTTTTTTTTTTAAACAAACAAACAGACAAACAAAAAACCCTATAAAAACCCAAACCCCTAGTTTAAAAGCCTGAGTATGGTAGAGAATTAAAAATTTTCTCCCTGGAAACATAGTGTGGGGTGATTTTTTTTGACAGAGGACCACCTTTGAAAATTACTTTCTGCGGATAGGCCAAACATGGGTCAGCAGTTTGAATAGCCTTAACATGGGAATTTTTGCAAAATTTGGTATGTTTACATTTAACTGGTATAATTTCAGCCCATTAAGAGTATCTTATCAATTTAATGACTTAGTTGCCTGGACTTATTTCCAAATAGTCAAAAACTCTAGACTTTGCAAAAAGTTTCCTGTTCTGTTCCAGTCACTACTATATTGTCTTAGCCCTACTAAGTGAGCAAACATAAGCCTAGTTTGTGTTCCTTCTACTCATTCATTTTAATTAATCTCACAAGACTACAGCTTTCACTGAAATGAAGCACACATTTTTCTGTGGAGTAAGGGAATAGTTATTTTTTCCATTTCATGAATAAAGGCACTCAAAGGCCTGAAAACGGCCAAAATTCTGTAAGAATTTTACGTAAGTGCTAGAAGAAATAAACTCCTGATACATTATTTAGATGTGTTCAAAATCTATTTACTCTTAGATCAGCAGAAACAAAGAACAAGAGGCCTGAGAAAATTTACTTCATGACCTATCAAGTTGCAAAACGAAAGCACAACAGATCTAGAGACAGAGAGGAGGAAAAAATGCAATTTTGGATGATTAAAATTATAGTGAACTAAAATAAAACACATAAAGGCTTTGAGAAAACTGTAAATATTTGTACAATAATGACTTATATGAAGTATTGAAAGAGTTAAGATAATGAATTTTGTGGACAAAAGACACTGAAAATGCTATTCCTTGAGAGGACTAAGAATCCATTTTCCCCATTTCATACCTCAGTAGTTTTTCTTTGTGTTGTCACCATGAATATTTTGCTTGTATTTAAAAAAAGCAGAGTATTCATATTGCCTCTAGTATCACAGTGTAAGCATACACATGAAAAATAACAGTAGGCCATCTATATACTATTTCAGGATGCTACCAATCCCCATAAGTATGTAGAAAATTAAATTATTCAACTCTAAAAACAGACAGAAATATTTATTTGTGAACATAAGCATTCAGTTTTAGGTTATTGGCTTGGTAAGTCATGAGGTGGAAGAATGTAATGTATGACACTGCTGGTTTGTGCTTTGATAACAGCTCAAGGCTCTGTTTTCCTAAAACAAACTGGACTGTCTTTTTGGAGAACATGTGGTCACAATCTGCCAGTTTAGTAAGCAATATAGGGCATCCTCTTCTTGCCCATTTTCTTCTGGAACCCGGTCTTACACTTTCCTCCATGGGATGGGGCTTTCTCTCTCCAACTTTTCTCTTTCACACACTCACCAGTATGATGCACACACACATTTGATCAAAGTTAAATCTCTTCCTATGCCCCTGACCTGGTTGAGGGCATCAATGACAGTGGAGAAGAGAGGATAGCTGGGATGGGACACGGGATCTCCAGCACCTGTTTGTTAAAATGAGAAGTATTCAAGCAAGCTAGAATCCTCCACTTCTCTTGTCATCTTGAAAAAATGGGGATAGGAGGCAGATTACAGATTTATTACTCTCTGTTATAAAACAGTGGTGCATTTTGTGATGTGTTTGGGGTTTTTTGGGGGGAAGGGAGGGGTAGGTGTCTCATTTGAGCCTTCACTTGGAACCAACAAAACATTTTTGGCATCTCCACCTTCAAAAGTTCTTGAGATGTGTCCTAAATTAATCTCAGATACTTGGGGAAAGAGTAGGGAAACTCAGTTGAAAAATTAGTTGTGTTAGGTTTCCCTCTAAGGGGAGAAAAGAATTGAAAGGTCTTCTGAGAGGATGACTCAACCTACTGTCACACTCAAAATGCTGTTATGACCAAAAGGGAGCACAGACCATGTATGTGGAACCAAAACCTCAGTCAGTCCAATTAACGTTTTAATGAGAAAGACTTCGCCCCAGCCCCTGAAAGGCCACTGCTGCCACAGGGGCCACACTGCTTCCAGGGTGGAGGCAATGCAGTAAGAAATCAGAATTATCTTTTCCATTTACAGTAGACAGAGAATAGGACAATGCCCTCCTAAAATGCTACAGCTGTGTACCCAAAGTTATGTGGGATTAATCTAAAGTGTCTTCAAACCTTGTGGAGGGGGTGTGTTTGGGGTATTTATTTATTTATTACTTTTTTAAATTTCTGTTTAAATTATTACATTACATATAAGTTGGCCTTTCTAGTGGCTATGAAGTACCGCGAAGGTTGGACAAGTTATTTACATATTCAAAGGAAAGCCGAACTTACTATGGTTCCACAAATTGAGCTGTATGGAAAATAGAAATAATGATAATTTTCTGTATTTGAAACTAGTGAGATTTTCCTCAGTATCTTCACTGTGAGCAAGTATTTTAAAGAAACACTGCAAAACTTGTAAGAAAATTTAACTGGCATAGCTGAGAGCAAATGGTCACTTTTTTTTTTCTGCCCCCTCCTGACAATTGAATGCTTAACCAAGCAAATTCAGTGTTGAGTTGTCACACATTTGGTATGGAGTAGTACTAAATCATATATACAGAACCTTTCCTTGGAAAGCTGATTTTGATTTTGGTCCTCCCATAGGCTGTGGCAGGTGGAGAGAGATATTGAGAGAAACACGTGAGCAGCTCAAGCTCCCACCAGTGGAGTCTCCTGAGCTCCCCTTGCTCTGTTGCTAAGGAACAGGACAAGCGTACAGCTGTCGCTCCTCTCTCTGAAAACCACAACACCTAAAATGTGATTAAGAACTGTTTTCATGTTGAGGAATCATAAGTTTTAAAGCCTCAAGCCCAGAATTCTCTGAAGCATAATGGAGAAAGGAATAAATTAAAGACAGGGGAAAAATATACTTACTAAAAATGTCTCAAGCAAGCTGCTGCTCTTTTAGTTTAGAGCTATGTATAAATGCATCTATTTATAACCTGCTGCTGTAATCATTATATTCAGTCAGTATATTCAGTGCAAAACTCTTTGCAAATGGTGCTGTGATTCAGAAGATACAGATTTTTTGTCAAGGGCAGGCACTATACAACTTATATCTTTGGGAGATTTTTGTCACCCTAAGAGAATCATTGGTCTCAAGTTTACAATTATGGAGGGTGTAAGTAAAACAATGGCCTATTATTATTGATACTTAGAATGCCCTATAAATAAAAATCTCCTCCTATTGTCATAGTACTGACCCAGAAATTTCCTTGCCTCATATAGCTCCTGATTAAGAAAAGACAAACAGTTAGGTTGATGTATATGTTTGTATTTGGAAAGAAAGGCCACAGTAAAGCTGAGAATTTTACCTAAGTTCATAGCCTCAAACATGGTATTATAGATAGGACTTTTCTTATAGAGAGAGCACATCTACAGTTTCAAATTAATGATAGCATTCTGAATGTAAGAACACTGAACAGTATAAAAAAAAATGAGGGTACTGCTGGCATAGGCTCCTTCATAATTCTTACACTGGTATGTGTGCAGTGCGTGATGGACATTTTCACACAGCCATATGCAAAGTCTGATTATACACATATAAATTAGGTACAAATTGTGTCTACATGTTGACTATTATATGTGTGTTTGTATGCATATATAAGAAAATATAGGCACAAATAACTGTTATACAGAGACACCAATTTATAGCAAACTAGACTTGAGTTGTTCTACAAAGTAACTTCTACATTTGACAAATACTTCCAGGGGAAAAAAAAATTAAGCATAAGCAATAAAGAGAACATCTGAATACACAAGAACTACTGAAGTGCTAGGAATCTTTATCAAAACTCAGATCCAAGCACTCGAAGTGTTGTTTGAAGAGGAAAAAAACAAGGCTGTGTTAGGTCCTGAACACATGTGTCTCAAGCACCAGAGTTCAGATGAGCTCTAACCATAATACAAACCAGGAGCACCCACTCCTAAAGGACTGTGGGAATAGAACAAACACAAACAAATATGAAACAAAGGCTATGAGATTTAAACAGGCATGGACACCACCATTTCATGTCTGCTTTTGTTTCCTTTATGTCAAAAAGTATCTTCTCATTTACCTAATTATTCTCTAGCGGCAAATTTCACATGATGTTGGAACTTCATTGAAGCCGAGCAGCTACAACTGTCTACAATAGCATTTTGGTAAGGATCAGGAGTGTGGTTTTGTATCAGATCTCTTTAACATACCGCTTACTGTACTTGGTTTGCATCATGGAATGAACACTGTGTTCATGAGCTGGATTTACTGGGAGAATGAGCAACCACATACTGTAGAAGAAGACCTGGTTCAAGACCAATTGAGGAAGCTGAAGGTGTACAAGTCCATGGGACTTAATGAGATTCATCCACGGGTCCCAAGGCAACTGGTGGATGAAGTTGCCAAGACACTATCCATCATATCTGAGAAGTCGTAGCAGTCCAGTGAAGTTCCCAATGATTGGAAAAAGGGGATATGTAACTTCTATTTTGAAAAGGAAAAAAAAAGAAGACCTGGGGAACTACAGGCCTGTCAGTCTCACCTCTGTGACCAGCAAGATTATGGAGCAGATCCTTCTGAAAACTCTGCTAAAGCACATTGAAAATAAGGAGGTGATTGGTGACTACCAACATGGCTTTACTAAAGGCAAATCACACCTGACAAATTTGGTGGCCTTCTGTGACAGCTTTACAGCATGGGTAGATAAAGAAAGAGCAACTGACATCTTCTATCTGGACTTGTGCTAAGCATCTGACACCATCCCACATGACACTCTTGTCTCTAAATTGGAGGCACACGAATTTGATGGATGGACCACTTGGTGGGTAAGCAACTGGCTTTATGGTAGCACTTGAAGGGTTGCAGTCAATGGATTGATGTCCAAGTGGTGAGCAGTGATGAGTGGTGTTCCTCAGAGATCGGTGCTGGGACCGATACTGTTTAACATCTTTGTTGGTGACACGGACGTTGAGATTGAGTGCAGCTAAAGCACATTGAAAATAAGGAGGTGATTGGTGACTACCAACATGGCTTTACTAAAGGCAAATCACACCTGACAAATTTGGTGGCCTTCTGTGACAGCTTTACAGCATGGGTAGATAAAGAAAGAGCAACTGACATCTTCTATCTGGACTTGTGCTAAGCATCTGACACCATCCCACATGACACTCTTGTCTCTAAATTGGAGGCACACGAATTTGATGGATGGACCACTTGGTGGGTAAGCAACTGGCTTTATGGTAGCACTTGAAGGGTTGCAGTCAATGGATTGATGTCCAAGTGGTGAGCAGTGATGAGTGGTGTTCCTCAGAGATCGGTGCTGGGACCGATACTGTTTAACATCTTTGTTGGTGACACGGACGTTGAGATTGAGTGCAGCCTCAGCAAGTCTGCCAATGACACCAAACTGTGTGGAATGATCAACAGACTGGAGGAAAGGACCTAGACAGGCTTGAGAAGGGGGCCTGTGCAAACCTTATGAAGTTCAACCAGGCCAAGTGCAAGGTCCTGCACCTGGGTCAGGGCAATCCCAAGAACAAATACAAGCTGGGTGGAAAATGAGAGCAGCCCCAAGGAAAAGGACTTGGGGGTGTTAGTTGATGAGAAGCTTGGCTTACAGCCCAAAAACCCAACTGTACCCTGGGTTGCATCAAAAGAAGAATGGCCTACAGGTCTTAAAAGGACTTGGGGGTGTTAGTTGATGAGAAGCTTGGCTTACAGCCCAAAAACCCAACTGTACCCTGGGTTGCATCAAAAGAAGAATGGCCTACAGGTCTTGGGAGGTGATTCTCCCCTTCTACTCTGCTCTTATGAGTTACCTGGAGTACTGTGTCCGACTCTGAGAGCCCTAACATAAGAAGGACATGGGCGTCTTGGAACAACTCGAAAGGAGGGCCAAGAAGATGATCAGAGGGCTGGAGCACCTCTCGTATGAGGAAAGGCTGAGAGAGTTGGGATTGTTCAGCCTGGAGAAGAGAAGGCCCCAGGAAGACCTAATTGCAGCATTTCAGTGCTTAAATGGGGCTTACAGGAGAGGTGGGGAGGGACTCTTTATCAGGGAGTGTAGCAATAGGAAAATAGGTAACAGTTTTAAATTGAAAGATGTTAGATTTAGATTAGATATTAGGAACAAATTCTTGACTCTAAGCATGGTAAGGCAGTGGAACAGGTTGCCCAGAGAAGTTGTGGATGCCTCATCCCTAGAAGTGTTCAAGGTCAGGTTGGATAGGGCTTTGAGCAACATGGTCTAGCGGGTGGTGTCCCTGCCCATGACCTGGGCGAGGCGGAACTAGATGATCTTTAAAGTGCCTTCCAACTCTATCTATTTTATGATTCTGTGATTTCATGGTCCTCAGGAATATGGTTTAGTGATTTTTATTTCTTATTTCTTATTTATTTTTTTGGTTTGAGTTAGGTTGATGGATGTACTAGATGATCTTTAAGGTCCCTTCCAACCTAGACAATTCTATGATTCTATGATTCATATGGATGTAACTAAACTGGAAGATATTGAGGAGCTTTTCTAGCTACAAATGAGCATTATTCTGTGGAATAACCTGAAATTACTTCTGATTTAAATAAATGAATACATACATAAATAAATAAATTTTGAAAGATATCTAGTGTAGCTTTCTCAGGACAAAATATTTCACTCTATCTCTGCTTCTACCAATCTGCTTCACCTGCTACTGCATGTGGAGTCTGTAATGACCAAGTAAGTATAATGTCAGTCAGCATGGGTTTATGAAAGGCAGGTCCTGCTTGACTAACCTGATCTCCTTCTATGACAATGTGACCCGCTTAGTGGATGAGGGAAGAGCTGTGGATCTTGTCTACTTAGACTTTAGTAAAGCCTTTGACACCGTTTCCCACAGCATTCTCCTGGAGAAATTGTCTGGTTGTGGATTGGATGCATTTACTCTTTGCTTGGTAAAAAAACTGGCTGGATGACCAGGCCCAAAGAGTTGAGGTGAATGGAGTTAACTCCAGTTTGTGGCCAGTCACAAGCAGTGTTCCCCAAGGCCAGTTCTGTTTAATATCTTTATCAGTGATCTGGACAAGGGTATTGAGTGCACCCTGAGTAAGTTTAAAGACAGCACCAAGTTATGCTGGAGTGTTGATCTGCTTGAGGCTCTACAGAGGCATCTGCCCAAGCTGGATCAAGGTGCTGAGCCTAAATAAGGCCAAGTGCTGGGTCCTGCACGTGGGTCACAATAACCTTATGCAATGCTACAGGCTTGGGGAAGAGTGGGTGGAAAGCTGTCTGGCAGAAAAGGACCTGAGAGTGCTGGTTGACAGCCACCTGAACATGAGCCAGCAGTGTGCCCAGGTGGCCAGAAAGGCCAATAGGATCCTGGTTTGCATTAGAAATAGTGTGGCCAGCAGGATGAGGGAAGTACCCCCCCATACTTGGCACTGTGTATGGAGCACCTCAAATACTGTGTGCAGTTTAGGGCCCCTCACTACAAAAAAGGCATTGAGGTTCTGGAGCACATTCTGAGAAGGACAACAAAGTTGGTGGGAGGTCTCGAGCACAAGAGGAGCAACTGAGGGAACTGGGATTGTTTAGTCTGGAGAAAAGGAGGCTATGAGGAGACCTTATCTCTCTCTATAACTACCTGAAAGAAAATTGTAGCGAGGTGGGTGGTGTTCTTGTCTCCTAAGTAACAAATGATAGGACAAGAGGAAATGGCCTCAAGTTGTTCGGGGGAGGTTTAGTTTGGATATTTGGAAAAATTTCTTCACTGAAAGGATTATCAAACATTGGAACAGGCTACTTAGGGAAATGGTGAAGTCACCATCCCTAGAGGTCTTTAAAAGATATATAGATGTGGTGCTAACAACATAGTTTTGTGGTGTGGTGCTTAACAACATAGTTTTGTGGTGGACTTGGCAGTGCTAAATTAACGGTTGGACTCAGTGATCTTAAAGGTCTTTTCCAACCTAAGCCATTCTACAATTCTATCATTCTATGATATCTAACACCTCTCCTCTGATATTGGTCACATGTATACATAAATCAGTCACAGATCAGTTGTGTTAATTTTTTGGCAGGGGCCCAGAATCTCTGACACATTTTAAAACTGTAGTTTAATAGAACCTAGAGTCCTGTTACTATATAACAGAGCTGTCTATATAACATAGAGCTGTTATATATATATATGTTATATATATCCTGTTACTATATAACATAGAGCTGTCAATACCAAATTAGTAAGCATTAAGAACATTTCACATTCTGTAGGATAAGGCCTTAATTACTGTTACTATTACTTAATTACTACTTTGATTATATATTTGCCACATATTGACCAGATATTTACAAATACCTATTTTTGTCTTCAATTTCAGTAAGTCAGATCTTTACTTCCATGTATGACTATCAGCAAAAGTCTGTTGGTCTAATAATTCAAGATCAGTGTGTTTCCAAGCATTTCTTGGCAGTTCACAGTTTACCAGCTTGCCAGCTATCAGACTTGACAATCTTACACCCATCAGTATGTAATGTCATGTAATTCTCCAGGTTTCTCTAACTGATACCTTTTGATTAAATTGACACAGTGGTTTTACTGTATTTTCAGACAGAGATGCATTGCTTTGACTTGCTGATTATGTAGCTGCTGATAAAGAGGTTCCACTTCAGCAGTTTCAGAATCAATAGCAAGAAATGGAACTGCATGCCGTATGCTTGCTTCTTTACTATTTTTCTTTTTGGTATTATTGCAGACTGGGGGCTCCCTATTAATTTAACATGGTAGGTTTTGATCTTTTAAAATGTCAGACTGCTTCCAGGTCACTGTTTGAATGGGTTTACTATCGTCACTTTGGAAGGATAGCAATAGCAAGAAAAAAAATATATCCTGGAGAGAAAGCATTTTCCCCACATTGATTTTTGACTAGAAGGTTCCATGCAGTGCCTAGGTTATCCATGAAAAATATCAGCCTGCATATTCACTGATTGCACTAACTCTTTAATGTATATTGGGTAGCAAAGAACAAATTCATTTTCCTGAGAAATTGTTTGTATTTTGCACACTTATCTTCAGTTTCATGTGTTGCAAAAAGAAAAGGTGTCGCTATGCCTTAACAGTGAAATTGTATCTATAGATGTTATAGAATCCAAAAAATTTCAAACCCACCTTCACCTACTCCTGAAAATCTCTTTACATAGTTACATAAACTGATTGCATAATCCAGCTGCTGTCAGTTTCTGTCTGGTTCTTGTCAGAACTCTTTCTCAGTGTACCTGCTTTGATGGAACCTTTCTATTTCTTCTCTTCCTTTCTTCTTAGATGGCACTGTCACTCTCAGTAAGCTTTGATAACCCCTTTAACTGTAAATGAATGGAAAAGACAGATATTGAGGGAGAGGAACAATTACCAGGAAAGCAAAAAATGTTTAAACTCTAATGGAAATTATTTAAATCTTTTATAGTATAAATAGCATATGCAGTGTTTTCAGACTACCAATTATATCCACAATCAAAAGCACTGTTAATGAGATCTGAAAAGTAAGATCCATTATGAGAGATGTTGAGAAGTATCCGGTTCCTCACCCCTTTCTCTAGATTATGTGAATCTCTGCATATTTATTTATGTTTTAAAATTTTAGCTATTGAAAAATGTCACTTGATAGTGTGACAAAAAAAAAGTAGTACTAATATCAATCAAGACAAAAGATTTTTATTTTAGGGGAAAAAAATAATATGTAGAGATATGCTTTTAAGCGCTGCCCTGCAGGTAATTTTGTCTGTGGCACTTTTTGCTGTGGTCAGTTTCTAGGCACGTCATTGCAGGTATATAAATTGTATTTAAATATAGTTTAAGCAAAAAGGTTTGGTTTGACCACACTTCAGTGATGTGAACTGAAACAGAATTAAAACTGACAATTACTTAGAGGAAAAAAAAACCCAAATGCTCAAATAAAGTATCAAAACAGGTAAACAGAACTATTAGTTTATCAGTGACTTAAATAACTGAATATTATCAGGTACAAAAACCTAATGCAAGATGGTTAGATGTAAACAGACAACATTAAAAAAATTGATCAAATAAAAATCATTTGGAAATCCATTTCTAAAAAAGCAACGCTAACCCAAGCTGTATTGGACATGATTGATTCTTTGCATGCCAGATAAATCTAAGCAAAAATGCTCTGATCAAGGATGTCTGAAGGAGATTTCCTGAGCGCTATCTTCCTGCTGCACTCCTCACAAGATTAGATTGATTCATCAACATGCCTTGTACTCAAAGACTTAGATTGGCAATAGATTTAGCAATTTCAGTGTCAGCAATCATTAACCTAAAAGGTGCTTCCAAAGAGAGTTGGATATCTGGTCCGAAATCTTTGTTTTATTACACTTATTAGATTGTGACAATGCCTTAGATTTAAAGAGCAGGAAGAATGCAGGATCATTCTTTGCACAAAACAAGAGGAAGTATAGCCTATTCAGAGTGAGGATCAACAGTTCAACTATGCACCTTTTTTCTCTTCTAAAAATGGGCATAAAATAGTCCTTCCAGCATATGTGGAATACAAAATAGATGTATTAAATAAGCCATTGGATTTGAGGCTGTTGTATCATGTATTAGAAGACAGTTTTCCGCCTTCACATACGATTGATAGAGGGGAACTAGACAAAATTTGATTTCTGGTCTTCATCCGGATCACAAGCATTATCTTTTTTTCCTGGAGTCCCAGATGTATCAATAGTCATATTTCTGAACAGACCTTAGATTTTCCTCCTAGGTAATCAAAACCCACCTGCAGTTCCAGCATCTGCAGATCCCTGCTTCACAGGCAAGTAGCTCAGCACAGCTAGGACACTACATCAGCTTCACCTCTGTGGCTGGGAAGATCACAGAACAGATCCTCCTAGAAGCTATGCTAAGGCACACGGAAGACAGGGACGTGACTGGAGACAGCCAGCATGGCTTCAGCAAGAGCAAGTCCTGACTGACCAATTTAGTGTCCTTCTGTGTTGGAGTGACTACGTCACTGGACAAGGGAAGAACTATGAATGTCATCTATCTGGACTTCCGTAAGGCTTTTACACAGTCCCCCACAACATCCTTCTCTAAATTGAACAGATATGGATTTGGTGGGTGAACATTTGGTGGATGAGGAACTGGTAGGATGATCACATCCGGAGGCTAGTGGTCAATGGCTCAATGTCCAGGTGGAGAACAGTGTCAAGTGGTGTTCTCTGGGATCCATACTGGGACTAGTACTGTTCAGTATCTTCATCTGTGGCATAGATAGTCAGATGGAGTGCACCCTCCCCATGTTTTCAGGTGACACCAAGCTAAGTGGTGCTGTTGACACGCCTGAAGAATGGGATGCCATCCAGAGGGACCTGGAGAAGCTCAAGAAGTGGGCTTGTGTGAACCTCATGAGGTTCAACAAGGCCAAATGCAGGGTCCTGCATATGGGTTAGGGCAACCCTCAATATAAACACAGCTGAGGGATGAAGGGATTGAGAGCTGCCCTGAGAAGAACTTGGGAGTACTGGTGGACGAAAAGCTGGACGTGAGCCAGATTATGTATGCTTGTAGCCCAGAAGGCTGACCATACCCCGGGCTGCATCAAAAGATGCATGGCCAGCACGTCAAGGGAGGTGATTCTCCCCATCTATTCTGCTCTCATGAGACTTCACCTGCAGTACTGTGTCCACCACTGAACCCCTCAGCACAGGAAAGACATGGACCTGTTGGAGCAGGTCCAGAGGAGGGCCACAAAAATGATCAGAGGGATGGAACCCCCACTCCTATGAGGACAGGCTGAGGGAGTTGAGGTTGTTCAGCCTGAAGTAAAGGTCTCCCCAGAGCCTTCTGATTGCAGCCTTTCAGTACTTAAATGGGGCCTACAAGAAAAATGGGGCCAAAGTTTTTAGCAGGGAATGTTGTGATACAACAAAGTCTTAAAATTAAAAGAGAGTAGACTAGATAAAATGAAGAAATTTTTTACATTCAGGGTGGTGAAACAGGAAGAAGTTGGCCAGAGGGGGGTAAATGCCCCAATCCTGGAAACATTCAAGGTCCACTTGGATGGAGCTCTGAGTAACCTATTGTAGTTGAGGATGTCCCTTTTCATTGGAGGGGAGTTGGAACAGCTGACCTTTAAAGGTGCCTTCCAACCCAAACCATTCTATGATTCTCTTGAAATTATTTTCTTAAAATTGTGTAATAGTCTATTTTAAAAAATAGCAGATCTCAGTAAAATTGCACAGTGTATACTAGCAAAAATTAATCAAACAGCCCTGCATTATAGAGCAAAAAATTTAATAAAATATGGTCAGAACTCATTCTCTTAGAGAGTTTTACTGTCACCAAGGCACAGAAATGAGCACTTAGGAAGGTATTAACAGGGTAATGAATATAATATGTGTTCTACAGCAATGGAGTTATTGTATCTGATTTAGAATAACAATAAAACCAGCAACTTTTACAAAGGTTTTCTTACAGAGATTTTGTACAAGGATAGTAAGTTGTGAAACACTTTTAATGTATTGTACCCTCTGAAAAAAATTTGTTTGGTTGTTTTTTTTTAATTACTAAAAGAAGATAAAGAAATATCTTTTGATGGTGTTGAGGATGTGATTTAAGGATTTGAAATGGAAAGTTTTAATATGTTATGACCAAAAGGACTCATTGCAGTTTTATAGCATAATTCAAGTGATAACATAAAATATATTCTCCGTAGCAAGATTATTTGGGTCTTTAAATGAAATACTAACTTTCTAGATGTTTTAAACCACAAATTACTTTAAACTCTCATTGATGGCATACATTTATACAATAGCGGTGACCAATGTATACTAAGCATGAAATAATTGTATTGCTTTTTTGTGCAGACCTCAGTTCAATTTTAGAATGCTCACAATATCTTCTTGTTTGTTATAACCTAATATTTAGTCTATTGCTTTTATGAGATATCTGCCAATTATATTGTGTGTTAATGCAGAATTAATATTTACATTTGCAAAGAGAGATTATTGCGAAATTTGCAGCAACATTATCATAAGCAAGCTTCAGCCTTCTCAAATAAAAAAGATTAATATAACCACATAATAATATGCTGAATATGAAGACAAAAATCATAATATAAAAAAAATATAAATCAGAGACTGTTGAAGAGTAAAGATCTGTTTCTTGAATGCATTATCTTTTATTATTCATATCTGAACTTTTGCTGCCAAGGCTGAAATCTGCATCTTCAACAAAGTTTTGCACACTGGAAAGTATGATTACTCATTAAAAGATCTATTTTGAATATAGTATTTTGATAAATTATTTTAGATCTTTGAATATGAACAGCAACATTTCACAATCATGCATAAACCTTAACTTTCTTTGGAGACGCTGCTCAGGACTGGGTAATAATTCCCAACTTTTTCTTTTTCTTTTGAAATTAAACCAAAGACTTTTGAATTTTGCATAGAAGAACTTCAAGAGCCTCAAAGTTATTTATCACAGTCGAATAGTGTTTTCTGTCCTTCAGTAGCTTGTAGTTTGTATCCTGCTGATTAACATTATATAATTATTACCTGAAAGTCTAATGAATTTAACAGTGCTATGCTGTCCGTGCTTTATTATGCACATAATTCAGTTTTATTTATACACACCACCATCTTACTTAGTTTGATGTGAAATTCTTCTTAGAAGCTTACCTATCAGGGAAAGACCGTGACATAATATATATTATTGAGTATATATAATATATTGAGCATAAATAATGTTCCCTATATGCTTTATACAGACCAGAAGTCTTATAATGCATATTCTCATTGAGTAGATTAAAGAACAGTTTAAAATTGGCTAGAGAGTCTAGAGAGAAAAGAGTCCAGACAGCAGAAATTTACATTATAGGCATCACCACACACTTTTTCTTGTTGTCTTTAACATGTTTAAAGGATTTTAAAGTGCTTTGTAAGTTTACCAGTTCTGCTTACAAGATGGATAGTGGTCCTTAGAATACACCTTTTTGGTTCAGCATTTGCAACAGAAAGTTTAAAAGACTGTCTTTGCACCTCACATTGGGATTGCAGATTTTAAATTTTTCAAGAAAAAATTGAAAATGCCCAAACTGAGTTTAAAAAGTAATACAGAACAAGGGGAATAAAAAGTTGCTAACTGCAGCCAATATTTATCAGTGCAATGACATACACTGAAATGTTCCAAAATATCATACATCAGAGAATAAGAGGGTAGAGAAGAAGCTGACACAGCAGGGCTCTTTGAACCACAACAGATGAGGAAAATCAGGTTTTTTCTGATAGACAATGATTTTTGTAGTAGATTTGTGGATGAACTACTGTATAGAGGAGATAAGTGGCTCATCCAAAATTAGAATTCACTCTCTCCAGGTCTGACAAGTCAAATGCATTTGTGCTCTTGCAGCAAACCTTGATCATCTACCATAGGTAATAATCTCTGATTTCCTTCAAGTGGACACTGAAGTGAAAATGAATCACTTATGTCATGCACATGTATTAGTAATGGGCTGGTTCTTCTGTTTCAATATGAAATCATACTGGACATTTCCACTTCAATATTTACTTATTTTAGGTATAATGTTCAGTTACACAATAAAGCAAAGATCAGTATGGACAGCTATATTTTCCATTTCTTTTTATTTACAGTAAAAAATGGCGAAGTCTAGAGTTTACTGTTTATGCAATTTGAAAGTTCATTTAAACTTTTTCCACACTGTAATTGTGTTAATTTCCAGGAATTCCTCTCATGTGTTGACATCTTGTCAGATGATTGCTCTATAAATACACCAACTTGATGGAGGCTGATTTTCCACCCCTGAAACCAATTTTTTCATGTTGGTAAGTTCATATTCTGGTACCTACACATTACGTTTCATGTGGTTTGCTGAGGGCATTCACTGTTTATTTGAATTATATAGACTTTTTAGATTAGTACTGGAATTTAGATCATTATTTTGTAGTATATGTGAAAAAGATTTTTGAAGGAGTTCAGTCAGCAATGGTGAGATTCAGAAACCTAGCTTCGGAACCTTGATTCAGGACCCCACTTGAAATGTGAATTTCCATTTTCATCTCTAGTTCCACTTGAGAAGCTCTATGATATTTGAAAGTCGAAAGGAGTCTGGCAGGTACAAGAGAGCACCTTTGGGACCTCTGCTCTACTGCTAGAGCTTAATTCCCCTGTTTGTAACTGGATGTATAGAGTCACCTGCAATGTCCTTAGTTATTTTAACTGTCTTGCAGGTACTTTTCTAGGTTTGTAAATCTCTTTAGGAACAGCAGCTGGGAACTAGACTGACTAGAAAATTTTTAGTCAGATCCGTCTCAAAACTTCTGTTAAAATTTGTAATCTCTTATGTACACATGAACAAACATGTCTGAATGAGATGAATATGGAGTTTTCCCAGACTGCATCTTACTGTCATGCATAATATTGTTATTTTATTTTAGAAAGTTCAGTACATTGATTAAACAACTACTCTAATGTATAACACGTCATTAATAGAAATGTTTTGACAACAGTTTCTTCAAAGTTAATTTTGAGGGAGGAAACAGGCACATGATTTTATGTATTGATTTATTTTAAATAAAGAAGCCTTAAACAACTTGTGTATGTCAATGAGTGGGTTCTAAACATCCATTTATAATGTACATTGCTGTCAGTGAAGATAGATTTGGAAAAAACTTCATAAAAACAGGAGAAAATTCTCAATATCATCTTCTAGCACGGTCTTTATTGTAGTAAGTATAGCATATTATCTGCAGGAAATCTCAAAGGTAAAAGTTAATATCTCACTTTTTCCACAAAATCATCCATAACATGACTATTTTATTTTTCATTCTTTCATTTTCCATAAAGTTTCCCTTCTGAGTTAATTTGAAGAAAGGCCAACCAATAATTCAATCAATACATTTTAGAACTACATGTAGGAAGGGAATAAAAGAATCATAGAATCATTCAGGTTGGAAAAGACCCTTGGGATCATTGAGTCCAACCATCAACCCTGCTTTACAAAGTTCTCTACACCATATCCTCCAACACCACATTTAAACAACTTTTAAATACATTCAGGGATGGTTCCTCAACCACCTCGCTGAGCAGCCTAGTCCAGTGTCTGACCATTCTTTCTGTGAGGAATTTTTTCCTAATGTCCAGTCTAAACCTACCCTGTTGCAGCTTAAAGTAATTCCCTCTTGTTCTATTGCTAATTACCTGTGAGAAGAGACCAGCACCATCCTCTCTGCAATGTTCTTTCAAGTAGTTGTAGAGAGTGATGATGTCTCCCCTCAGCCTTCTCTTCCTCAAGCTAAACAGTCCCACCTCCTTCAATTGCTATTCGTAAGATTTACTCTCCAGGCCCTTTATCAGCTTCGTTGCCCTCCTCTGCACTCGATCACCTCGATATCTCTCTCGTATTGAGGTGCCCAAAACTGGACACAATACTCAAGGTGTGGCCTCACCAGTGCTGAGTACAGGGGGACAATCAGCTCCCTACTTCTGCTGGTCACACCTTTTCTAATACAAGCCAGGATGCCATTGGCTTTCTTGGTCACCTGGACACACTGCCGGCTCATATTCAGCCACTTGTCAGTTAGGACCCCCAGGTCCTTTTCTGCCAGGCAGCTTTCCAGCCACACTTCCCCAGGCCTGTAGCGGTGCATGGGGTTGTTGTGGTCCAAGTGCAGGACCTGGCACTTGGCCTTGTTGAAGCTCATACCATTAATGTTGGCTCATCGATCCAATCTATCCAAGTCTCTCTGCAGAGCCTCCCTGTCCTCATGCAGATCAACACTCCCACACAAATTGGTATCATTAGTGAACTTACTGATGATACACTCTAAGTCCTTATCAAGATCATCAATAAAGATATTAAACAGAAGCGGTCCCAACACTGAGCCCTGAGGAACACCACTTGTGACCAGCTGCCAGCTGGATTTAACTCCATTGAGCACCACTCTTTGGGCCCGTCCATCCAGCCAGTGCTTGATCCAGCAGATCGTACCCTCATCCAGGCCATGAGCAGCCAGTTTTTCCATGATAATTCTATGGGGAACAGTGTCAAATGCTTTTTGAAAGCCTAGGTAGACAATATCCACAGCCTTTCCTTCGTCCAATAATCGGGTCATCTTGTCATAGAAGAAGATCAGGTTTGTCTGGTAAAGCCAGTGCTTGATCCAGCAGATCGTACCCTCATCCAGGCCATGAGCAGCCAGTTTTTCCATGATAATTCTATGGGGAACAGTGTCAAATGCTTTTTGA
This sequence comes from Calidris pugnax, assembly GCF_001431845.1. Lineage (NCBI taxonomy): Eukaryota > Metazoa > Chordata > Aves > Charadriiformes > Scolopacidae > Calidris > Calidris pugnax. Next base: position 3,309,084 of record NW_015090999.1, on the reverse strand, counting down.
AAGCCTAGGTAGACAATATCCACAGCCTTTCCTTCGTCCAATAATCGGGTCATCTTGTCATAGAAGAAGATCAGGTTTGTCTGGTAAGACCTGCCTTTCATAAATCCATGCTGACTAGGCCTGATCCACTGGTTACCCATTATATGGCTTGTGATGGTACTCAAGATGATGTGCTTCATGACCTTCCCTGGTACCGAGGTCAGACTGACAGGTCTGTAGTTTCCCAGATCCTCCTTTCTAATTTTCTTGTATATGGGTGTTACCCCTCAGTCCATGGGGACCTCTGCAGTTAGCCATGACTTCAGGTAGCTAATGGAAAGTGGCTTGGTGAGCACGTCTGCCAACCCTTTCAGCACGCTTGGTTGTAACCCATCTGGTCCCACAGACTTATGTGGATCCAAGTAGTGTAGGTGGTCACTGACCACTCCCTCTTTAATTGTGATGACCTCATTCTGCTTCTCCTCCCTCATGAGGCTGGGTGTCCAGGGAACAGCAAGTTCCACTGCTAAAGACCGAGGCAAAGTAGGTGTTAAACCCCTCAGCCTTTTCCTCATCCTTTGTGACTATGTTTCTCAATGCATCCAATAAGGGAGGGAGATTTTTCCTAATCCTCCTTTTGTTGTTAATGAATTTATAGAAATATGTTTTTTATTATCCTTAACAGCTGTAGCTAGGTTGAGCTCTAGCTGCACTTTGGCTCTCCTAGTTTTCTCCATGCATAGCTTCACTACGTCTTTATAGTCTTCATGAGAGACTTGCCTCTTCTTCCAAATGTTATAGACTCTCCTTTTGTTCTTGAGATCCAGCCAAAGGTTCTTATTTATCCAGGCCAGTCTCCTTCCCCGTGTATTTGTTTTTCAGCACACAGGGACAGCCTGCTCCTGTGCCTTCAAGACTTCTCTCTTGAAGTATGTCCAGCCTTTCTGGACTCCTATATCCTTCAGGGCAGCCTCCCTGAAACAATAACACATATTTATTTTTTGATGAATCAATTTCATACTACATGAAAGAATTGATAGATTATTATTCTTCAGAAATGATTTTTATAAATCACGTAGGGTAATTTTATTACCATACTCTAATTCTCAGTTATGTATGTTTTAGAAAATAATATTGGAAGCTATGGTAAACACACTTTAAGTATATTTTGAAGATTTGTTCTAAATATATATGTGAAAACATCTTTATGTTAAAAAAAAAATGTTCTAAGTTTTCATATTATTTAGGGTAATAATCTTCACCATTTTTAAAGTTCATTTTGTGCTACTATTTGTTGTTAATGTTATTGGTAATAGTAATGTTAATAGTCATAGTAATGTATCCAGATTTTAAGTTCTAACAGTGATGATATTATTTGACTGCTAGGATGTACCTTTTCCTCTCTTCTGTGGCTACTTCCACAAATGGACATTCAGGTTTTGAATTTTTTAATTGGCTGACATTTAATGATGGGAGGTGAGAGGGAGGGGGAACAGAAAAAAGATCAGAAAAGCCCTTGGCTTTTAATTTGTTAAATGTTTGTAACTCTACAGTACCACTCCTTCCTGCAGCTGTTAATGAGGACATTTTAGGGCCAATTTTCATCTTAGTTTTTCCTATATGATACAGAAAATTTGTGACAATGCTCTATTTGGGTTGTAGGCATGCACCCAAAAGAATTTATTAAGAAGCCAAATAACTATCTATGCTGATGAATATGTGTAAGTTATTCTCACACTTCTTTTGAAAGAAAGAATGCAGGATCTACTTCATATGACATTTTATCATACTTACATGTTCAGATTTTCAAACTTGTCTGGTTCTACTGAATGTATGCACAAATTTGCTAACTACTTAATATTTTAAATGGTATATGTATTCATTGCCAAGCCAAACAGGGTTTTATATTTTATGTCAGTGCGTATAAATTTGGGTTCTGCAATTAACATACAATTAAGCATGCCTTGCTGCCATGAAATTTTAAGTTAATTAACATGGAATAGTAGACTGTGAAATCACACTTTCTTTAATAAATATCATTCACTATCACAAACATCTTTCACTCTTCACAGTGAAAATGAGAGCTTTATCATTTCCTTGTCTTACTTTTTAATGGTGTAGCATTCCTATGGATTGCTTATAAAGAAACAGTTCTTCCTCTTACAAAGAAACAGTTCTAAAAAGCACCAAATAACAACGAAGTTTATTTACATCTTTTTCAGAGAAATACCTCTTCTCAATATCCTTTTGTCTTTATAATCCAAGTTTATGATTAATTCTGCCACATTCTTTTAAATTTTCCAGTTTATAAATTAACTCAGCAATTCTCTCAGTGTCAATAGGTAGGGACTACTCAAATAAATTACTACTCTGGTTATTAAGATTAAGGCATTAAGGTTTCAGGGTGTCACAACCCACATTATAAATTTACTTAATAGAACTGAATATTCATGTGAATATATAGTTACTATCCTGTAACTATAATCCTGGATTTTCTTCCTGTGGAAATAAGTGCTTCTGTGCCGGAAAAGGACCCAGCTCCCACATGCCTGGCTCTGGTCTCAAAATGAAGATGCACTCTCAGTATGATGTTAGATACAAAAGCTTAAAAGTATTCTTAAGATTCCTTCAATTTATACATATAGTTAGACAAACCCCAGACTGAATCAAAAAGATCATGGAGAGGATCATCTTGGGAGAGTTCTCATGGCAGGTGCAGGGCAGGCAAGGGATCAGGGCCACCCAGCATGGGTTTATGAAAGGGAGGTCCTGCTTAACCAACCTGATCTCTTTGTATGACTATGTGACCCGCTTTCTCGATGAGGGGAAGTCTGTGGACGTTGTCTACGTGGACTTTGGTAAGGCCTTTGACACTGTCCCCCATGGTGTCCTCCTGGAAAAACTGGCGAATCATGGCATAAACAAGTGTACTCTTCTCTGGATAAAAAACTGGCTGGATGGTCATGCCCAGTGAGTTTTGATTACTGGGGCAAAATCCTTTTGGTGACCGGTCACCAGTGATGTCCCTCAGAGAGGGAATAATGACAGGACAAGAGGAAATGGTCTGAAGTTGTGGCAGGGGAGGGTTAGATTAGATATTAGGAAGAATTGCTTTCCTGAGAGGGTGGTCAGGCACTGGAACAGCCTGCTCAGGGAGGTGGTGGAGTCACCATCCCTGGAGGCATTTAAGAAATGTGTAGACATGGCTCTTCAGGGCATGCTCTTGTGCCCAAGATTATTGGTTTGGGGGTGGGTGTGATGTGGTGGGGTGTTGTGTTTTTTGTTTTGTTTTTGGTGTGGGGTTTTTTTGGTGTTGTTTTTTTTTTAAAGGTTGGATTCGATAATCTCAGAGGTCCCTTCCAACTATGGGGATTCTGTGATTCTGTGAAAAAGAAAGAAACAAGTGTTCATAAAACTAGATCATTTAACATAACCTATTGTATACAACACCTACCCACAATTTTATGCTATAAAACCACCACTCTGAAAGGCTGGAATACATATTTAATGTTATTTCAGGTGTTTAGAAATGAAAGTGTATAATAATATTTATGTCCAAGGCCTACAGGGCACCACATGGGACCCTGGAAGGATTCAGAACTGGTTTCTTCTTAGCCACATCCAATCTCCTCTGGAGGTGTATTACTCAGAGTGCCACCCATCTGAGCCAGTATGGGCAGAGCCCCTGGGCAAGATGTTGCTTCATGGAACACGTCTCTTACGTAGCATCACAGATGCATTCTCAATAGAAATTGATAGCAAAAAAAGGCATTTTCCACTTTAAAAACCTAAAGTTCCTGGCATTATCATCATGGGCTGTTTTGTCTTAATAAATGATGGCTATTTTTCTGGATGCTTGCCTAAGAACATTTACTTGCATAATGTTGCAACTGATAATAAATATATATTAAAATATACACTAGTGTAAAGTCCCAGCCACTAGGCCAATTTATCAAATTTCTTAAGTTAGCAAAGTTTGGAATGTAAAATTCAGAAAGACACATTGGCCAAAAATTTTTTATGACCTTATAAATATTCTACTTCTTTTTGATTCTAGTAACTGAAATAAGCATATTTTTTAGAGAGAAGAAGAATAAATGACAAATCTAATGTCTAAATGTCTGTCTTGCTATCATGGTTTTCTAATAAAAAAAAAGAAAATTTCAGTGTTGTTAACTGTTCAACTGCAATACAAAAATCTGTTTTGCATTAATTTCAGTAAAGTTATTAAAGTATTTCTAATACCTGTTTTTTCAAACATACATACTTTCACATCAAGAAAGGAGGAAGCATATTTTATTTCCAATAATTGAATTCAATTCTGTTTGCTCATCTGAAAATGGTAGTATAGGAGTGTGTATTAATTTTGTCGATACCATAAAATCTCCAGTTAATGAATAAAAAGGTTGTTCTAGGAATATGCCAGTGTGAATGAAACTTCAGTAAAAGAAATTCTAGAAGAAAGATTGGGCTGCCTGGAAGGAAGGAAAGTTTGGCTGACTGCACATTTGCTTGCCCCAGAGTCAGTAGCAGCAATGTGATTAGGGTGTTCAAAAGCACTTTGCCTCTTTTCTTTCTTACTTAAATCTCTTTATTTACTAAGCAGCCACTTGTCTATTTTGGAATATCTGACTCTCAATTCTTCTGCTTGAGCTCTTCTAATTTATATAGATATTGATTTTTTAGTTTGAAAAGAAGTAGGGTATTCCACATAAAGTACAGATGTTGTAAACCCTGGGTAAAACTGGAGGAAGATGGAGACCAACTACTTCGGAGTTAGGTCTCCTTTTATCGCCTTTTCTTTTATCTTTTTTTTTTTTTAATGCTATAAAGGACTGGGACATTAGCAGACTCAGGCACCCTGTAAAATAGAGTAAGTGGGCCAGTGGGTTGCTTGTCTTTTTTTTTTTTTCCCTTTTTTTTTTTTTAATCCTTGAAAACTTTTTTATGTTCCCTCATATCATCATATCAATCAGTAAGAGAATCCACCAGCAGTGTCTTTATCTAAACTTGCTGGCCAATGTTGCATAAAAACATTTGGGAAATATCAAAAATTTTCCAAGAGAGGGAAAACTATTTCTTTCTAGATCAGTACATGACAATTCTATTGTCTGGCAATAAGAAGATGTAGAAAGTTTACCAGTACAAGAGGGATTTATGGCCTTTTATGAAGTACTCATGTTTTATTTACAGTTCTGCACAATTTGAGCTAGTATATAAAAGCAGATGTTGCAGTAATCTATATAAGCCTTCCTATAAGCCATAGGCACTCAGCCTGTGAGTGACTGCCATCAGCAAGCTCTAGATTCAAGTTTAAGACATTGTCTTGATTTTCTATGTAGACATTTAGAAAAATTAAATATTCTGATGCTCAACTAAATCATTTGCCCACTTAAAAACATGAATCGATCAGTTTGCTATCTATCTGCTATGTGCAGTGCATTACTCCAAGAACAGAACCAAAGCTAGTGTGAAGTTAGTCCAGTTTACTGCTTTCCTTCTTAACTTGGAAACTTTTCACTTTGATATGTTCTTTTAAAAAATAAAGTCCCTTTCAAAGGTAAGCAAACAACATGCAGGAACTAACTGTTTCTAAGATTTCTGCTTTGATCTCTTCATCAATATCTTTTCCTTTTCATCAAATATAATTAAATTGTCTTTTGAGGTTCATCTTCCTTGAGTAATGATTTTTCTTTTTTTCCATGGGACAGAAGAAAGGATATGGTTGTTGATGTCTTTTTCATTTGATGCCTTTAACCACCAAACCTATGTTCACATAGAAAGCAGACTGTTGAAAGAGCACTAAATTATAGAGCTGTGGGTCTGGAAAGGATGTTTGAGTTCACCCCTTGCACTGATAAAGTTAGGAATTCTTGGATGACAGGACCAGATATTTTCTTATATGTTTAAAAATACTATCAGAAAATTCCACACTGCGTATCATCAGTCCTTACCAGTCAACTGTATTACTAACATGTAGTAATCATTGGTTTCCATTGTCCTTATTTCAAATCCAGCTGACTTCTTAATGCTGTTTTCCAAGAAGCCATGGAGAACAATTAATCATGTATAACAGCCTGGGATACACTGGAAGTCTGTTATCATGTTCCATTTCCCTTCCTTTTTACTGTCTTTTTCTTTTCATAGGGACAGACTCTTAATATGTCCGTACAAATTTTTGTCTTGTTATCACACCATCTCCACAGACAATAAAGGCAATTTTGAATTCCAGTCTTCTAAATTTTGAATTCCAGTCTTCTAAACCTTAGTCATTCTCATGGCTTCATATCATCTACATTTCTCACTTCAAGGGAATGACATTTGTTGCTAATGTAAATACTGACCGAATCCAGGCAAATGTCTTGAAGGTTATACAGGTTTCCTTTCAGTTGACAGTGAAGAGTTATAACTCTTATTTTGAAACCATTTTCTCATATATGTATGTGGATATTTCTATTTATATTACATTGACTTAGAATATGATGTGAAGAACAACATAATAATAATGTAAAATTTATCTAAGTTAATGTTTATCTACTTTCACTTCATCCACTAAAACAGAACATAATGAGATTGTTTCAGATATGACTGTTTCTTGGCCACCATGTTAGCTATAGTTTTGTGTTATATCCACCGAGGATTTTTTAATGATACTTTGGTAATTTATCCCAAATCATTTCAGAGACCGAAGACGCTCATTCCAAATCATTCCAGAGAATCATAAATAGTTTACAGTTCCCCTTTGTACTCTTTCTTTCTCTCTTTGCTAAGGGCATAATTTTCTCTAGTTTTGTCTAGTTCTCCAATATCTCCCTTGTCCTCTACAAATTAAGGAAGATAACTATTAATCATTTGGAGACTGCATTGACTAGCTTTTCTTAAGAACTTATGAATATGTTTCATAGTTTCATCAGGTCATACCAACAGAGAGAGTATCTCCTTTAAAAAACCTGTTCCTTTCCTAATCTAGGCAACATCCCTGTTTCCTGTTTAGTATAATTAAAGACCTAATCACAATTAGTCTTTATTTAGTGAAGACAAAAGTAAAGAAGGTGATGATGCCACAGTCTTTAACTGTTCTGTGTTCTGTGCTTCTACTCAATACATGTTTCTTATTTTTTCTTTATCTTGTTTTCTTTTTAATTATACTATTCTATATATTGATAGATTCTTTTCTTGCTACTCTTTAAACCCCTGTTAATTAAAATGAACCTTGTACAATATTCTTATGGATTTTACCTTTGTGGCTATTCTTGTTGCTGTAGTTATGTTCTCTTTTATTTTCTTTCCCATTTTTTACGTGTTTCCGTTTTGATTTTCCAGTCATCCCATTCATAATATTTTCTTTTTATGCTTTCTATATTTTATTTATATCTGGATAATTTTCTCCAGAGCAGTTAGTACAGACTCTATCAGTAACTGGTCAGCTGTCCTAGTTTCCTTTATTTTTTTTATTACTATGAGACTACCATGAGGAGTTTTCCAAGTTTGCTGAAATTTTTCTAAATTCAGTTTCTTCCTTTTATGCTTTATATGTTGTCTCACAGTGATTAATTATGTAATTTCATAAGGACATCCACCTAAATTTTTATCTATTTGTAGGTTTTCACTCAAATCTCTCTTAAGAAAAACTACAATAGTCACCTGTATCACTACTTCATTCATCTTCTTAAATATTATTTCTATCCGTCACACTTCAAATCGTACAGTGAGTTCAACTGTATTATCTTGGTGTGTCTATAAGGGAGCTTCCAATGAATGCTTTGGTATTTAAAAATCCTGTTATTAGGAAATTCTGTCTGTTTGATAGTTGATTAGAATAAAAAACTTATTTACTTTCTCCCTTCATCTGAAGAATCTAAAATTAGCCACTCTTTGCAGATTTTTTTACCTTTTATTTTTACCTCAAAATTATTTCAGACTTGTGTCAGAACTGTCAGATTTTCAGTGTAAGAATGTATTTTTTTCACTGTCAGTTCTTCCTAAGTAAGTTTGTCTATTTGTGTCCAGTAAAGATTCTGTGATGCAAAATATGTAGTAATTCTGATTATGGACTAACAGTGTTTATCTGCAAATAATTTCTAGAGTCTCTTTATTTGTGTATCAGTGTCTCAAGCATTTTCAAGGTCTATGCTATTTGTCTCAGTTATATACTACTATATTTTTAATCACCTATTCTATTTTCCAGAGCTGCTGATATTACCAATATTATTATCTTCTAGGTTTTTGTCATCTGACTTTTTCATGCTAGTCCATATGTCTTGTCATGTTTATAAAGGGATATATGAAGATACTATTCTCCTTCTTTATAAGTAAAATCTATCTATTTCCTTTGGGAGTATGCATTATCTTGATCAAGAAAAATGGAGATTTCCTATTTGCAAATTCATGTTTTAATTTCCAGAATTCTTCTCCAAGAATTATTCTTCTATGATCAGCTGAGACTAATAGCAAGAATCAAAATTACACTTACAAGCAGATTACGTAACTTACAATTGCTTAATAACAATGTTGAGGAAGTCACAAATGAAACAACTTTGTCTTCCTAGCAGGGAATAGCAAAAAATTAATTAAGTTTCCCTTCCCTTCTCTCCTAGCTCATCAAGGAGTTGCAACTACATAAAGTATTTCTCAAGTTTCATATATGAACATGAGAGAGAGTGGATTTTTTTTGAGTAGACTGGCAGTTTTACATTAGAAGTGATTAATTGGTACCCATGAACAATTCACTGTATGCAAATCTATTAAAATAGTCCCTTAACCTAATGGATTATGAGAGAAATCACTGTAAATCTCACTGTTTTCTGAAAGTGATTTTTTGCCAAAGAAATCAGTTTCTGACTGAAATGAATTAGAAATGCTATATAAATCCTTAAATTCAGTGCACTCTTCAGCGGAGATTTGACTATAAGCAAGACGAACCTCAGGGGCTGATCACTACCATACTAAAGATCTTATTCTGTGTTTGTGAGGAAATAGCACATTAACCCTAGTTCATTCTCAGACTATATAATTCTCTCTCTCTCAACAAGAACTAGACTGTTTTGTTGATAGTAGGAGAAAAAGGCTAGTTTTCACAAATAATATGTTGGTATATCTAAGGCAACAAGATTTTCTCAGACTTGCTACAGTATTCTTAGAGTTATCAACTACACAATGTAATGTCCTCTGGAAAAATAACTTATCCAACTCCTTAACAGAGCCCTCCTGTCCTGTCCAAAAATATCGAATGAAATTTACCAGACCATCATTACTATTCAGGCAAAATTAAGCTCCTCATTTTGAAACAATGTTCAATGTGTGATCTAAAATTCTGTGAAAGTGTTATTTCACCCTTGTATAATATTTGCAGTACTTCCTGTCTGTCTGAGAGCTGAAATAAGTTTTCTATTTTTGTGCTTCACCATTGTGTTTTTCACATCTTCCCTTTTTTTTTTCTTCTTTTTTTCACTGCTGTCTTCCACAATTTTTTATATGTACTTGCACTGTACCTTTTATTATGTTGTCTTTTTTTATCATCCCCATCTACTAATCATAAAAGGCAGATGTTCATATTGTTATTTCTATACTTCAACTTTTTTAAGTGCACATTTTTTTACCCAGAGGTTTTCCAGAATAGTTCCTTCCTTCCTTCCTTCCTTCCTGGCTTCATTCTGCAGTAAAACCCGTAATAGGAAAACATTGTGGAAAGATGAAAATTCAGTTTTAAGAAAATTGTCTTGAATAAATAATGAAAATATTCATGGACACCCAAGTTCCATGAAAAAATATAACAGGCTTCTGGAGCAATGCAAACCAAAAGAATTTCTTAATTATGTAGTTTGCATGTAAACAGCTGCAGCATAACACCTACGCAGAGTGCATAAATTGACATTGCATATAAATTAATAAATGTGATTGCAAACTTTACTCTCAGGCCATCAAGACGTCTAAAACAGATTCGTATTTTTCAAGACAACACTTCTGATACATATCTAGGCGCTTCAGTGTCTGGAATTGACAGAAGCTATGTGTCCTCCTTGATGGTTCCCTCTATTTATGTGTTTATCTTTGTCTTGATACTATAATCTGCTTGCCATAATGTTCTTTCTTATTCCAGCAAGGAAAGTACATGAAAGAGTGGCTTCTATCTGTGGTTTATTTTAATGTGTAATGCTCTTGCATATAAATGCAAGTTTGAATTAATATCAGCTTTCCAAAATTCTTGAGGCAGCTATATTTTTGATAGGTAAGGAAACACATAGAGCTGTAGTAACCAAAAAGTTGAAAGTGCTCAATAAACACCACAGTGACTAAAATTTATCTTTTATTATTATAGTATATAAGATTATGCTAAACCCTGTTGCTGGTATAATAGTATGACAGTGTAAACCATTAAACCATCAGATTAATTAAGATAACTGTTCTTCTGGATGAGAAAATCTGGGGCGTGATTTTCCAAATAGCAGGGAGTCAAGGAAGTATCTGAAAATCTACTGTTGTGTTCACAATTGTGACAAATCCAGATGTATGGATTATGGTTTACAGGTTTGACTCTGTAGTAACAAGAATTGCTCATGCAGGTTGTCTACACAAATGGACACATATTTTCGTTCATGCAGTTTCTAGACTGGCCTTTATGCACTGGTGCCTAGTCTCATTTGGAATCTAATCCCCGTGCAAATTAGATTCTGTTGTATGAATTGTAATTTTCTAATTTATTCTGGCTGAGACTAGTGTTATCTCAATGACTATATAAGAGGTCTTGATGTTTCTGTCTGCGCATGACTATCTCCAGACAATACTGTAGCTGTCCTATCCAGGGGTGTCTGCAGACTTCATAAAATCTGCAGAGCTCATCAAAGCTGAACCTCCAGTGGGGGAGTCAGGAAATACATCTCTGGAGTCATAAAGACATTGTCATTTTTTTTCTAACTACTTACCTGAGGACGAATACCCTTGCATCAAAAACTATTCTAAATATACATTAAAAGTACAGAAATCCATTAAACAGAATGTCCCTGACTCAGCAGTTCCACTGTCAATCTGTTAAAATCTACAACTAACTCCAAGTACTCTGGTAGAATACTTACTGTGATCAATAGAACTTTTGACTCATTAAGGCCAAAAAAGCAATACTAGATTATGTTACTAAACCATTTTAAAATTAAATAAAGCATTAAAGTGTGTGCATGGGGTAAGTTATGATTCTGTGTGAATTCTTGAATATGAAGAATTCTGTCTCATCTATATATTAGGAGTAACTGGAACAGAACTGAAAATAATGTTTTAAAAAATTACTAAAGCTCAGTATAGAACAGTTGAAAACAAAGGGAGCTTATAAAGTGTCTGTAATTTATACAATAATAGCTGGTAGAAGAAAGTTAAATCAGAAATTCAGAATATGATAATAATGTTAGATAAGATGAAACCCAAAGCAACTTTGTTTTGCATACCCCAAATAAACTATAACATGTATCTCCTTTATAGCTCTAATGAAACAGTGTAAACATTGTGAAGAAGACAAGAAAAATCATTTTTATATGAGTTTTGAAACAGATGGAGAATCATGTGGCTAAAACCCCATTTAAATATATGGCACTTTAAAAATTCAGGAAAATGTTGGTGGTGTTAGACTGAAAATAGATATCTATATATCAGGACAAACTCAAAAAAATGAGGAGAGAAATGTAGCTTAGATGGTGACCTGAAGGAGAGAAAGAGGAGGGTGGGGAGAGTTGCTCCTTATAGCCACCTACAATTCCTTTATGTTGGTTAATCTTAGGTGCCAAGAAGCTGAAAAGCATACTATAAGGTAGAAGTTAAAATTATCCTGTTTTGCATCCATTCAAAACTTCTATGTCTCTAACCTCTTAAAAGTGTAATTTATGCTAATTTACTCTTCCTGAGATACTTTAAAGCACTCTACACACTACTGTTAATATCCTTTAGGACACAAACAATCACAGCGAAAAGTTCTGTATGTGTAGACACTGAGAATTTGATCAATTATATTTTTACTGTCATATTCCTGTACATATTTTAACTGAAACTCAGGACCTCAAGTTTTTTTCCTTGCATCCATAAAATTATTATCTATCTGCTGACTAACAAGAAACCTAGGTCAAATGTTATTAAACTATTAATACTATTGTAGGGCTCTATTCCTAGTATACGTTCCATTGTTACTACTCTGATTTTTCAGTATTATTACTACTGCACAGAAGCCCCATTTGGCATTGTGGCCATACTTTCTTGAGTGTTAGGAATATATTTATGGTGGGTTGACCTTGGCTGGCTGTCAGGTACTCACCCAGTTACTCTCTCACTTTCCCTGCTCAACAGGACAGAAGGAGAAAGTAAGATCAACCAGCTCATGGATTGAGATAAAGACAGAGGGGCACCAGTCAATAATTACCATCTTTGCAAAACCAGACTTGACTTAGGGAAAATTAATTTAACTTATCCCCAACTAAAAAAGAAGTAGAATGGTGAGAAACACAGACAAAAACTAAAACATCTTCCCTCCACCCTCACCTTCTTTCCAGGCTCAACTTCACTCTTTCATTTTCAGCTTCTCTAGCTCTCCAGCCCCAAGCAGGAAGGATGGGAAAATGGATTTGTGATCACAACACTTCATATCTGCCTTTCCTTACTCCTCATACTATACCCCTGCTCAAATATGTGGTCCCTACCACAGGATACAGTCCTTCAGGGAAAGACTGCTCCAGTGTACACCCACCACGGGCTGCAGTGACTATCTGCTTCACAGAAGTCCTCATAGGCCACAGGGGGACAACCTGCGTCACTGGAAAGAGAGAAGAAACATATACACTTTTTAAGCAATATATTGACGTGTGTCTGCATCCTTTTCAAAGTCCGAATCAGACAGGGTATAAGTCTCTAAGCATTTATTTAGATAAGATAGGAGTCAATTGCCTTTAAAGAAACAAATGAATTACTGCTAACTGCACAAAAACTCTTGCACAGCATTTAAACTTTCCAAAAATTAATGGTCGAAGATTGGTTCCTAATATGATTGTGACTATGTTAAACAAATAAAAAGCCTGTGCTGAGGGGTCCAGAGCTGGATGGAGTACTCCAGGTCAGCGCTCATGAGAGTGGAGTAGAAAGGAAGAATCACCTCCCTCAACCTTCTGGCCATGCCCAGGATGCAGTTTCCTTTCTGAGCTGCAAGCCTACATTTCTGGCTCATGTCCAGCTTTTCATCCACCAGTGCTGCTCTCAATCCCTTGATCCCCCAGTCTGTATTGATACTGGGGGCTGATGAGATGAAAATGTATATAAATCACGTCTGTCCCTCCAGAGATTTCGTTTATGACTGGTTTTGTGTTTATGCCCCAAAACTACACTTCGCACTTTTATTACTGTTGGAAATGACAGCCTTTTACAGTAAATAATATCATATCCAGACCAAGATGTTAAAAAATGATTGAGCTGGATTGACATGTTGGATTTGCCCTAAAGAAATGAATTTTCAAGACACTACAGTTAGTTGTGCATTGAGAATATTTAGTATTCATCTACCTCATCTCTGTCCTGAATCCAACTTGCATATGTGCTCAACAGAGAAGGACATGAAAGGCCAATATTCATTTGGCACTTTTCCTTTGAACTTCTTCCATACATCATGCATTTCCAGTATTATTCAGTTTGAGGTTGTGGACACAGAGCTAATGTGAATGTTGTACAAAAGCCAGCTAAGCCAGAAAGAACAATGTCAGCTACATGCCAGTGTTTTTGTTTTCTGATGAAATGTCATAAATTTTGAGAAAGTCAGAGGCATTTAATAAGCATGTCTGGCAAGTAGGATCAGTTTTCATGTTTAGGGGATCTAGGAGAAGGAAAATATTAATGAAGATTCATATATCAATCAATTCATTGAAAGGAAATAGAAAGTAAATACCAAGCATCATATTAATGAAAGTTCAGGTTCCATAAATGAAAACTGTACTTTATGTTACATATTTCAGGGCATAAGCTAATGTATCTTGCAGTGCACACATTTTTCCAAGCAAGAATGAAACAGATGATGAACCTAGGTGAAAAGAGGTTAAGACCATCTACTTTCCATATTTCTAAACATTTTCTGTAATTTTTTACAAGAGCAATCTTAAACATTTGCAAAATTTATTCTTAACTTAATTTCTAATTATTCTTTGTGGTTTACATTATAGGTGACTAGAACACTGCTTTTTCTAATATAAATTGCTACAAGGATCCATGTCAAAACAATTTGCAGATTCCATCTTGAAACATGAAGTTAAGAGTTTAAACACCTGAAAAGATCCACCCTCCTTATTCAGATAGAATACACCAGAGATGATTTTCAATGCCTTAGGAAAACTCTCAAAATTCTAACTAAAAAAAATAAATCTTGAGTGGGAGAAAGAAAAAAATCCAGTATAAGATGCAAGTCATGACCAAGACTTTTAAGGAAGTTTGTGCTTCTATAACACTTTTAAAATAACAATAGACAACTAAAAACAGTGATTTTTCTAGTGCATAAAGGAAAATTTGAAAAAAATGATAAATGTATAATCAAGGGTCAATACTGGGTTGTCTAATAATTAAAGACATACTTAAAGAATCTCTCAAGTTAAGTGGGATTTAGAGGTTTAACCCAAAAGAAATTAAAGTAATGAAAACAGACTTCAGAGAATTCCTAGTGAAGTTTTTATATATATATACACATACATATTCTTCATGAAAAATATCCTTATATTTTTAATTAAAAATATATTTCTTTAAATAATTACAGAGTGATTCTTAAACTTAATTTCAGAAAATATAAGAATTACCTTTCATTTTGAAAAAGGTAAGGTACAACATAAGTTCTTTTCAACAGACATAAACCTATTGATTCTGCTCCCACTGCTCAACTTTTAATGTTGCTTGAAAAGATAAAACCCACAGTCATTTCTAAATGGCTTAATATTAGCATAATGAAACATCTCGGTATGGTCAAAGACAGTTTGCGACCTCATCAAAATAAACTGGTTTGATTTTTCTGCTATATTTTTTGCACATTTAATAGACTCCCATAGGGCACATCTGTTTAATCCAAACAACCTATTTTGATTGACCTCTACCCCTCCCCCATCCCAATAAGGATGGTTGTGATTGCATTAGCATTTGTAAAGCCATGAGAAGTACAATACATAAGAAGGGGTCTCTCTGGAAGCTGTTTAGACTAGTTACATCAAAATACGATGCTCCCTTCCATGCAGATTGGAAAATAAAGCAAGTGAAACAGCATGTGTAGTGGTAGCACTAATTAACTTTGAGATACAGAACATCTCATGAAGGAAAACCAATTACACTAGCTTGTAATGTAAAAGGTTTGTGTACAATGGTAATATTTTGAAAGAAGTAAAATGAAATTGTGTGATCTCAGAATGCATTAATTGAAGACTTGAAGCCTATTACTTTTTAAGAAAGTTAAGCATGAACTAACTTGATAGAGCCAAATAACCCTGAACTAATAGATTGTGTAAATGTGTACAATCCAGATTGAGCAAATGCCTTTAGTTCTATAATGGCCTGAAACAAAAGTCCATGATAAATATTTTGAAATTGATGCCAGTTTTAAATCTGCAGGTATTTTAAGCCGTTTGAGACCATTTTACCACTACAGTTTGCCAACTGATTCTGGTTATTCCAAGAGTTTATATGTTTTATGGTTATGTCACCTATGTATTTATTGATTGAAGTAAAATAATCTCTAAATAGAAATACTGTAGAGTTGTCTCCAAGGCCATTACAAAGAATACAGACATTTCTTAAGATGTTAGAACAGAAACAACTGATGGTTTAGTAAAAAAATATCTTAAAAATACAATGGGCCGACACAGCTACTTTTATCAAAATTATGTTACTTAATCACTTTTAATGAGTTAAATATGATATATCATAGAATCATGGAATCATAGAATGGTTTGGATTGGAAGGGACCTCAAAGATCATCGAGTTCCAACCTCCCTGCCATGGGCAGGGACACCTCCCACTAGAGCAGGTTGCTCAAGGCCCCATCCAGCCTGGCCTTGAACACCTCCAGGGATGGGGCATCCACGACTTCCCTGGGCAACCTGTTCCAGTGTCTCACCACCCTCATAGTTAAAAATTTCTTCCTTAGATCTAATCTGAATCTTTTTTCTTCCAATTTAAAACCATTTCCCCTTGTCCTATCACTACACTTCCTGACAAAGAGTCCCTCCCCAGCTCTTCTATAGGCACCCTTCAGGTATTGAAAGGCCGCTATAAGGTCTCCCTTGAGCCTTCTCTTCTCCAGGCTGAACAATCCCAGCTCCCTCAGCCTGTCTTCATAGGAGAGGTGCTCCATCCCTCTGATCATCTTCGTGGCCCTCCGCTGCACCTGTTCCAGCTGGTCCATGTCCTTTCTGTGTTGAGGACTCCAAAGCTGGACACAGTACTCCAGGTGGGGTCTCACGAGTGCAGAGTAGAGGGGCAGAATCACCTCCCGAGACCTGCTGGCTACACTTCTGATGCAGCCCAGGACACGGTTGGCTCTCTGGGCTGCCAGCGCGCACTGCCGGCTCATGTTGAGCTTCTCATCCATAAGCACTCCCAAGTCCTTCTCCTCAGGGCTGCTCTCCAGCCATTCTCCACCCAACCTGTATTTGTGCCTGGGGTTGCCACGTCCCAGGTGCAGGACCCTGCACTTGGCTTGGTTGAACCTCATGCAATTTGCACGAGCCCACCTCTCCGGCCTGTCCAGGTCCCTCTGGATGGCATCCCTTCCCTCCAGCGTGTCAACTGCGCCACCAAGCTTGGTGCCATCAGCAAACTTGCTGAGGGTGCACTCTATCCCACTGTCCATGTCTCCAACAAAGATGTCAAATAGTACTGGTCCCAGTACCGACCCCTGCGGAACACCACTCGTTACTGGCCACCACCTGGGCATTGAGCCGTTGACTGCCACCCTTTGGGTGCGGCCGTCCAGCCAGCTCCTTATCCACTGAGTGGTCCATCCATCGAATCCATGAGTTTCCAATTCTGAGACCAACATATATGAGAAACACTGTATCATACAAATGGCATGTTACCAATAATGCAAAAATATTACTCTGAAGTGTACAACAATGAATGAATTAAGCTGAACCAAACCCAAAAATTCATTAAATGTATTTTATACAAAAAAGTTCTAAGGAAAATAATGCCAAACAATAAATAAATAATGGCAGCCCTGCATTTATGAAGCTTGTGGAGAGGCTGAAGTGTAGTGAGAAACACTTGTGTTGAGTGTTGAATATAAGCAACTTAAAAATCTTTAAGTGAAAACTGGTGTCTAATGTCATTTAGAAGACTGGAAAACATTTTTTGGACAATCAAAAGGGATGATTTTACAAACACTACAGCCAAATGGAAGAAAAGCAGCACTACAGATATGTCCTTGGTTTGTTCTAGAAACCATAAAAATATATCTTTCATTTTGGAAATGTACAGAAAATTTAAGTGGTTAACTAACAAAGCAAACAAATTTCTGTCATGGTCAAAAACTGGGAGGACTGTTAACTGTTAAGAACAGTAATGTACTCTTATAATGAGAAAACAATGTAAGTGAAGGGATTAGCATTTATTATTTTTTAGTGCCGAAAAGAAGTTACAGTATGGTGTCTTCTGTCTTGAACTGCTTTGTTTTCATCACTGGCAGTTGATATCAGTTTCCATCAAACTGTGTGTTGTTGATTATGAGAAATGGATGGTATGAGGTCAGGAATACATGCAGAGGAGGACATAATGTGCTTCAGTGAAAAACAGAGGGTTTGTCTTAGTTTTAAATTCAATCAATTAAAATAAAAACTCTGACTAAATCCCAGTGCCAACTAAGGTGATGATATGTACTAATGTATTTAAAACCTACCTGATTAGAGAGTTTGGGAAACAAAGCCACACAAAATTAAAATGGATAGGACATAGCAAAAAATGTTGGAATTTTACTATTAGCAAAACTTCTACAAGTGTCATATTTTGACATGATTTTGCTTTCTAGTTGACATAAGAGGTCCTTCACTATGCTTTGCCCAGGGGACAGCTCAGATGAACAGTTCTTAGCAAGAATGAAGCAGAAGGAATAAATAGCTCTAGAATATATTGCAGGTTTTGAGTCGTATTGTCAGTCTTAGTACTCCCAGGAGGCTCCTGAAGAAAATAGATTCTGATGATAATTTAAACATTTCTCCAGCTCCACTAGTGAATAGAACTCTGTAGTACAGACATAAAATTGTTTAAATGGAAAGTCCTATTAAAAAGACGTAGTCTTCAGGGTGGGAAAAGGAGTTAGTTGTATGAAAATATCCACCAAACTCAACAAAGCAAACCAAAGGAAAACAAGGAGACTGTGTAGCAAAGTATTATCCAGGATAATTTAAGTTCACATTTCAAATCAAAGTCAACAGAGTTATAGAAGAGTTATTAACAGGGAATGGTTTGGACTAACAGCTGGTCATTTCCTCCCTCTTGACTTACCCATTAAACTGCAGTACTCCTTTCCATGTGCAGGCTGTGGTATTTGCTGACATGTGAACCACAACTTGTCCTACATGATTGGCACTCCCCAAATTCTCACAGAGTATATCTGTACCATGCTGTAACATGCAGGAAATCTTTGTGGTGCTAATTTCCATTGCTGTGTTATTTGCCACGCGCTCAAGTGTGTCAATCGTGCACTTAAAATATTTTCCTGACATATAGTACCAGGGCTGAAGCTATGCACTGGAGGACCTTTGGAAATGTCCCTCTTTCAATGGAGACATTCAGTCATTTAGCACTTTGCTCTTTGTGCATGTGGGGTGCGTGCATCAGACCAACAACTGACATGAGCATCATTGTTGATGAAGTTGTCACCTGGTTATGAATGTGTGGAGTCAAAATGGATCAATCCATATTCTTTCTCTCTTTGCCTTTCATTAGTTGTTAATGAAATCTGTCATGCATGAAGTCTAATGAAGACTGTGATGTTTTTCCATGCATTATATCCTACTCCGAATAAAGCTGACTAAATGGTTTATTGTGTTTAATTTTGACATTAAAAGTGTGTCCTACTTTCATTCAAAGGATCTGTATTTCTACAGTTTTGGCAAAAAGAGTCTTAAATTAATTCTTTATCAGGGATTGTAGCTACAGGATGAAGGGCAATGGTTCTAAACTGAA
Source organism: Calidris pugnax (assembly GCF_001431845.1). NCBI lineage: Eukaryota > Metazoa > Chordata > Aves > Charadriiformes > Scolopacidae > Calidris > Calidris pugnax. The sequence goes on along the minus strand of NW_015090999.1, from coordinate 3,289,932 downwards.
AGAGACTAGATTTAGATTAGATACTAGGAAGAAATTATTTATTGTGAGGGTGGTGAGACACCGGAACAGGTTGTCCAGGGAAGTTGTGAATTCTTCATCCTTCAAAGTGTTTAAAGCCAGGTTGGATGGGGCTTTGAGCAGCCTCATCTTCTTGAAGGTGTCCCTGGCCATGGCAGGGATGTTGGAACTAGATGATCATTAAGGTCCTTCGATCTCTAACCATTGCATGATTCTATAGATACTTTCTCTTTTTTCTGCCTGTATTAGTACCCTTTAAATGACTAATTGCTTCTCAGAGCTGATAGCCTCCTTTTCAAAATTAATTTGTTTATGCTCCTTGATGGAAAGCTTCACAACTTTGTACTCTCTTCCTTTTTCACCAAAGGTGACATCTTGAGAGAACTGCATCCTTGTGTCCCACTATAAGTGGTTAGTCATTAGCTATGATGAAGCAGCACACTGTATGGTCTGAACGGAGAAGTGATACAACACATAACTATTAGAAAGTCTGCTGTAAACAAATGAAACACAGCAATTTCTACCCATTGCTAGTAGCCACAGGTAGGGATTACCGGTAGAATAACCTGAAATAGCAGGAACATACACAAAGTAATTCATACAGGAAGATAAGAAACATTCTTAAGTAACTTCTAGTACAGGCCAGGGATTAATATGAGGGAGATGTTATGGAGTTGTTCAGAATTTTTGCTTAATTCGTAGGTTTTTCCTGTTGCCTACATTGTGCCACAGGTCTCAAGGGAGCACATGTAGCTAATTATCAGAATGACTTTCAGTTTTTGTGTATATATATATATATATATACACATTGCTTGAAACCATGCACCCTACCACAGCTATACACAAGCTGCACAGGAGAGTTGCTTAATGAAGTAAATCTTTAAAGTGCCTTAGATATCAGAATTATCTTATTGCAACCAGTTATTTTGTCCATATGGCCAGAAATTGTCTAAAAAATAGTCACGGTCTATATTATCATGTAAATCCCTGCTTATATGCATTTCTTTTACCAATAGTGTGAGTTCTTGTTCTGTTTCTCATCTCTTACCTGGGGTTTCCATAAAAGTATCACAGGATGTCCTAATAAAATCTCCATGGAGTTTTGCAGAGCTATATGCAACTGTAGTGTATAGTAATGAACTATCTGTCACACTTGAACTTGAATGTTTATTCTCTTAATCTGAAGGAAATAAGGACATAGTGAGTAGGATTTACTTCCAGATTAAAAGGTCAAGATTTGGGTGTCTGCATGTAGATGGTTATAACTACATGGGTTAGGTGAAGAAAAATCACAGTATGAGTACTGATCCTAAAATATCTGCTGTAAGGTATTTAATACATATGACATCCAGTGAGGAAATGTAAAAAAGACCAAATTGCGAGCTGTTGATTTCAGTGCTTTGTTAAGGGTGCAACTCAGAACACTGCAATCCTAGCACAACTGGGATTAGCAGTCCTGACATCATGTGGCATAACATGGCTGGTTCTTCTGCGTTTGGGTCTAGACAGTTCTAATGTACAAAAAACCCACTATCGCTGAATAGTCTCAGTTGTAAGAAAACAGATCTTCTACATCTGAATTATCTGAAGCATTATTTGATCAGGAAATGTATTATTAATTAGGCATTAATATGCCATGCAAAATAATTTGGGGTTTTTTTTTAAGTTTTTCTCTGAAACTTTTCTGAAGAAAAATGTACAAATTTCCAGATGTAAATTTTTACCGTTAAAGCTGCTACTGGGCCACATCATATTATATGATCTCATAGTCTATGATACTTATGGGAAATATGTTTATTTTAGATTTTTTTTTTTTTTCTCAAAAAAACTCTGTATGATATTCAACTGTTTTAAATAGGTAATGGTTTTACTGTAATATGAAGGTGCATTAGCAAGGATAATTCTAAACATATCACCATTTAGCATGGCATTATGTTTATACTGTGAAGTACAAAAGCAAAGAATGGAATTGGGTGTACACAGCAGAAGACCAGCTACCCAGAGAAAGCAGGAGTATACTAAACAAGAAAGGAGACAGAAATTCTTTGGGAATAACATAAAATCTAGAGGGCCAGTAAGGCCTGTGGCGGGTGGAGAGCATTGTTGTTAGTTGCAGAACCACTGGGCTACCACGGGAAACCAATAGTGTCCCTGCTTTTGGTCCATCTGCAGAGAATATTCAACATACCAGCTTGCTCAATTAGGGTGGGCAGGTAGAGGTCTGCTGTGACACAGTTGCAGAATTTATCAAAACAAAATAGCTGGGTGGATTTTTCACATCATTACATTTTTCCAGGTGTTCTTTCCACTGAGATGATAATAATTCTTGTGCTATTGTTGTTGATGTTAATGTCAACTGGTGCTAAGAAGGAATTTATTTATTCACCACCTGGTGCAGGATCTGCGGACTTCTTTTGTTTCTTCTCCATTACTCAGGAAGTTAAATTGCTAATCACTCCTGGGTTCAGTTCATGAAAGAGTGAAGTGTATTATCATTAAAATGATAACACAAGCAAGCAAGCAAGCAAACAAAAATACTCCTGAAAGCTATAGCTGAGAGTTACTTCCAGCTAGTAACAAACAATCAAACGCAGTCACCATCTCTTATTAAAGATTTGCCATTAGTTTTCAGAAAAGTAAGCACCTCCTCATCAAGTTATACACATTGACACATTAAAAGAGTGCAGCCAGCAGGTTGAGGGAAGCCATCCTCCCTCTCTTCTCTGCCCTGGTGAGGCTGCATCTGGAATACTGTGTCCAGTTCTGGGCCCTCCAGTTCAAGAAGGACAGGGAACTACTGGAAAAAGTCCAGCACAAGGCTACGAAGATGATCAAGGGAATCCTCTCCTGAGGAAAGGCTGAGAGACCTGGGTCTGTTTAGCTGGAGAAGAGAAGACTGAGAGGGGATATCAATACTTATAAATATTTAAAGAGCAGGTGTCAAGAGGATGGGGCCAAACTCTCCTCAGTGGTGCCTGCCTGGTGACAGGACAAGGGGCAACAGGCACAAACTTGAATATAAGAAGTTCCATCTAAACATGAGGAGGAAATTCTTCACTTTGAGGGTGGCAGAGCCCTGGAACAGGGTGCCCAGAGAGGTTGTGGAGTCCCCTTCTCTGGTGATATTCAAAACCTGCCTGGACATGTTCTTGTCCAGCCTGCTCTAGGAGAGCCTGCTTTGTTGGGGTTTTTGGACTAGATGATCTCTTCCAACTCCTATGATTCTGTGATTCTGTGAGATTCTCAATTAATTCAATGTGCTTTGAATAATGTTGAAAGTCTTGATAAAAATTATAGGAATAATTTTAAATTCCATATATTTGAATAAGAATGAGCAATGCATTGTGTAAACGATTTATACTGGGAACTGGACCACAAACGTGCTCCAGTTCCACTCATATTCTATGCATTTAACTAATTCACTCTGCTCATTTGGTATGATATTTAAAGAATGTTCCCTGAAGCCCTTGACCCAGCAAGGCATTTTGTTTACCTTAATTTAGGCACATAATAGAACCCATAAAAACTTTACTGTGATTGATTTATACTTAAACGTTAATTCATGCATGCTTATTAGTTCAGGTCATATGTGCACACATTACAGATCTTCTCTCTAAAAATTACTGTATTATTTAAATTTTAACACTAGGAAAATGATTAATTAATATTTTTCTAGATGATATTAACAACAGACACTTCAGAAAGAGCTTTATTAAAAGAAGTTCAAATTCCATGTTTAGTGGAAGGCATGCTGAGTACAACCAAAATGCATCAAACAATGAAATATGTGTTGAACAAAAAAATTCAATCTTTCCATGCAGTAGCACAGTTGTCACTCAGCAGTTATTTGGAAATGTCACTGCAGAAACATTGTCCAAAAAGATAAATGATTATTTTTGTGGCAAATTGCCATGAAAACAAATTAAGTTTAACAATTGCATAAAATGCAGATTAGTGGCAACAGTTCTCAATATCTGGCATTTGATTTTATGTTTTCCCAGTTATCTTTCACTTTGCTTCAATATTTCCTCTATCATTTTGGACAAGCATATCTATGAAAGGGTTGTTACACAGGAAAATAAGTTGTTTCCTTCATTTACTTTTTCCTTTTTAAATTTTTTTTCCTCTCCTTTCTCTTCCCAAGTATTGCTTTTGGAAGACTAGGGCTCCCTTTTTTTTCTTTTTTTTTTTTTTTCCTTTTTTTCCTTTCTTCTTCTGTTTTTCAATCCTTTGTCACTTATTAGTGAAATAAATGAGAACATATTTCCCAAAAATGCATGAGTATTGTCCTGGTTTGAGGTAAAACAGAACTAATTTTCTGTTCAGTAATTTTACTTTTTTAGCTAGGCCTCTCCTAACTAACTAAACTCTGAAATTAACAGCATATTGTTGAGAAACTGTTCACTCTCACAGTGATAAGACCTGATTATGCCAAGGAATGGTGTGCAGAGAGGCCCCTGCTTATACTTATTGCTATAACAACCAAGGTCAAGTAAATTTGTTATTTTCCCTGTTGGAGGGTCGGAAGCGGAAAAGCGTAGAGGGGTCCCACCTATAGGGAGGAACAGAAAGGAGAGGTGACCCAAAACTGACCAACAGAGTATTCCATCCCATCCGCATCATGCTCAGTATGAAAGCTGAGGGATCAAAGGGTCAACTCTCTTCCTTCAATGGCCGACGTCCGAGGAGGACCCTGTCTGTTCATCTGCCTTTGATCCCGATCCGAGCGTTCCTGACTCCAGATACGGAAAGAGTTAAATGCATTAGTAGGTTTAATTTAATACATTAAAAGCATTTCCATTTTTAAGGATTTTGAAAGGCCATTGTCTGTTTGCTTGAATTTTAACTATTTAGCTGATTTCAAGCAATAAGATTTTGAATCATAAAGCTGGAGGAATCAAGGCTTTTTTTTTCTTTTTTTTTTTTTTTTTTTTTTTTTTTTTTTTTTTTTTTTTTTTTGTTAGCTGTTCACTTGCAAGGGGACAAATATTCTTACTTACAAAGAATTCTCTTACATACAGAAAATGGTAACACATGAATTTTCAGGAAAAAAAAATCCTTAATCACTTATAGCTAATTTCACTCCATCAAAAACACCAACCCTAAATCCAAAATATAACTTGTTAGATACAGTAGGCTCCCTGGAGTTTCTTTCTTGACAAGAAAGCAGTCATATATCGGAAGTCCCAGTTAAATAGAATTTATGCTGATTAGTTTAACAGAATTAAGTGAAAAGAGCTAACTAACATTTCTGTTTCTAAGGCTGTTTTTCTGTGCAAGCAACATTCTACAGTATGAGCTACAATAGGGCCAGTCTCTTGAAGGCCGTATAGTTTTCTGAACAATATAAAAACCTCCCAAGGTGTTCCTGATAACAAGTGTGGCAAGAACAAGCCAACCACACAAAGGTGACATTGGAATATCATAAAAATAAGGAATCTTGTGGACCTGATCTCCTTTTTTTGTATCTAAAGGTGTCTCCCAAGACATGGGATACCACAATATTGTTATCTTTCAGTAGAAGGAGGTTTCAACATACAGGTGAATTGATTACTGACGACTATTTAAATGGAATTAGAAATTATAATACATTATTCTTTTGTGTGAAGGTTTTTGCTTGTGTGTTTTTCTATTTAGAGAAATACTCCATTCATCCTTTTTTTAACAATTTGAAACACAATTTGAATATGTGAACATATTTATTAATGCACTGAGTTTCTGTGTTTACTTTCACATGGCATCAAGCTGTGTTTGCAATTAACTTTCAAAAAGAAACTCCTTGCAATTGGTGTAGCTATGATTCGCATTACAGAGGACTGATATCAGCAATCTGTTTCTAATTTTACAATTATATCAGAAATCTTTTGGCAGTGGAGTAGTCATTTTGCATATAAGAGACGAGACAAGATACATAATGTGATACTGTGAATGCTATACTGGACATTTCTTTTTATTTTTTTTTTTTTTAATTTTCATTTTTTGCTTAAAAAGCCTCATAGCTCACACCAGATTCTTCTTCTTTTATTGCATGCTATGAATTTCTAATCACTTTGATTACATCTACACTAATTTTTGCCTCCAGCTATTTTAAAAAAATGTCCTGTTGTTCCTTGCTGCCTAATTTTTTTCAAAGCTGAGCTTTTTTTATCTTCACGTCTGTTTGTTCTCAAAATTGTTCCCTTGCTGTCTGCAGGAAAAGAAACAATCTTTTTGTTTTGTTAGAACACCTTTAAAAAGTGGTCCATTGTTTTTTTACAAAGACCTAAAGAAACAAGTAGTTTGAATATTTCTATTTGTTTCCCTTGAAGTTTTGCATTTCCAATTCTGATTTAAGAATAATAAAACCAGAAAGTGATAAAAATAAATTATCTGATTTTGTAAAGGTGGTTTGGGTTTTTGGGGGGAGAGTGTGGGGGGGTTTTGTTGTAGGGTTTTTTTTTAATTTTTAGGTTGTTTGTTTGTATTTTTTCCCTGAGCTGAAGGAATGTGTTCCACATTTCTTTTCAGATGTGTTAAGTCCAAGGGATTCTGAGCAGCCTTCATTTACCATGTATGAAGAGACTATACATGTGGAAAAAGCCATTGACCTGCAACGTACTTGAGACCTTTGCTGCAGCTTAGGGATAGACAGAATGGCATATTCCTGCATTATAGACTTGTGGATGCATCCAAAGTCATTCTTGGGATTTCCAAACATTTTCAAGCCTGGCGAGAACCAGTAAATGTTAAACAAGCAAAGAAACAAAAAAAACCCAAACCAAACAAACAAAAATCTAAAAAGGAAACAAACAAACAAAAAAAAAATAGAGAGAGAACATGTTTGTTAAAACTGAGGTGCATTCTGCAGGTGAAGTAATATTAATAAAACAAAAAATTCTAGTGCTGAAATACTGTTTTATTATGATGCAGTTTCTTATCTATAGAGATTGGTAGCGATAAGTTTGAAAATCATAAGCATAGCTTTTGATAACTGGCTACAAACCAGACTGAACTACAATAAATACATTTGTTTTAAATAAATAATAATATACTCATAATATAATATACGCAGCTATGTGTGATCATCATTTTATCCTCAATAGCATTTACACATTCTAATAACTTTTTTAAACAGCTGATCATAGAGACTGAGGAAGTAGGACACACCCCTGAAGGACACTGAAAATTAAGAAGATGTATGTATCACTGTTCTTCAAAATATTTTTGAGTGGAAAAATGCAATGCCTCCTCACTAAACAAGCTGTGGCATGAAAAAGTTCAGGAACACCATGTGGGTAACAGCTGAAAATTGAAGAGTATGAGTATTCTTGAAACACCCACGGTCAATATGTGTAACTTTATGCAAGATGGAAATCACAGGAGAATCACACATTATCAGTGAAGTGAGTCATGGTTGATAGGGACAGAAAACAAAATGTATGACAAAGCTGAACCAGAAATTGTTAAAGTATGTGGGTTTTCTCTTATTATTTGTGTGGATATTAAACTAAGGAAAAAATAACCATGTATTTTAAATAGTTACGAGTTTTATATTCTCTTTCTTAACGAAAAAAAAATAATAATTTACTGGTTGCTGGGTTCCAAATGTACCCTAGTGTTCCTTTAGTAAACCTATCAAATACGTAATCAGTGACTGAATCCCTTCAATAAAAGAATGAAAAAAGATACTGTCAAAAGAGATCACAGGACAACAAATTACATTTGATAACAAAAACTATGGAAGGGTTTTATTGGACTGTAAGTACAGTGTTTTTCAGTGTGGCTAGGATTAACATATTTTCAGTAAGACCATATTCAAAAGTAAATATGCCATCAAATTCCTTGAAAATGTCCCCTTGTTGAGTCTCACTCAATGCCACTGTATTTCTTGTATTTCTCTTCCAACATTCCAAAGGAGGAAAGAGAGAGTAGCTGGTCTTTCATCACTGAGACCAACAAAGCTGCTGCTAAGGACTTCACATTACTAACATAATAAATGCTTCATCTTATCACCTCTGACCTCCCTCTCTCACTACATTTAACATATTTCTTGTTTAAGAGGTTGTGCTAAAAGCTCTCAAGTGGTAGAAAGAACCTAGCATACTTGATTCGAAATGTAGATTTTACCAGTAGTAGATTTTTTTGTTTGTTTGTTTCTTCTAGATAAAAATTTATCACTTGTATTTTGTTTTAATTTCATATCAGCCATCAAAACCATCTGGTTTTATACACATTTATTTTCATAGGCAATTTTTAAATTAATTGTATCTGGAATTCCAAAGGGACAACTGGAATGAATGAAGATGAATTCAACTTATTTTAAGGGAAAAACTGGTATTTGACTGTGTAGTTTTAATCGTAAGTGAAAACTTTACCTATCAGAATACATATGCAACGGATGCTGAAGCCATAAAGCCCAAACACTCTTCAGAAACCTTGTGTTACACACAGAAGCCTCCTGAATTTAACTGATAGTTTATATTTCTTTTTATTTTTAATTAGGAAAATTACATCATGATCTACTTAGGAGTGTTTTAAGTGTTTCTTGAGAGAAGTTAATGTGCTAATTACTTCCTTACATTTTCTTCCAAATAATTCAATAATTCTATATTAAATTTTGTTTCTTGTAGAAAATTAGTAAATAAGTTAGTATTATTAATAAAGCACAGAAGAAAGTACCTAATTGATTCACAATTTGTTACTCTTTCTATCTTTGATCATACTAATATCAACCCACTTAGTTTCTTCACATAAGTCCATTATGTTAGTGTCAGACTGTTGCTACAGAAGAGTGGGAAAAAGCATGAAGAAGCAACACCTTATAAGATCTCTGTGTGTTCCAAAGATCTGTTTGGGTTAAAAAAATGCTATGGATGTTAATTCATAGAGACCTCTTAATTAGTATAAAGGCAATCTGTACTTACACATAACACATATCATATCATAAGGGTATTTAGTGCATCACAAACTGTGGTTCCTCAGGTTCAGATGTGCTTTCCACAAGTAGCTGTGCCCCTAGAGCATTTTTCCAATTTTGAAGTTCAGTCAAATTTTTTGCTGCTTATTCCTGTGATACTTTTCAGATTAATCCAAATACCTTCCCTGGTGGTAAACTATGTACATGAGAAATATGCCTTTTTATGTGTCAGATTACCCAGAATCAATTTCACCATTTCCTAAATTTCAGAGCAATAGCTTACCAGTTTTCAGCAATGGGACAAATTATCTGCAGGTAAGGAAATAAAGAGTAATTGAAAATATGTTTTTAGAAGTTCATATTTTACTTCTCTGGTGACTCTACATCTCTCTTAGATTAAGATGGAATTTCCATCTGGGATGCAGCTCCAGTTTTTAGACGCTTCAGTTTATTTATCTGACTGTAGAAGTTTACACGTGAAATAAGCTATCTAAGCTCACACCGAGTTTCATGGAAATCTGACCTCCATCAATTTTTGTCCAAACAGAGGTGTCTAGTAACTTTTGATAACATTTAGAGCTGAAAATATACCAACACAATAGAGACAGATATAACAAAAGACTTATAGGAGACCCATGGCCTTCTGGGGAGACAGCTTAATGCCAGTCCTAATTTGCTGGAGTATTTTAAGGTTCTAGAGGCTTAAGTGTGTACAAGTACATTGAAGCTTTTTTTGTTAAAGAGGGTTTTTGACTACTCTGACAGTCACCATCACCTAGAAAATATTACTAACATAAAGCAAAAAGATAGCCTTTTCAAACCCAAGCTAAGATCCTTGAATTTTGGGGCTTTTCCTTCATGTTTAAGATAAAGCAGAAGGTGTTACTTCCTATCCTTAATTCTTGGCTTCAGATTATTTATTTCTTTTGCAGTCTGAAGGCATGCTGCTAAGATCTTATGAAACTTGCGATAAAAACTAGTGAACCTACAAATTTATTGCTAGATTTGTAATTAACATTTTTCTTTAAGACCCTTAGGAACACTAAGTGTGGTAGCCAAACTGCTGAAATTTGGAATAGGATATTTTTTGGGTAGGAATTCTATACCTTACTGCTTTTACAGACTTTTGTTTTTATATTGTTTTTATTTGATATTTGTTAAATAGCGTAATACAGTATAATATCTGCATATCACTAATTTAGCAGTCACAGTATGAGCGACTCATATCTCCATTATGTGTCCTGTTGCAAAACCAAATTTTGCATATGTTGTCTTTAAGCTTTTTAGAAGCCTGAAACTAAGAATTATTTTTTTCTCTCTTGTTAGGACATTCTATTCATTCCTTCAATGGCTTCTCCTTCAACTATGGAAGAAATAAATAAAATTTAAAAATCACTATCCCTTGAACAAGCAGCACTACATAGCTCCTTGCTCACTGTCCTACAGCAGGATGGGGAAGAAAATCAGAAGGGAAAAAGCAAGAAACCTTGTGGGCTGAAATAAAGACAGTTTCATAGATAAAGCAATGCTGTACACACAAGCAAAGCAAAATAAGGAAATTATTCACTACCGCTCGTCGGCAGACAGGTGCTTTGACATTTCCAGGGAAGTAGGGCTCCATCATGTGTAATGCTTACTTGGGTAACTCAAGTTGGTTTGGAATATCCCTTTGGTGAGTTGGGATCAGCTGTCCTAGATATGTCTCCTCCCAAGTTCTTGTCCATCTCCAGCCTGCTTACTGGCAGGATAGTACAAGAAACAGAAAAGACCTTGACTCTGTTTAAGCACTGCTCAGCAATACTTAATACATCTGTGTGTTACCGAAATTGTTTTGGTCATGAATTCAAAACACAGCATCACATGAGGTGCTATGAAGAAAATTAACTGTATCCCAACCAAAACCAGTACACTCCTAGACTTTTAATAAATCCCCAAAAATATATTTGAATTAAGTAAAGAACCCCTTCTTCCTGTGTTTGTTCGTGTTGTTTGTTTTTTTCAGTAGATGAGACTGAAAAAAAGGAGGAGTTACAGACTTATGAAAAAAATATTTTGTGTAGGATCTTACGAGTGAAAGTTAGAAACTACATTTTGAATGTGGAGGTGGTCATTTGTTACACCTAAACTGATATGTCTAGTATTATTTCAAACTAGTTTTCCTGGTTTCTACTGCAATTAGAATTCTTTTGTCTATTTAACTTCAAGTCTTTTTTGGACACATTAACCTTGAATCACTGCAACTAGGCAGCTTCGAAGTCTTGACTTTGGATTCTCTACTTGATTGAAACGTTTACATTAGATCGTGAGCTAGAACATTGGAGAAACCATTGAGATTGTTATTTATTAGACTTACTGTCATTTGAAAACTTCTCCTGTACCCTCTCCAAAAAACCCTCAAAGCACATTAAACCATGTTAGCACGTGATGTTTCTATTTCAGTGGAAACACTGAAACTCACTCATTGAATCTTGTTGCATTCATTTCAGTAAGACCAAAATGTGACTGGAAAATGCCTAAATTTCTACTTAATTTTTATTTTCATTTAATACACTTGAAATAAGAATAATGAACAGAAATATTTAATCAAATTCTTAAGAAAAAATCCTCTAATGTTTTAATGTGTTGGATAATATGAACATTTAAAATTGCAGCATACTGTAACACATTCAGTTTATGTGGAGCTGGCACATAACTCAGACATGATTTACATTTTCAAATATTTACTTGGAGTATTGTGGAGGTATGATATACAAACTCCAGAAACCATTAATCAGGCTATTTAGTTTTGAACACTGATATTAGCTCATTAATTTTCCTGCAATTCAAATGTGTTTCCATTAAGGCAAAATTTTGCCATTAGCATTAAGTGTGAGTCAAAAGGTTGATATTCTGACTTCACTTACATTGTGTCCTGTGAATGTTCAATCTGCAAGCTATTAAGCTGAGATGTACCAATCAGAATTAAAAATCATGTACACTCCAAGTCCTGGCTGGGTGCATTTGATTGCAATCAAGAATCATCTGATCATCTAACCAAGAGTGCTGGAGATAAAATATACTTTGAATTTTGTGATATCTAACTTAAAGGATGGATAATTCTTTCATCCTTCATTTTGAGGGTTTTGAGTTGCAGTCTGGTTGTTTTCCTACTCATGCATTGATACCTGAACAGAAAATAAATTATGTTTATAAATACATCTGTATATCATATATAAATGTCACAATACACACAAGCACACCATCTTATAAACAGCAAATCTCAACATATATAGTATTACACAGAAAATAAACATATGTTTAGATATTATTTTAATAAGAGTTGAATAAAAAAATCAATGATCTATAAATATTTCTGGGTTTTAAGACATTCTATGGCTAACCAGAACTTACATATTCCGTGTTTTAATTAGTTGTTTCCTAAATTCTGATTTAGAAACTTTTAGTAAAGGATAAAGTACATTTCAGTAATGTTTTAACATTAGTGTATAGAAATAATGATTTTTTTATGCCTTTAAAAAGCATAGAAATAGCAATACAAAAATATTTAAATAAAATGTATTTTTATTATACAGACATCATTTGATGTTAATTTTACTCCCTATTTTGTCTTCCTGACTTTGATGTGCAGATTTTTGTTATTTTAAACACTTGTTATGTAAAAAGGATATTTTTGCATCACAGCTGTCCCTCTCATCTGTAATGATGCTCTCCTAATCTGAATAAGATTTCTATATGCTTATCATAAGGAAAACGAATTTGTATAAGAAATACTGTATTAATATCTGTCTTTCTTTAAAGAAGGGTACCAAAACTACTGTTTCATAGATATTTTTATTCATGTATTATCAGGCAATAATAGAAGCTACTCAGAGATGACACCACTTTTTGTTTTTGTAACAAATGCATTTAAGAAAGAACAGGGAATTCATGAAAAGAAAATGTTTAGTCCAGGGGGAACTAAGGTCACACTGTGAAAACTGCAAATATTCTCAGTAAAAACACAGGCAGCACTTTTTTCCCCAGAACATTTATTTTTATTTTTATAAGCTGATTAAGATAAGGGGCAACAAAACTAGTTGAGGGCAAATGAAACTAGTGAAGGGCCTGGAAAACAAATCATATGAAGAGCGGCTGAAGGAGCTGGGACTGTTTAGTATGAGGAAGAGGAGGCTGAGGGGAGACCTCATCGCTCTCTACAGCTACTTGAAAGGACACTGTAGAGAGGTTGGTGCTGGTCTCTTCTCACAGGTAATTAACGACAGAACGAGAGGGAACGGCTTCAAGCTCCAACAGGGTAGGTTTAGACTGAACATTAGGAAGGAATTTTTCACAGAGAGAGTGGTCAGGCATTGGAATAGGCTGCCCAGGGAGGTGGTGGAGTCACCATCCCTGGCTGTGTTTAAGGGACGTTTAGATGCGGTACTGAGGGATATGGTGTAGGAGAGGACTATGTAGAGTAGGGTAGATGGTTGGACTTGATGATCCCAAGGGTCTCTTCCAACCTAGACGATTCTATGATTCTATGATTCTAAGATAAAGCTTTGGTTTCTTTTAGGCATCAGGCATAGCGGCACAAAGTACTATTAATACAGTATGTTGCTGAAAAAAAAAAACCCCAAAAAATGTAAACCTGTGTTTCAATTATTATCCAGTTTGCATATATGTTTTTTATTGAAACAAACCACATTTTGCTTCTGTTTACAAGCAATTCTCTCAGTTTCTTCGAAAAGATGGACTTTAACTATACAAATGATATAACTGATCCTTCTTTTTGAGAGAAGTAAGGAAACATGGAACTGTTCTCCTACCACCAAAGCTTGAGCTGTGCTGTTAGTTATACAGACACCTGCAGATTAAAGAACTAAAGGTGTGCTTGGAGGTGGCAAGTCTTTTCCCTCTGCAGCTTTTCTATCTTGCTATGGATTAATCTCAGAAGTATTTACCTTTATTAACCACAGCATGAAATTGGGTGACTAGCGATGTAGTAGACGGCCAGATACACGAAGAAAGGAAAAACCTCTCCTAAACAGAAGAACGACTTTCAGAAATATTCATTGTAATATGAGAAGAGAGATTGGTTTTGAGGTTTTGTGTACTAGATTTAAAATAAACATTTTCAGTCTTCATTTTAAACCCCAGATTTTTCAAGGAAAAAAACACTGTTGCCAATAACACCTCCAGTGATCCTTGATCTTCCAGGTCAGAACACTAACATGTTTAACCTCTCCCTGCCAAAATAATGAAGTATGAAGTTTGAGGCTTAAAAATACTTAATGAAGGAAGGATGATGATAAAGGGGTCAAGTCTGGTACGTATGATTTCTATTTTAAGCAAGCTTACAGTCAAGAAAAACAGCTTGATGAGCAAGAAGTCACACATGGTTTTGGTTCACTGTGACATGTCACCTTTCCATCACATCAATTACCCTGTTTCAGAGTGAACAAAATAAAACTTTTCAAAGAAGAGTTGTGATCCTTTAATGTTTTTGCACGTATTATTTTACTGTCCTTTTTTCTAAATAAGATGCTAGCTAAATCTATTTTATCTAAGTAATATGGTTAGGCATTCTAGAGAGACACTGCAGAAAATATAGGTAGTAAAGCAGTAGAGTCAGAGGAAATTAAGTTATAGCAGGCTGCTATAAAGTAATTGTATACATGCTCTCCATGACTTCTCTCGACTATGAATATCACCCAGGAAAATTCCCTGAACTATACCTCCAGCAAGTGGTGTAGCAAAAAACAAAATGGATCACTGTAAATGTAAAAGATGATGGAAAACAGACAACTTGAAAAATCATTTACTGTAACTTCATATCTTCATGGGCATTTCAAGTGAACCTGTAGTTAAGTTACTGCCAAAAGAAGCATATTTCTTTTCTTTTTCCCAGGCTGTTAGAGTTGTACTTTTTTTCTTTTCCCTGTAAACAAACAAACAAACAAAACAAAACAAAAAAAGAAAAAAAAAGAAAAAAAAAAGTTTGTGCTCTGATCACAAGATCATTACACATTGGAACTACCTTCTATACATGTGCATGTTTCCCTGGAGTAGTTTTGTTCCATACAAATGCCTGCTTTTTTTCACTGTCTGCAAAGAAAATCTAGGATGACTAACTCAGAAGTCCAAATTACAGAGTTTTTAATTTGGTCAGATGACTGTCAGTGATAATGTCTGGACACAGCCCTAAGGGTTCATGCACCTTAGCCTTTCATGAAAGGAAGTCACTGGGTTCTTGACAATTGACTGGTAGTCAACCATCAAGTAGGTTGGCAACAGCCTTCTATCAAGTGGAAACCATTACAGACTTCCATTACGACTTCTGAGTTGAAGTAAATAAGTAATTGCTGTCTCCAGATGAGACATTAATACAGTTTTGGCCTAAGGAAATTACATTTCTGTATTTTCATCCTTATGTTTGAGACAGCATTGATGCACCATAATATTTCATCCTGTCTACCTAATGCTGTTTCGTTGCTTGTGCCTCAAAATTTACCTTCTACACAAACAATTAAGCTGGTGCAGATGAGGACTTGAGGTCAAAAGTTAAAGTTAAAAAAATAGAAACATTGGGGGTTTTTATCCTGAATTTTATGTTGGGGTTTGTAGCTGACAGTAACGTAATGCAAATAAGATACTGTATTTTTCCTTTCGTTCATCATTAATATATTAATATTAATTAAATCATGCTTTGTTTACTTTATTTGGCAATCAGAGATTACAATTAGCATATAATAACATACGAATGTAAAAAGAAGTCTCCAATGTTTTTAGTACCAAGACAGGACTTTTTCAGCTTCCCAAAGAAGCTGAGAGGGAGCATAGACAGAACAAACTGGCCAAAGGAACATTCCATACCATACACGTCATGCTCAGTATATAAATGGGAGTTGGCCAGGGGGCTGGAATCCATGACCACTGCACCAAACGAGCTGGGCAACTGATTATTGGGTGGTGAGAGCAACTTGTGTTGTTATTTCCCCCAAAGCCCACAGTGCTCTATTTCATCTTTCTGCTTGCTTCTGGAAAACAAGCATGTCTGCATCCTTTTTAAAAAATACATGGCTAACAGCTTTTACCTTCTGTGACTGCAGAAGAGCTCTTTCAACTCTTCTGAATTACTGTTTAGTCCAGGATCAAAATTCTGAATAGTTTTCTACTGTTATAATTCACTGAATGTGCCTCACAGCTAGAATTTAAAAAGGTAGTTAAGGTAAGTGAAAGAAGAGCATTATTATTATCTTTTTTTTTCAAATATGTTAAGATATGAACTACTTTACCAAACAGTCATAAAAATTTCATTGCAGTTAATAGTGTATATGCGTAAATGTGGCGTTAGAAGTCTCAAAAGTATCATGAAATAGCCACTAGCATGTGGATTTTGGTGAAGAAAAACAGAGCAACGAAGTAAACCTAGCTCTTAAATGAAGACAGATTTTCCCTTGGTTTGCTGAAAAGATTATTTTTCAAGGTTTCTTGCAGAAGAGAGAAACCCAAAACAAAACTCAACTTTCTATAGAGTGCTTTTGATAAAAACAAGTTTGACATAAATAAAGAATCATAATTTTAAAAATAAAGCACATGATTATTACCAATTGCGATCACATCAGAACTGATTTATCTATATTGTAAGAGAGAGCTGAGGCGGACATGAACTGTACTGTTCAGAACTGCTTGTCCTCAATAAGGATTATTTAGCCTTCTAAGCACTGCTGGCTGCTCAGCACTAAATGAAAGTTGTGCTGATGTCAAAGTAGTTCTGATGATGCCTCACATATACATTCATGCAGCTCCCTTTTGTTTTTCTACTGATTTACCACAGACACTTTACACAATTTATCTTAAAATGTTCAAATGATAGATCAAAGCCCAGTGATATTATTACATTTCCGTCTACTAATTCTGTTTGATGAGCAAGGTGATGAACCAGCTGTAACTTTTGGAACTTGTTTAAGCCCTATGCAAAGCCTTTTCTTATATCCTCTACTATTAGCCATTTCATTGATTTCTTCTCCGTTACATTTCAAGAATATTTCCCTTAAGATCTTAATAGAGTAGGAAAAATAGAAACAGGCTTGAATATGGCTTCTGCTGTGTCCTTTATTTACTCTCCACAGAATTTTCAGAATGACTTTTTTTTTTTAATATCCATTTTCTTACAAAAGTAGTCATATTGTCAAACCACGAAAAACATCACAAGAAATTTAGTGACAAAGACATAATACTATCAGCACACACAATGCACTCCAGATGTGAGACCAACCTTATTTTCAATGAAAAGAATAAATTGCTTAATCTTAAAATTCTTTGATATATTATCAATACTGTGAAAATGTGTGAGTATACACAATAGAAAGAGATATCAAAATTAAAAAGACTGAGAATAAATAAGTAGGTTCCCATTGATTCCATTAGGAAGAAAACTGATTATAAATCACAGGGTTCAATCAAGCTTATGACATTTTACTGTATTTATAGGAAAACACATAATATTAGTTATAAGAATGTAAGGTAGACATACATAAACAAACCTGATACCAAATTGAAAGATTTTTCTCATTTTATCCTGTCTTGTTCTCCTTTCGATGAAGGTTCAAAAGAAAAAAAAATAAAGGCTGTTTATTTTGCAGATACCGGAAGTCACTAGAAGCACAATTTGGAGTTCCATGAAGATAGTAGAACAATTCTGTTGCCTAAATATGAATATTTGGACACATTATATGAAACTTATGTACATATATATATACAACCTTGGCACAGGTGGATAGTACTTACAGGAGCTTCATAGAAGAAGTAAGAGTTCAAGAACAAGAGTGATGGCATCTAAAATGGCTCTGAATCTCCATTTTTAAGCATCTTCCTCACACCCTGAGGGTGAAATTTATATCTGCTGAGATGATGGAATGGTATAACCATGCTTATTTCTGTCTCGGCCCTCATTTTAGTTCAAGGTGTACAGTGATTTACTGTATAAGCAAATATGCAAGCATATTTTTTTGAGGGTTTTCTTTCATACGATGAGATTTTCAGAGGTACATTGCTAAACATGCAGTGGTTATCTGAACATCTTGGTGAGAGTGAAAATACAAAGATCACATTTTAAGGTAACTTTTTACTGAAAAAAAAGCAGTTTTAATTGGATTTATGATTTGCAAGACATTTGCCTAAGCCCACAATTCCATGATGCGGTATTCTTGAAATTTTTTACATCTAATTTAAAGGTCTTGAGATTCTGAGATTCTGAAAAATATGGAGGTGCACAGATATATAAATGACTCAATTTGTTCTGGAGGTAAGAATGTATCCACAGTTACTGTGTCTGAAATTGTACATGGAAAAAAAAAATAAGATTAGGAAAAAAAACATTTATGCTGTGCACCACTGATTTCAGAGAGTTATGTATGCATTTGTCCAAAATCTAAAGTAGGCAGGAGTCATGGGTACTCAGGTTTCCTAAAATAGATTGGAAAGCAAGTAAGACAAGAAAGAGTTTTTCTTTGTTTTATTTTATGTTGAGTTTGGCTCATCTAAAATGAGGTGGGTGGAAGAAGAAGAAGTTTTTTCTCAGCCACAGCAAATGAGACAGACTAATTAATACATGTAAAGTATATGCATGGATTTACCTCCAAGCAATGTTTGCTAAAATACATTAAACAAGAGTCAAGGCTAATGATCACACACCTAAATAAATAGCATTGTCATTCTTAAAGCAACATATCAATGACAAATACAGTATATAGTGTACAGAAAGTAATTTCATGCTTCACTTTCCACTTATTTCCATTTTTAGATAAGCAATTAATGTCCTTCCAGCTGTTTCTGGATATTGTAGATATTGGGAGTTAGTACAGTGCGTACCTAAACTAAATTAATTAAATACAGTAAAATATTATGCTTGTTGAAATGGACTTCCCAAAGCAGATTTAAACAACCCTATTGATTAAATCCAAAGACTGTGGAGGTAGTCAGTGGGAAAAATCTAGCAAAAAATATGAGAAAATTACCATAAGGATATTTCTCTAGAAAAATCCCCCAAAACTGCATGTAATACAGAGGTTTCTTAGTTAAAGGATTTGTCTTTGCAGTTAGTTTCAATATATGGAGAAGCTGAGAGAGAGACAATTTGTAAGGAAACGTTCTTCGCTTTTATTAAGATAGCTAAGTTTGGTTGACAGTTGAATTCTGCCATTGTTAAGAACACCAGTTTACTAGGCTCTTTACGTAGGCACACAGGTTAAATGTCTTAACTAGGTGATATGGTCCTACTTTAAACAAATGTGAACCTTTTTAAGGGAAATATTATGAAAAGTTTCCTATATATGACTACAGCAAAACAAATAAGTAATTTTAAACAACTAAACACAGACTTCAAAATACATAGTTTAAAATTTCCTTCTTGTATTTTATGGCAAGACCTCCTGCTTTCCTTTTTTTTCTGATACTTTTAAAAAGGAAATGTTTATGGAGAATGTCAGTAATTTTACCACAACAAAAGGTTTAATACATATTTTGAACTGTTTGTTTGTTTGTTTGTTTGTTTGTTTTGTTTTTTATTCAATGGCATTGGACAGTTTATCAGAATTAATGTCATTGATTCCAAAATACTCTCGGCACTTCCCATCCATGAATCTCAGACTGATCATCTGACTTGATTTCTCTTTATTAAGTTCAATTTCTCAGCTAAGTAATAACATGGTTAAAAATTCACTAATCATACAACTACATAAGCAATAGGATGATGACAAAGGGATTGTCTTCATTGTTGTAAAAGAAAGAAAGTAATAATGAATTGTGGGAAAGAGAGTCTCAAAAGAACTGTACAAATGTTGGAATCTTTGTTGTATAGAAATAGTTTCATAGATGCATGAAATAAGGAACCAGGTTTATATACAGATGTGAAAATGTGTGAAGAAACATGGGATATTCTCTCCCTGAAAATTCAGAAGTTAATCAACAGATTGAACCATGATTTGGGAAATGTAAAATCTGGAAAATCATTATATTTTGTTTGCCAATTCCTCTTTTTAAATTTTTGATAATTACAATTAAATGCTCAATAAATATATATGTATCTGCTGTCAATTTGATATCAAAAGAATTATTCCAATTCATCACAGCCAAGAAATGAATCCCTAAAAAAATAAAAGTAACAACAAAGTGAATGCACTTGTCTGAAATGTGCTTAGTTGTGAAAACTGGTTTCATGCAGTCTTTATAAATTTTTGGTTTTGAAAACAGCAGATATCTGAACTGATTGTGGATGAAGATTAGAATAAATCAGGGTTATCTTTCTGGGCTTTCAAGGAGCTGCTTTACAGACAAGAACTGGAAGTTCCCAGGTTGCTGTCCTATGCCAAGGACTGGGATATTTTTCTTATAAATTTGAAATTGTTCACAACAGTTTTAATCACACTCTCTTAGGAAAAAGTCCAATTTAAAATGTTATTTGCCTACGTGGTTTCAGACTTAAGCCTTTACTCCAGTCAGAAATTTAGAGAAAAGTTAGTTGTTTGAAGACAAAAGCTGTCATTTCTTATCACAGAAATATGTAAAAATCTACCCAAAGTCATTCCTTTTAACTTACTAATTTTAACTGCATCATGTTTTTGTATGACCTTCCTCATTACCCTTATAACTTCTGGTGTAGTTCCACTGCACTCTACTTTTAATTTATTTTTTTAGTCCATCTTCCACTTCTCTTGCAGGAACACCATGATCCACAAACATAATTTCAAGCAATTTTCTCTCCTCCACTCACATCCTTTCCTTTTCCTCTCCTTTTTTCTCCTTCCCTCTCCTTTCCTCCCCTGTCCTTCCTTTCTCCTCACCCCTTTCTTTTCCTCTTTCCCCTTCTCCTGTCACATATATGCAACTTCCCAAATTTGATTTGCCTACCAATGAAAAGTATTCTTGGGATCTACTCTTCATTAGCTATTCCTGTTATAGGTCCAAAAATACACTGAGATAAATTACTTCTTTATGATCACACGCTGAATATAACTTCATCCTGCAACCACTTCTTTTCATTCTTTCTCCTCTCTTTCTTTTTCCTCTTTCCTCCTCCTCTGTCATTCCCCAACAATTGAGAGTTTTTTAACACACTCCTAAGAACATTCTAAGCTTTTGTAATTTCTATGTTTCATCAAGTTACTGAAAATCTCTGAAAATGTGTATATCTGTAGCTCAGAAAAAACATAGCAATTTTATCTGTGTAAAGAATCATGATATCTTAAATTTAATCACTGGCAGATTTTTGAAAGTAAGTGAAAAACACAAAGCTTTGCAAAAAATCTTTTCCCACATTATGCCAATAAAACTCTTACTGCAATCTTGAGATAGTGTAACTTCTGAAGTATGTAAAACAGAATAAAAAATACCCTTTAAAAATATTACATATATAGTCATGCACATATTTCCAAGGGGCTAAAAGTCTATTATTGCATTGATCACAGCCATGTTTTCTGAAATTTGTACAGAATAGAAATATAGTAGTCCTGTGGAAAAAATACATTTATATGCACCCATTCTGATAATATCGTTCACTAGAGGATCTCCCTTATGAAGAAAGACTGAGAGAGCTGGGACTCTTTAGTCTGGAGAAGAGAAGGCTGAGGGGAGACCTTATTAATGCTCACAAGTATCTCAAGGGAGGGTTGAAGGAGGAGGGAGCCAGACTCTTTTCAGTGGTTCCCAGTGAGAGGACGAGGGGCAACGGGCACAAGTTGGAACGTAAGAGGTTCCACTCAAATATGAGAAAAAACTTCCTCAATAGGGACTAGAAAAACATGAGACTTCTACAATCATGCAAGAAAATATGAGAAATACAATAAATGCAACATCCAGAAAATGTTTAACCCCAATTCCAGAAAAGAAAAACAAGCATGAAAAAATGATAAAAACTATCTACAAGAAGAGAGAGAAAAAAAGTGAAAGAACTATTGAATATTAACTTATTAATTTTATTGGGATTTACAAGGATGCTAGAGAGGTGAATTAAACACCTGAAAGTGCCTTTTCCAGAGGAGTGAAGCATAATATAGATCATAGAATCATAGAATTTTCTAGATTGGAAGGGATCTTTAAGATCATCTGTCCAACCATCAACTTAACTCCGATACTTTCCCAGTACAAGGACACTAATAGCTCTATGCTCTACTGTAGTTCTTATGGACCCTGAAAACTTTTAGAGTGGGATTTAGGTCTCTAATGGCTCAAACCAGTTACCTTAAGGCAGGTTCCTACTACCTATTAAACCCCTAGAAATCAAAGATCTGAGAAATCAAAGTAGATTTGACACAGAATATGCAGAATATACCAATGCACTTCTGGGCTGGTGTCTGGAGGTCAAAAAGGATATTTTAGGACACTCCAGATGGCACTGCATGCTTAGGGAATGCCTAAAGAGAACACTGAATATAGGATTCTACATGATATCCAGGTTTCTCAAATCTCATTATAATTAACAGTGGTAGTCAATATAGTCAGCTACAGCTGAAGCTGGAACAGTACACAGTCTACTCTGAAGTAAATACTTACTAAGAGATTGGACAACAACCTTACATGTAGAGCTGTAAATTTTGGAGTATAAATTTAGGCATCTGTGATATGATAAGTCCATGATTCAATTCAACTGTGTTTCTACAAGTGGGGAAAAAGGCATTTTTATCAACCTGGTCAACCTAGTGATGAAAGCTTTGAACAAGGCACATCAAGAGAGGGAGATGATGACTCACAGTCATCACTGAGGGAGCAGTGGACCAGGTTGTCAAGCAGAAGATGAAGGATGATGTGGCCAAAAGAGATCTTGAAAATAGTGAAAAAAACCCTACAACCATGACTGAAGGGAGCCCGCTTTGAGTGTATGCACACAAATAAGGATGTGTTGAGAGGATAGCATTATGAGAGACACTCTCACTCTTTTTTTCTGGGAAATCAACATGACTTTGTGCCTCTCTGAAGTGCCTATACACTGAATATTGGTTATCGTATTGGTTATCTATTGGTTATCAGGAAGATGAAGTTGATGAGGCCTTCTACAGACATCTGAAAGTTGTCTCACAATCACAGGCCTTGGTTCTCATGGGGGACTTCAACCACCCTGATATTTGATGGAAAGCCAGCACAGCCAGGCACTCACAGTCTAGGTTTCTGCAGAGCACTGATGATAACTTTTCAACACAGGTGGTGGAGGAGTAAACAAGGGGAGGTGTACTGATGGACCTTGTACTAACAAATAACGAAAGCCTTGTTGGGGATGTGAAGGTTGGGAGCAACCTTGGCTACAGTGACCACGAGATGGTAAAGTTCAGGATCCTGTCTGGAAGAAGCAGGGCAATAAGTAGGATGACAACCCTGGACTTCAGGAGAGCTAACTATTGCCTCTTTAAAGACCAACTTGGAAGAATCCCATGGGTTAGGGCCCTAAGAAGATAGGGGGGTCCAATACAGCTGGCTAACATTTTAACACTGCTTCCTCCAAGCTCAAGACTGGTGTATCCCTACAAGTAAGAGACGAAGCAAAGGAGGCAGGAAAACTGCATGGATGAGGGAAGAAACTTCTGGAAAAAGTCAAATGAAGAAGGAAGTTTATAGAAAGTGGAAAAAGGGACTGGCCACTTGGGAGGAATATGGGAACATTGTCAGAGTATGCAGAGGTGCAACAAGGAAGGCTAAGACCTATTTGGAATTAAATGTAGCAAGGACTTCTCCAAGTACATCACTAACAAAGGAAGAGTAGGGAAAATGTGGGCCTGTTGCTAAATGAGGTAAGTGCACTTCTGACAGAGGATACAGCGAAGGTTGCTTCAGTCTTCACTGCTAAAGCTGACCCCAGGAATCCCAGACTGTGGAGGTAAGATAAAAAGTCCGGGAAAAGGAAGACTTTCCCTTGGTTGATGAGGATTGGGTTAGAGATCATTTAGGAAAAGTCAACACCCACAAATCCATGGACCCTAGTAGGATGCACCCACAAGCACTGAGAGAGCTGGCAGATGTTATTATTAAGCCACTCTCCATCTTTGAAAAGTCATGGAGAACAGGAGAGGTGCCTGCGGACTGGAGGAAAGACAATGTCACTCCAGTCTTCAAAAAGGGCAAGAAGGAGGACCCAGAAAATTACAGGCCAGTCAGCTTCACCTCCATACTTGGAAACGTGAAGGAACAGTTCATTCTGGATGTCATCTCTAAGCATGTGAAGGAAAAGAAAGCTATCAGGAGTGGTCATTATGGATTAACCAAGAAGAAATCATACTTGACCACCATCATTGACTTGATAGCCTTCTATGATGGAATGACTGTCTGGGTGAACGAAGGGAGAGCAGTGGATGTTGTGTACCTTGACTTTAGGAAGGCTTTTATACTGTCTCCCATTATATCCTCAAAGATAAGCTTAGGAAGTATGGGTTAGATGAGTGGACAGTGAGGGGGATTGAGAACTGGCTGAATGACAGGGCTCAGAAGGTTGTGATCAGTAGTATCTCTAGTTAGAGTCCCTTAACTAGTGATGTTCCCCAGAGATTAGTACTGGGTTCAGTCTTGTTCAATATATTCATCAGCAACCTGGATGAGGGGACAGAGTGTACCCTCAGAAAGTTTGCTGATGATACAAAACTGGGAGGAGTGGCTGACACACCAGAAGGCTCTGTTGCCATTCAGCAAGACCTAGACAGGCTGGAGAGCTCAGTAGAGAGAAACTTAAAACGGAATTCAACAAGGGCAAGTATAGGGTGCTGCACCTGGGGAGGAATAACCCCATGCACCAGTACAGTTTGGGGGTTGACCTGCTGGAGAGCAGCTCTACGGAGAAGGACTTGGGAGTCATGGTGGGGAACAAGTTGACCATGAGGCAGCAGCATGTCCTTGTGATTCTATGAACAAACAAAGGCAAAAACTGAAATACAGGAATTCCATTGAAACATGCAATAACTTACATTTTTACTATAAAAGTGATCAAACACTGGGAATGGGTTGCTCAGAGACATTATGGAGTCTCCATTCTTGGTGTTATTCAAAAATAGACTGGATATGGTTGTGAGCAACATGGTCTTGTTGACTCTCTTTTTGACCGCCCTTTTTAGGGTATATATAGAGATGGATAAATAAATGTAGATTAATATCTATCTATATTTACTGACCATTAAAAAAAATAAAATAAGTTTATATAAAAATTGAGAGGAATGTTACCACTTCAAACTTCAAGCATTCAATATTTGAAGTAGATCAAGTATCATTTTTTGGTTTGTATTGTAAATTTTAATTGTTTTTTTGTTGTTGAAAATCATACTCATTTCCTTAATGAGATTATTTACATTGGATTGACACCATATTGTATCATGGTTTATTTCATATGGTTATTCCAACTAATCTTATTTATGTATTTATTTAATAAATTATAGTGCTAGTGGCCCAAAGTGTTGCCTCATTTTACTTGTCAAGGCTACAGCAACAACAAATGACAGGATACTCTAGAAGGTAAAGTATTCTTCTCCAGATTAGACAGCTATGATAGTTAGGTTGAACGACCATCTGGAGAAAGCTATTTTTTCCTTTGAATATAAAAAGTTCTATGTAGCTAATCTAAAAAAAGACTAATTTTTTGGATGCCTAAACTTAAGTGAGATGAAAGACAATGTTAATGCTTAGAACTGTTATGTAACTCAGTATTACTAGAAACTAAGGTTTAGAAATCAGATTTGGCACACTGCACAACATTTCTTACCCAGAGAAAAAGAATGGGAATTCCTTTACTAGCAAATTGATTTTTGTTTTTAACAGTGTACTGTGTAACAGTATGATTGTCTATGTGACTTCAAATGCTATTTCATATTTTTTTCTGAAAGCAAAGTATCTAAGTAGATCCGCAATGGTAGATCCTTCATCTAAATACTACATAGTGTAGGCAGTTATTTGAACATTTCCAGATTAGAATCTTGCCCTTTACAAACATATTTGATACATACAGAGGGCCTGTTGGCTGATTATTTTCTATCACATCTGTTTGGATGGCATCGTGCCCATTCACTAGCTCATCAAACCCTTGCCCAAGGGCAAAGCTGCCAACCAAGAAAGCACTAGGTAAAAAAAGGCCAACCAAGAAGATACAGTAGACTAAAATAACAGACTGGGAGATAAGGAAAACAGGAAATTTCAAATATATAAATAGCCTTTGGTAATATTGAACATGAAACTTGGAGTGGGAAAGATTTTTTTTTTTTTTCCTGTGATTACAATACAATGGAGCTGCTGAAACTCTATCTGAGATAACATGCAACATGTTTTGTTAAAAGTATCATGGTAGGGGCAAATAAGTGGCCAAATAAGTACATAAATAAATAAAGTCTCTGTTAACAAATGATTTTGAAAACACAATAGTGGTGCTACTTGTAAGATCAATAAGCAAGCAGATGGTGATGCATGGATTTGCAGTACTTCACTCAGTCAGCATTTGAGGCACTTTAATTAGTTCAGCTGTCCAACCCTCTTTCTTCCCCATGTCATTCTTCATATATTATGTCAACAGACAAGGAAATATTGGAAATATTATCCTCATAGTACAGATGGAAAAAGTGGGACAAAAGGATACAGAGGTCATAAACCAAGACAGTAGAAATGTTTTGGATAAAATATCATTTTGTTTCCAGTCATGGAATACAATTTAAGAGAGAAAAATTGAAATTGACAGAGTGCTTAAAGCTACACTATATAAAGAAATGCAGATTGATGTGGGTAGTTAGAGATTTAACAAAAGCAGAATAAACTTGTGCTTATAATCACAGTAATGAGTTGTGCTTACTGTTTATTTTAAGTTAGATTAATAAACAGCACAAATATTTTACAAGATCCTCTAAGATACTATTCTTGAAGGTATTGAAAATAGGTACTAATAAAAATCACAATAACCACTGTCTGGAGTCCCAAGTAGAAAAAAGCATTTGTCCATTCTAGATTTCTCCATTTCTTTCACCATAGAACTACTCTTCTACTTGCAATGTTAGCAAGCAAACAGAAAGAATGTGTATGCAATCCTGTTTCTCACATCAGCCTTTCAGAACTTGTTATGAATGGACGTTTTCTCATTAAAAAAGTAAAGAAGGGAAGTGAGAATTTCTGTTATGTACTTTCTGAACTTAATATGCATATGCTGATTTATAAGTCCTATTCTAATCAAAGTTAATTATTAAACTAAGAATCACAGAATCACAGAATTGTGGTGGTTGGAAGGGACCTCAGAGATCATCGAGTCCAACCACAAAAAAAACAAAAAACAAAAAAACAAAAAAACAAAAAAAAAAAAACAAACCACAAACAAACCACCACACCACCTAAACACACAACAACAACCAAACCAAAAATCCATCACCCACCCACTCAGCAGCCCACGACAAACCAATAATCTTGGGCACTAGAGCATGCCCTGAAGAACCATGTCTACACGTTTCTTAAATACCTCCAGGGATGGTGACTCCACCACCTCCCTGGGCAGCCCATTCCAATGCCTGACAACCCTTTCAGTAAAGAAATGTTTCCTAATATCTAACCTGAATTTCCCCTGGCATAATTTGAAGCCATTGCCCCTTGTCCTATCATCTGTAACTTGGGAGAAGAGACCGACCCCCGTCTCTCTACAGCTTCCTTTCAGGTACTTGTACAGAGCGATAAGGTCTCCCCTCAGTCTCCTCTTCCCCAGACTGAACAACCCCAGCTCCCTCAGCCTCTCCTCGTAAGACTTGTGCTCCAGACCCCTCACCAGCTTTGTTGCCCTTCTCTGGACCTGCTCCAGCACCTCAATGTCTTTCTTGTGGTGGGGGGCCCAAAACTGGACACAGTACTCGAGGTGGGGTCTCACCAGTGCCGAGTACAGGGGGATGATCACTTCTCGGGCCCTACTTGCCACACTGTTCCTGAAAGAAGAAAATATTTAATTCCTTCTTTTACAAATTTCAACTATTTTGGTCTTGCTTACTTTGCCCTGCAATTACTTTTCTGTGTTTTCTGGTAATATCACCTGTCTTCCTCAACATGAGGATGTGTCCATGATGTTCTGTACACCTGTAGTTTGCATGGAGTCTCTGCCAGCATGTAAAGTAATTTTACGTCTAATCCGGTATGTGCCAGTCCAAGTACTGGCTGTGAACCAAAGTAGTTAATTGTCATGCTCGCTTCAGTGATTTTCTTCATTAAAATATTTGCAAGTCTATTTTGTAAGCAAATCTGCAACTCATGCTCTTTTTTTTTTCTTTTTTTCCCCCCAAATTAACACCCAGGAAAAAACCAATTGTCTACAATGAACTAAAGTAAAATTGCAATCTATGAATATATGTTTAAACTTTATCTACCACTGCTTGGTAAAGTATAATAAAATAAATAGATTGTGTTGCAATAGAAGATTAAACCCAGAAAATAACGGTAAATTTATGCTAAAAACTTCAATTCAAAGTTTTGTCTACCTAAGTAATATCAGAGCAAGTCTATTAATCCTAGTAACATGTACAATTCCACACTGAAATGGGAAGATATATGTTGATTGGAAATGTACATCTAGTTAGGGCTCTAGTCACTCTCAGCAAGTCAGTGTGAATATGTGGGCATCTCAAGAAGACAACCATCATGCCTAAAACTGAAATTGCTTTGAGAGCTAAGTTTGTCTTTCCCTAGAGGGGATTTGCAAACATGACACCAAGCAAGAAGACTTGATGAAGTGCTTAAAAATGCAAGATGTATAGATCTGGAAGGCAAGTAGTTAAAAAGAAACTGATTCAGTGATCCAGATACCTGATCTTGGGAGATCCGTAGCTCCATATTCCTTTACTTATCTACATGAAAATATAGTACACATCATAATCTCGGTCAAGGAGTCTTCCTATGGAGTAAGCAGAACAAGAAGGTAGGGTAACCTTAGAAAGACCTGCATCGTTTTTCGGAAATGAAGTTGGGCTTAAATTTATAGGTCCCACTTTTGCAGACAGTTATGACCTTAAGTGAGGTTATTGCTATGGAAATAAGATAGGATCATAGGGTGTCACATCAAGTTCCTAGAATATGTCTGTATACTGGAGTTTCATTTGTTTTTTCTGTCACCTAAGTTATTCCACACATAATCTGTTTCTAGTCTTTGCCTTTAGCTCACGTTAACGTGCTGCCATTTCCTCTTCAAAATGTCATTATGTGTAACATTAAGTATTTTAAAAGAAAAAACAGTAAACTGTAATTACAGCTGGGAAATGTTAATACTAGTAATGCATGATTCAGTACTCCAAGAAGAAAAAAGTCTTTTGAGATGACAAAAACCTTGAAGTTTTCAAGTTGCTAAAAACGATGGGGATCTTGATGGCATATTTTAACTCCTTTAAATTCCCTGGGAGTCTCATGTGTCTCTGTCCACTTACTTGCCGCAAGACACAGCGTACAATGGGAAAAAAATCAAATAATGTACACAGGTACATACACATATGTGGATGATAATTTTGACCTTATCATTTGCTTATCTGAATAGTGTTTACTTGTGCAGAGTTTTACTAATTCCCGTAATATTATTTCCATGAATAAAAGTTGTACTGGGGACGGAATGCAATGTTAAAAGCAACATTTTCTGTAATGAACTGCAAGTTCTTTCATGAAAGAAAACCCAATTCTTTTTTTTTTTTTTATACTAGTTTAAGTCTTAATAAAAAGAATAAAATTAGTCTGCACCAGATTCTGATAATCTGCAAGAAAGGAGGGAAATTTAACTTAATCAGTTCTTCCAAGGGCAATAGTGAAATAATGGTTATGAAATTTAAGTTATGGGACTCAAACTCAGGTTTGTCATATGCTTATAATGGTGGTGTGGTGGGGCATCAAGACTGTGCCTGTGTACATTTCTAGCACTCTTAAGTCATTAGTGCCTCAAATAGCCCACGATCTCCCCAGCCAGTGATATGCATAGATGAGCTAATGCACTTGTTTGATACTGTGAATGAACGTGAGACAAGTTGATTGACTGAACTCCAGACCTCCACAATAAAAGTTTTGACTGATTGGTGTAGGAAGTCTTTCAACAGGAATTTTGGTATCTCCTGCAGATTGCCTTAGGCAGCTCCTGCTGTGCCTGGACCAATCTGAATGCTTTAGTATGTTGAGCAATATCCTTGATAAAATTGCCATGAGCCTTCTCTTGTCCAGGCTAAATAGTCCAAGGTCTCTCAGCTTTGCCTAATATGGCAGATGCTCTAGTCCCTTCATCATCCTTGTGGATATTTGTTGGTCTTTTTTGAGTGTGTCCATGTCTGTCTTGTACTGGGGAGCCCAGAACTTGTACACGGTACTCCAGACTTTGGCCCCACCAGTGCTGAGTAGAGGGCAGCCCAGGATACCATTAGCCGCCTTTGTAGGAAGGGCACACTGGTGGCTTAGGTTCAACTTGCTGACCACCAGGACCCTCAGGTATTTTCCTGCAAAGTTGATTTCCAGATGTATGGCCCTCAGAATGTATTGGTGCATGGTGTTACTCCTCCCCAGAGGCAGGACTTCACAGTCCTTATTGTTAAATTTAACGAGGTTCCTGTCAGCCCGTTTCTGCAGCCTGCCTTAAACATTAATAAATTTTGAATCTTTTCCTTTTAAGAGACATCTAAAATTTTCATATTTCTTTCAGGTAGATAAGAATCAGTTCAAATTCTCAACACCTTCACTGAACTGTTTAACACTTCCCTAATGAGAAATGCTTACAATCTGCAAGGCAAATTTGCATAACAAACCATTTCAAGTACTTCTGTTTAATCTGTGTTAATTATTCATATTTTTTTTTGCTGTCCACATTTTTAAACTATTGTCCTCATTTTAGCCCTTTAAATACTCAACACCTGGATACTAATTTATTTTCACTTTTCTGAAGCATACTTGACAGAACATATCCTACTACAAAAACACAATCTTTTTGTCTTCCTTGGAGTTTTGTACAGATTTATGTTTCATTACTGTTTCTGCAACTATTATATAGATTTCTACACAAATTTGAGCTTAAGGAAAATCTAAAAAAAGCAGCTGTGGTCTGGGCCTAGTTGACCAATGACAAGGCGACAGATATTCTCCTTCACCTCTCACTCCAAGAAGAGGAAGAAGAGAAATAGAGTTATAAGTCTAGGAAAAAACCCTAAACTACTTTAATGAAATATTAATAATAAAATAAAAAGGAAATAATAAAATAGATACCATATATATAAACATATATACAAAACCATATCAAGCTCCAAGGGAGATGTCCCTGGCAAAGTTCCATAGTGGTCTCAGTGACAAATGGGAACTGAATTTTGGAACACACTGATGGAGATAAGAGGTAGACCAACTGACAGGGTCCTCTTCAGACATCAGTCATTGAAGAAAGAGAGTCAATCAAAAAAACAACCAATTGAGGAAGAGCCCTTAAAGAGAATCAACCTGACTCCTTTCATCCCTCAGCTTTTATGCTGAGCATGGCAGATGGGATGGAATACCCTATTGGTCAGTTTTGGGTCACTTTAACTGTCCACTCCTCCCCACAGGTGTAACCCCTCCACAGGGTAAACAACCAAGTCAGCTGACCTTGGTTACCACAGCAACAAATGTAAGCAAGAGCCTGTCTCACTGAACACTCTTTACTGTTATGGTAAAATTAAAAATATAATCATGAAATAATTTATCAGACATTTAGGTTGAAATTGCGAGTAGACTAGTTAGGCATTGCTGAATCTCATTGCTGGGGACAGGCAAGGCTTTTTCAGCTCCCTGTTCCCAAATCCCACCAGTAGAGAGGCTGAGCATGTGTTTTTGGTAGGTACACACAAACGTATCTATACTATGCACATCTGCTTATAAGTACAACCATAAATACAACACACAAATTAACACAGTCAGGAAACACAGCACTCTTGCAAACACAAACAGCACCAACAGCCATGTTCCATTCTCCTCTATGACAGTTCAGGATGAACTAGTAGATCCCTTTGATAACTGGACTTAAACATTCAGTCTGTCCCTGTATCCTCTTTCTCCCCTCTTGCTGGCATCTTAGCATGTGAGTCACTGAGGCCTGCAGTCACACTCAAGTTCCTAGAAGAAACTTGCATGTGTACACATACACACAGAGACAAGAATCCCTCCAGTAACTCTTGTTAATCACTCTGTCTACCCAGTAACAGGACCTTGGATCTTCTTGTCTCCAATTGCCTCATGTGTGCTCACACACATGCAAATGTGTTTCTCAGTTGATGCAACAGCCTCTCTAGTAGTTGACTTTGACCTCCTGGTCCCTCCAGTAACCAACTTGCAGACCCTCTCATCTCTCCATTGGTTGTTCAGGCCCAAACTTATGGCTCCCAAGACTTATCCACTTTGATGGCTAGTGCAGCTTGGTA
Source organism: Calidris pugnax (assembly GCF_001431845.1). Taxonomy (NCBI): domain Eukaryota; kingdom Metazoa; phylum Chordata; class Aves; order Charadriiformes; family Scolopacidae; genus Calidris; species Calidris pugnax. The sequence goes on along the minus strand of NW_015090999.1, from coordinate 3,257,652 downwards.
TTTGCTAGTGATCACAAAGTAGTGTATATACTCTCCCTTGCTCCGGTTGCCACTACAAGAGACACATGGTTCCCTCTGACCTATGGTCCCAGTCCATCTGGTGGCATATAAATCTCCAGATACACACACAGAGATACACAGGGTATATGAGAGAAGATCTCATCCAGGAAAATAGAAGTGGTCAGACAAGTGTACCGACCAGCAGCCTGTTTAGACAGAACCCTTTTAACCCTTTATCTGTCATTTTTCCCATGGTTGATCCATCCAGACAACTCTGTTGTCTCCTTTTCCCTTCCTTTAATTCTTCCTCTAAACATCCCATGTACAATGTCAAAATGCAGTTGCCCTACATGTCATAAGGTGTCCCATACCCAGTAGACAGCAACCCTTCTCAGTTTGTAAAGTGATCTGGAGAACCTCTTGCACATGAGGCTGACCATCCCAGAGAAGCAGAATGTATCAGGGTCTTGTTTCTCTGATTAGGTTATTAGGGTTTCCCTGCTTGCCATTGTTCCTCTGTGTATCTTCATCTTTTGTGGAGATTAATATTTTGTCATATATCCTATCACATTAATGGAAAAATTTTTGGCCTGGAAGGGAATTTCTAAATGAGAAAAAGTAGGGCATTAGAAGAATTTTGGCTAGGAGTCCAAATCTTGCAGAGGCACCAAGAAAATGCAAAAAAGGTTTTCATTCTTGTATTGACAAATAACAGCAGCAGATTCCAACAATCTGCAGTAAATTTGAGGATGAAAATCTATCGAAATAGGTATTTCTGAGCAGCAATTGAACAATTAAGACAAAAAATGCCCATGTAATCCCTGCGCTCACTCCCTTCCTCTCTACTCTTTCTTCCTTTGCCCTTTCTCCCTCTATTTGTTCTCTTCCTCTTCTTTCTTCTCTTCTGTCAGCATGAACAATTTAATGGTTTTAACATCAGATGTACCCACTCTGTTAATTGCCAGGTAGAAAGCCCTTCTAATCTCTTCCTCCTCTGAAATGTCTTTGAGACTCAAGGTTCTGTCCTTAACATTGAAAAAAATTGTTTACTGGATATCAGTTTTACTGAAACATAGCATAGAAGCAATCTTGATTTTTTTCATGTCTATTATCAACAATTTGCTAGCTATATCTAAGAACAGGAAATCATGAATTAGAAAAGATTAAAGGCATGTTTTGCAAAGACTCCCTTGGATATTGTTTTATTTGGGGATACAACAAAGTGCAGAAGTAAGTGATAAAGTGATATCTAACTGCATTAAAGATTAAAGAAAGGACAAAGAAGCAAGCCCTCATAATTCATTCACTCTAAGACAATGGCACATAAGCTTTATAATGTAACACAAATAAATGGATGTATAATTTATTTTGTGCATGAAAAGTAAATAGAGCTAAACTGCACACCATAAACATTGTCCAGGTGACATTTGAACAGTATAAAACACTGAGAAAAGAGTAAGTTCAGCCCTGGAAAGGGAATAACATCCAAAACCCCATTAAAGACTAAGAGAATATACTTTGAATAGTCATTCAAAAGGTGAAGGATATGACATGATTATATTATGATATTATGAATCTTTGCAGTCATCTGTCTGTTTCAAAGAACAATGAATGCATAGTGAAATGGGAAAGAAAATATTTTTCATACTTTGATACACTTCCAGTCCTGATTTTTTTTTTTCTGACACTTTTCTTTGGCATATGGAACACTGCAGAGCAACAGTGATAACCCCCAAATTAGATTAAAATTTGCCCAAACCCCCTCATGAAAACAATTTTACATTGCAGCTAGAGGTGCATTCAAACTTTACAGGCCAGATTTCTAGTTTTCCACAGTCACACATCTTCTGGAAAGCTCCAGTGCTCCTCTTTTGTACAAATCATATTTCTCTTATTAATTCTGGGGGAAAAAAAGCATGTAGTGATGGTCTGGTAGTCAGAAATTTTTTAAAGATGAAGTCTCCAGATGGTTGTCCTGAGGACAGCCTTCTGGGATGCTATGGAACAAGTTCCCATATGTTCAGTTCAATGGTCAAAATAGGCAAAAAGAGGGCTTTATAGCATATTATCGAAATATCAATCTTAATTCTCCTGATTTATTAAGATGCTCCTGGGAACAAATGTAACCCTCTTCAAACAGTTCCATAAAATACCCTCTAGCGCACTGCCTTTTCCATTTTCTCTCCCTTAAATAGACTTTCAAAAGGAGATGGCTCCAGCTTTTCTTCATAGTATCCATTAATTATAGCTAAGGAAAATAAAATACAATTGCCATATTTTTTCTCTTATTACTATGGATACTCAATAAAAAATTACATTGGAAGAGATCATTAATTTGAATCTACTTATATAATCCATCTGTGGGCAGGCCACGGTGTGATCTGCAAAATTAAACTTACAAAGCAAAGGACTAAATTCTATCCTGTAAAGCATGCAAGTAATTTCCAGTTGACAAAAATGGGAGGCAGAAACTTTAGTTTTAATCATCTTAAAATTAGTCATAGTTGGGCATCTTGACAAAGCAAGTATCCTGCACTTCTTGCCATGAAGAAATATAGGACACTTTTTCCCAAGGAGCCTCAGCATTGTTAATTGTCTTGTGTATCTCTATACCTGTAAGTATAGAGTGTCTTAATGTCTAGATACCTGTGCTTTGGAGGTTGATGTTAAGTGTGGGGATTCCCATCCAAATATATATTTTGGCAGTACTCTTGTAGTAACTTTTTTTTTTTTTAATTGAAGAATGAGTTCTTAAATGGAGATGAAGATGAAATTGATGGAAGTGTTCTGTAACATGCCAACCACGTTTCACTTACTCTTACAATATAAAAGCCAGTGTTATGAGAGTAAAAAGGCTCTACACTGAGAAACAAACTACCATGTTCAGAAAAAAAATCCTCTTAGTAGCTTTGAAAATTATAACTTTAAATACAAGCAAGCTAGGAAAGCTGTATATGCTTTCTGAACAGAAAGCTGAAGGTATAGAAGATCTGTTTAATAACAAAGACATCTTGAGGGCAGAAGCCAGGCAGGGTGGTAACAAAGACTTTTCATTTGAGTCTGAAGGGGACAATCTGAAACAAGTGATGTCACCCCTAGAAGGAAGAACAGCTCCACTGGAGAACTGAGTTTACGGGAGCCGGTGTTAAAAAACCAATTTAGGAATCAAACGTGATTTTCCCTAAAACATCTGATTCTATTGAAATGTATCTATTCCGTCTCTGTCTTAGACAAAGTTAGGGATGTGCAAATCACTTATATGATAATCTTGTATAAACTATCCAGACACAACAAATTTTGCAGCTAATTAACCAAAGCAGAAATTAACCAAAAGTGAATTTTTTTTTAATTTCCCTTTTAGCTTTCTCAAAACTGAACTCCAACATAATTTCATTTTTTTTTTTAATAGCAGATCTATCTAGACTCATACAAATTTGTCTAGAAATAAAAATAACCTTTTCACTGCTCAAGTGAGCAATTTTAGCTTTTCTTTGTCATTAAGAAAAATTTTTTACATTTACAGAGTAAGAATGAAATATTTATTTTATTTTAAAACTATCACTTCATTTAAGGTGAAACAGTCACAGAATCACAGAATCACCATGGTTGGAAGGGACCTCAGTCAATGTAGTATTTAGCTGTGCACCCCACCTAGTTTGGTATTCTTGACAGTAAATTGTCCAAAGTCTTTCTCATATTAGGGGAAACTACCCAGTGACAACAAGTAATATCAGGATGTCTTTTTGTGAAATAGCCTAGGGTTTTCTGTGTCTGGACTTTAAAAATGCACTTATTAGTCTACTAGTTTGCTTTGGCCTTGCTTTGATTCAGATAATTTCCAAGAATCATCCATTTTTTCTGAAAACAGTAGAGCTAGAGAGAGCAATCTTCTAATATTTGCTGTTAAAATATTTTAAGCTTAAGGTTCACAGTAATTAGATTCACCAGTTGATGCTGGGAAGTGCAATGTGTGTTCCAGGACCATGCTTCACTTTTTGCCTTTCTTTTCTTAAGATTTTTGAAGTTTCTGAAATAGAATATAAGTCATTCTTCAGTCAGTGGGCATCTGGATAGTCATTTATGTAAATTTAGAGGGCTGAGATAGACTACACTGCCCAATTTATGCATACAAGTACAACTGTTATTTTTTCCATGGGTTGTAAGCAAAAACATTGTGATAATCCATTGGATATTTGTTTCTAAAAGCAGTGAATTCTTGAGACATCTCCAAATAAATCTTTCTGGGAATGAAGTTTTCTCTTCTAAAGGAGGTTTCCATGAATTCACATGACTATGTAGGTAGTCATAAACAAAATTAATACTATCAGGAAAAAACAGAATAAATATTTACTTTCCATTTATTGATTGAAAAAAGTTTAAAAGTTTTGCAATGTTCTTGTCTCAGCCACTGAGGGTGTCTTACCTGTTAGAAGCCTTATATATCCAGGTAGAGACACTACTGAATACAAAGGCAAATATAGTCATCAATCTCATGTACCTACCTAAGTATATTTGTATTCTGTCACCCATATTTTATGACCCTTATTCATCCAAAAAAAACCATTGACACCACCCTCTGCATGTCCTGCTCTGCTGGTGTGTACATAGCTTGTTTGACATATTCAGGACATGTTGGATTTATTCAACTTCTACAGATTGTTGGCATCAGAAGATCTGATTTACACCCAACATATTAGATGTATTTCATGTATATTGTGCCAGTGAGTGATCTCCGTACTATAACATGTTTGACATTCCTGGTTGTCCTGTGGCCTTGTCAAAACTGAAAATTCTGAACAACATGTCAGAAGTCCTCAAGCTCCACTTGAACAAAATTTATTTGTAGAAAGAAGAAGAAATAGCTTGGCAAACATGAACATATGGTAGGCTGAGTCTTGTTTCCTGCAATCTTATTTTCTCATAGAAAATGATGAAGCTGCGGGACACTGAGTGTGAATCAGCTTCAGAAGTGTTACCCAGGAAACATTTCTAGTCAGAATTCATAGTTCTATTCTGCTCCTTTCTATTTGCATAGCCCAACTTCACCCTTTCTCCCCACACCACAAACCCAAGGCCTAATTTTTTACAGCGCACATTTAGGTAAAGCTTAAAGCTCAAAATGCTTTTATTGCAAATGCAAACATAATTAAGATTTTTTTAATATTCATTGTTAAAACATTATGCTTATATTTTTTTTTCATTTGTATTATTCCAAAGTAGCCTATCTATCATGTTAATTATTTTTACTTCAATGCAAGATAACTCTCAATTTTAAAGGTACATGGAAGGAGAGTATCTTCTCCTTTAAGGGTACTCAGTCAAAGAGTGAAAAACCAGAAGACAAAGAGACAAACCTGACCAGCAAATAATAAGGGAAGTCATGATAAGAACAAGCCTCGTCAGTGGCATGAATTGGTATGAGTATGTGAGGCACGAAAATATTTTTTTTCAGCTGGGAGGATAAGGACAGAGCAAGAGATAGAGACATAAAACTTGACCAATTAAAATCAGCAAAGACAATAACTGGAAACAAATCTGGCCAGTGACACTATTTGATGGGCTATCAAGAAACTGCAGGCAAACCAGGACTTTGCAGTAGATAAGGATGCAAATCTGTGGGTCCTGCACGTCGGAGGGGTCGGGTGGGACTGTTCCAACTGATAAGCCAATGTGCAGGGGAAGGGGAAAAGGGGGGGACAGAGTGGGGGATAAGCAGAAAGGGGTGTAAAAGGGGCTGCGTATAAAACAGGACTGGTCACCCTGCTTGTTTGCCTGAGCCCTGTACTGGATCACCACAGTTTCTCCTGTCTTCTTATATCTTCTTATTAAATCGTTTCTGAACTCCCTGTCACCAAAATCTCACTCTTTACTCTGTGTGTGTGTGTGCTGGGCTCCAGCTACTGGAGCAGAAGGTGTCCTGGGTTGGAGAAGGCAGTGACAGTCCTAACATGACTAACACAAATCATTCTCAGCTTCACTGGCTTGTGGATGATTAACTGTGGAGGTATTCAGGGAGAAAGAACAATTGCTACGGTGAAGTATAATCTCCCACTAGTACCCTAGTCTTCTATTCCCAAATGATTGTTGTTATTGGATTTATTACACAAAAAGTCTTGCTAAAGGCAAAAATGAAGTACACCTTTTATGTGGACCTGAGAATCTACTGTCAGATCAGTCCATGTTTTAATAGTACAAATTCTGGAGAGGGTACAGAAGAAGGCTAAAAGATGATTAGGGGCCTAGAACATCTCTCTTACGAGGAAAGGCTGAGGGATTTGGAGCTTTTTAGTCTGGAGAAGAGAAGGTTTAGGGGGGATCTGATCAATGCTTATAAATACTTAACGGGAGGGTGTCAAGAGGGTGGAGCAAGTCTTTTTTCAGTGGTGTCCAGTGACAGGACAAGAGGTGACAGGCACAAATTGAATATGAGAAGTTCCATCTAAACATGAGGAGGAACTTCTTTCCTTTGAGGGTGGCAGAGCACTGGAATAGGCTGCCCAGAGAGGTGGTGGAGTCTCTGACTCTGGAGATGTTCAAAAGCCACCTGGACACGTTCCTGTGCAACCTGCTTTAGGTGGACCTGCTTTGGCAGGGGGGTTGGACTAGACGATCTCCAGAGGTCCCTTGCAACCCCATATCATTCTGTGATTCTGTGATTATTACAATTACGGAAATACTCATACCTGGGCTAGAGTAGTACAGTAAATTTCAGTAACACAGGTCTTCCTTCCTGGAGGATTGTGAGGTTCACAATGGAGTTCTTGTCCTCTGCTTGGAAGAACGAGATGCTGACACTGGTCCTTGCTTTCTCCTTAGCCTGGTGTCTGGGTGTGTATTCCCTGCCTGCCCCCAACTCACTACCTTCTGGGGATTTCCACAGGGGAGGTCAGCGGGAGGGAACAACTGTCTCCAACCAGCCAAGGCTGCACCATCCTCCTGAGAAACAGCTGCCTTGTCCCTGCTGGGGCTGGTGACAGGGGGTGAAGGATCTGGATGTTTTTTATACCCTTAGAAGTGCACTGATCTTCCTTGATATCATGTTCACCAATTCATACCCTGCATGTAAAAAATTGCAATGCCCATAGTATTTTATTTGTTTTCTACAGTTAGCAGCCTTTTTTTTTTTTTTTCCCTGTTTTGTTTTTCATAGCTATAAGCACAGAATGGGAAGGAGATAACTGTTTCTATGGAAACAGATGACAATTTGTTAACAAATTCTGAGTTGTCATGTATTTCTAGCACTGTACCACTAATAGACTGATCGCCTGGTACTGAAAAATGCTTGCAAAAGTGATGAACCTGCCGTGTTAATTTTGCAAAATAGTGAATTACCTTTCAGGGAGGAAGGGGGTTTAAGTCCTGGGTCCTATGGAGAAGAGGTTTGTGCATTGCTCTCATAACAACATTAATCTGAAAACTGACTAATTCTGCTACAAAACTCTTTGAAACACCTCTGAAGCTGGAATCATCCAAAATTTATGACTGCAGTTGTCCTGTCTAGAGGTGCAAATGCCCTATTGCATGAAACCATGCAAGGGGAGATGAATCACATCGTTTTGAAAGAGAAAATCTATTCTTTTCCTAGAGAATATTATTACACAGATCGATTCGTCGTTCCCTGTGGTACCCTACAGCTATTCCCACAGGCTAAAACTTTTACACAAAATTATTTCTGTTGTCTCAAGAAGTGGAAATGATTCCTTATAGATATTGCTGTGTGCTTTTAAGGTTTGAAAACTGGATATGCAAATGGCTTCTGTCAAATGCTAGTGGCAATGTACTATATATAAACTATGAATTTATGATTATTTGCCATTTCTTATTGTTGTAACATCTGATGGATTCAATTGGAAGTTTATACTACTTCTAGCATGAAAACTTGCTGGAGTTTGGAATTATGACCTTTTATCATTACTAATTTCATGCATCTTCCTAAATGTAACATATAACAACAAAGAATTCTTTGTTGAATGAAATGTTCCTGCCTACTCAAAAGGATTTTTTGTTGGCCTAGGCAGTGCAACATTTCTGCAACATACTTTTCTACACATTCATTTTTCAGATTGACCTGCGAAAAAAAAAATAAAATAAAAAAAAAAGATGGAAAACCATTTACATGGTAAAATATCTATTTACACTGGGTGGAAATACATTGACTTCAGTCTTACCTCTACAGTTATTTTCAACTGAATGTAAAGAGGTAGAGGATCCAAGGAGATAGACATTTATTGTCTTTGAACTCAAATATCTTTTCTTTAAAAAGTCACATCCTTTACTCAAAGTTACCTCTTTATTAAAATGCTTGGATAACACAAAAATCATTCAAAATTTACAGAATGTGTGATATTTTTGTGATTACATTTTATCTTTTTTGTCTGCTTTTAATACAATTCAGGTAAAATAGTATGCATTTTTATTGTTGTCATTTTTATGGACTTTTTTATATCAGAAGGTCTTTCATAAGAATGACAACATAAGAAATTGCGTTCTTTCAGTATAAAACATGTCTTAGACACAGTATGTGTCTGGGGTTTTTATTATTAGTGTAAGAAGAATCTATTGATATTTTTTAGAGTCATGGATCTTCCATTTTTATTGTGTCATGAAATTAAATATAAATTGTTTGAAATCATATCAACCAAATACATAGTTGAATCAGATAATAGATACCTGTGACAAAGGATACCTTTAATATTTGATGATGCTTCTGGATTATAGGGATTTAAAAAGAAGTGTTGTCAATCAGAAGTAACAAAAAAGCCAGATACTTATTTGTCATTGTTATTAGCTTCCCTTGAATTTGAAATTCATCTGACTTTAATTCTCAGGTACATAAAAACAAGGAAACAGTTTATGTACATATTTTATGTAAACCTAAGGACTATCTACAATGTAGTATTTCTATTGTGGTGCTAAATTTATGCTAAAACTTACCTCATCTTTTTCTTCATGGAAGCTCAGAATCTGAACAGTGGCTCATGAAATGTGCTAAAGAATACAAATTAGTATAAAATACTGACGTATTTGGTTTTTTTTGTTTGTAATAGTTTACCCTCAAACATGCTGCCTGGTAGCATATTTAATCCCTTAATTAAAAGGGAAAGAATGCTGTTGGCTAAACAAGAATACGAGTCATCTAGTTATTCAAAAACTTCACTGCATTTCCCGTATGAGGTAGTTCCAGGTAAACATCCTGCATTAAATTCCTATTGTTCAAGCATTGCTATTCTGAGAAAGAGTAACTTTCCTCCCTTATTGCATTATGCCTTATTTAGGAGATAGGATTTTAGTGGCTGTAAAGAAAGAAGAAACATTAATTTTGCCCATATCGTTAATGCTTCTGAAGATTAGATATGATTTACATATTAGCAGTATTACACCATATTGCCAATGAAGTATTCTTTAGCTAGAGCTCATTATCTGAGACACAGCAAATCACCTAATCTTCCACAAAACCTTCCCTATACTGGAAAAAGACAATTTCTGAGTCCTGCTTCACTATCCAAGGGTTTTCTGTTTTCTTTAGCTGTTTATAGAGTTCCTCCCTCTCAGTACCATCCTTTATACAACATAATTTTCAGTAAGTAAGAGATATGCAAAAGAATCTTGAGGGGTTTTTTAGCTGCATGAGAGGGAATTGTTTTGCAGTCATCTGTTGATAACAATTTCAGGATCCAATATGGTTTCAAGGAGTCTATGAAGCAGTGACTGTATGACATTCTGTTGTATCCTGATTTAGATGGGCTAAAAAGAAATGTCAAATCACACCTTTAGGGTGGGAAGACTAGATAAAGGGAGTGGACTGAATTCCGTAACCTGTGATCTTTCAGCGATGTATTTCTGAAATTATCATCATACTCTATTGACTTACATATGCAGGAGATAGATAAGCAAACAAAATTTGGTGAGCAAAAATCCATATAAAGGTTTAGAATCTCTGGTAGACTAACAGTAGAAACATTAGCAGGAATATTGAAATGTCTTAGTTGGGATTTAGGTGTCAAAATTCTATTGTTCTTAATTTGTGGAATTTTGGCATTAGAACATTTAGATGATAAATGGGATTTAATTCCTATTCACTTCTTTGGGGCTTTTTTTTAGTCCAAAGAATGTGAGATATAAATTGCAAAAAACTGAAAGTAGGAAAGACACCTCAGGACTACATATTCTTAGTTATGTGTTGAACCCATACGAAAACTTTGGCTTCTTTCAGGAGTGCCAGTCTCTGAACTCAGATGTGTTCTTGACTTCACAGTGACCCAGTTTCAAGAAACTAGAGCCTGGCTGTCTGGGGGTAGATGTGATTTTCAGGATAATTATTTTTTTTAAACTGCTTTGTTTTTTTTTTTTTTTCCTAGGGAGATGCTAGGTGTCCTGACGTTCACTGAGATATAGTTTTACAGAAATCTATTTTTTATCTCTGTTGCCAAGTGTCTTCCCTTCAAAAGGCAGATCATTACTTTAAACTCTATGTAGAAAGAAATGTATACTGCAAAGCCAAATATGGACCTGTTTTAATTATCTGTTTTCTAATTTTCTATTAGTTGCCTGTCATGCATTAAATCAATGCATTTAAAATTAGATGTAGTGGATGGAAAGGGAAAAATTCTCTTTAATACCCTAATGAGCCTTCAAAAGTGTTTAGTTTTCTTCACAGACAATGGAGATTGATTAACACCTAAATAAGGAATGCAAAGAGCTAGTTACCCGTGTGAAGATAATCTATGATGCTACGAAGCCGAAATTAGAAATTTAATTTAGGAGGCTACAACTGGTTTACTGCTTTACAGGTTTGCTTTACTTTCAGCTAGCTCCTCCTTCTCCAGCCCAAGGATCTGAAAGTGTATCTGGAAGTGTAATCACCTAGGCTGCTTCTGGGAAATTCAGGCAAACAATCCACTGCTATTCTGACTGCCATTATTTTCAACAGAAAAGAAAAAAGACAAGCTTGGTCTATCAGAATGTTTTTCTGTAAACCAAAGTTTAAAGCAAGTCACAGCTGGAGACAAAAGTAAATAGTGGTTTCTTTTCCATATGTCTTCAGGAATTATCTTCACCTAGAAGATAATGAAGATAATGAACCATAGTGTGGTTGAATAATCTGACCACAACAGAAGCTAACTTAGCCATGTGAAGCACTCTACTCTACATGTGAAGAGTCTACTTCCTCTTTCCAACTCTTTCAGGAAAGGGAATGAGGATAAGTTGTCCCACTTTAACATCAAAAAAGCTCACGTCTCAAGAAATTTATGAAACTTTTCTGCTTCTTCAGTAGTGCTGATGGTCACAAGAAGAGATGAACTATTGAAAAAGTACTTTGAAATAAGTCTGCAGAAACCTTGTGATATTATGTAAAAAAACCAAACAACCCCACCAAAAACATGTTTCATTTTAGTATGATGCAAGGTGCATCCACTGAAGGAAATTCTTCAAGGTCCAATAAAGAGTTTAGAGCAGATTTAAATAGTTGTGATGTGTTATACTGGTAGCTGACAGTGAACCTGAGAAACAAAAAACCCAGAAGAGGAAGAGAAAAAGTATCCCAACATTTGACTTTTCATTTGTACAAATGAAGAAACAAACGTTTCTTTATTTTTCACATGAAAAAAGTTAGATGAGGAAATTTTGCAATAACAGCAAGATATAAGTGTTCAAGAATGTATTTTGTTGAGAATTGATATAGTAATTATGATAATGAATTCCTGGGTTTGTAGTATTTAGAAAAAAATTAGTTACAAGTAGTTACCAGAGTACTGTTTGTCTGTCCGTACATGCTTATATATATGTGTATCTTCTAATGGATCGTATTTTGTACACTGGACTTTCAGTGACCTTAGAGCTGTACTTATGAGTGACTGCATTGTGCTTATAAAACCACAGCTTAAAGGCTACTGAAGAAATATGAGATTTTATCAGGGACTCCCAAAATAGCAAGCACAAGCTGACAGCAATAGCCTTGAAAGTGCAAGCATGGGACAATAGCCAAGGTCCCAGGCTATAAACACAAATCACTAATGATTAACTACTGATCACTAAAGGATTACAACCTTGGCAGCAGGGTGAAACCTGTTTCAGAGTTAAAAAAGAAAACAGAGAAGAAATCTCAAGCATTTGAAAAACACCATGTAGAATAAAACTTGTATGCAACGTGTAGTTTATGGATGAGAGAACAAAGAGGAAGTAAGTAAACTGTGTTAGAAAATGTTTTTAAGAAATGACCCAAGCGTATCCAACCCCCACCATCAACACCATACCCAGTAAAAAGAGCAAAAAGTACAAAGAAACACCAAGCATCACCCTCATACTCCTCCTGGTGTGGAACTGGGGTTCAGAGTAACAACTGTCGTTATGTTCAGAGTAAGGGTACTGTATGTTACTTAGATTTATTGCAAAACCACCTGATAGAAAATGACTTCCAAAAAAGACTTCTGAAGAAACAAGCATAATACTGTCTCTAAAGGTTATCTGAAGCTATTTGTATGCCATTCCTGAAACAAGGGTATGTTTAGTTATATCCCGGTCTACGAAATCTAATAGTATTTGAGACTGATTGTCCTGCATTGTTCTTATGGCAAATGAATGTATCACAGATGTTGTAGCACTTTTCAGCTTCAAAAAAGTTCAAATACATTTTTAGTTAAACACCTTTAGAGAGAAAAGATGAAAGAAAAATGTACGTGCATATAAAAATGTTGCTTAGATGTGATATTGAGAATCAGCTTTCAATTGTTTTCCTCTTTTCTGAATATTTTAGTATGTATTGTCTTAATTTTATTTTAATTAAAAAAGGCTTTTTTGTGTTTTATGTTTCTCCCCGTAACTTGGAACTTTAAGTCACTGCTAACTTAGAAATACTATGAAATATATTTATTTTAATTATTAGGTAGCAGCTGGAAGCTACAATATAATTTGAAGAATTTTTTTATACGATTTGAAGGAACATCCAGCAGAATAAAGTGTCAACAAGATGCTCAACATGCAAAAGGTGCCTATATGTGAATACGAAGTTTCATGGATTTCAGAAGCAGAAGAGTTTTACCTATGCTTTTCCAGCAGATTAATTAATCAATCAATCCACCTTCCCTTTTAGTATATATGATAAAAGTACCTGAAATACACAGGTTCCTGGAAATATACACAGAAGTGAGATGTGGAATATCAAACCCTACAGTGAAGAAAGACCTTCGCAATACCTAACCAAAATGCCTTCCAAATTTGACTGTCATCACTGACACATGCTTAGAATGTGTATTTCCCCTCCAACCACTTACACATTACCATATTGTGATTATATTTAAACCATGTTTCTTAAATATGAGATAACGTGAATGACAGTGACAGCTATGGAAAATAAAAAGCTATATTACATATATAGTTCCCCCTACACACTGAAATAGGTGAAGCTGTATTAATTTAATATTTTTGAAAAATCTATCTTTTTTCTAATGCTATATACTTAAAAATTGGTATTTTAATAATGTATTGCAAAGTCGTTTCCCAGATAAAAATTAGGCTGACAGATATTTCATTCATTCAATTCCTTAGGGCATACATATTCTTTTTATATAAGTTCTATAAAGTAACAAACACTACTTCAACTATCCTTTTGACTAGCTCTGTTGCTTTAGGGTCAATTTCTTGTGCTTTGCTGTACTTGAGATAACAGAAAACTTTTGTTGCTTGTTCTTTCTTTCTTCTGTCCTACATTCTTATCTTCTTGTCAAAATTATTTGTATGCAGGATATGATTAAATGTAACCCTTTTTTTGGTGATGACTGAAGCAAAAAAGTGTAAGAAGCTGTTGAAGACCTTTGCATATCTATTACCTTTTACCACATTTTGAATCTTACTCTTTCTAAATATATCATCGCTTACTCAATCTATTTCTTCTAGTTGGTAATTCATAATGTGACCATTTTTCCACTTTTGCAATCTCTTTTTGGTTTCCAAGTCATTGGAAAATTCTCAGTGCACTCACAATGATAGCACTCTTTCTATTTCATAATGACAGTATGCTGTCCACCATCCAACCTAGCACTGAACGCTTCCAGGGATGGGGCATCCACAACTTCTCTGGGCAGCCTGTTCCAGCATCTCAGAACCCTCACAGTAAAGAATTTCTTCCTAATTTTTTCTTCTTCCCTCCAGTTCTTTATCCCACTGTACTCTACCGAGCAGGTCCCTGAAGCACCAAAGTCTGCCCTTCATGAAAGATACATAAACTTAGAGACAATACTAACAACAGTAAGTGCATCTGGTGTCCCACAAAGCTTCCTTCCACAAAGTGGTAAAGTTATGACTCATGATTTGCCATTGACCATTCTCTGTTCAAGTGAGACATATGGCAGGATTCAGATCACAAACTGAAACACCTATAATCTATAAAGAATATAGGTTGTATATACAAGACACATACAATGTAAAAAACTGCAAAGTTGCTTTCTTTAATTGAAGTTGCTTTCTCACACAAAAAGGCACTAAAGTCTTGTTTTAGTTAACTGGAAATGCTTTATCACATCCCTTGTTTCCTCTTGTTTTTGAATATGACTCCTAAAAGAACTATATTACATTATATAACTAGAACTCATTGTCAAAATAAATCATTTTATGGAAAAATTTGCCCCAAAGTAAATTTTTGTGGAAATGTTATAAATCTTTGCAAAGCAACATGCTTAGCATTGGTGGAGCCCCATAAATACATCTAAAATTCAAGATATAGCTTGTAGCATAAACAAAAAAGCTTTCACAAAAGCATAAAAATGAATCTATCATTAATGATAAGCAACATTAAAATGAAATAGAATTATTTAAATTGAAAATGGATATTAATGACACAGAAATCATACTTTGTCTTCATTGAAATTATTCTTATTATCCTTTAAAAAAATAAATAGCAAATTGTAAAATTATAAGTAACCAATGTTGTGTTTAGTTTACTGAAATAAAAATCAATATAGCTTTTAACTTGAAACAATATTGTTTTGACACACAGTATGGATTTTAAAATTAGATATTTATATTTTAATTCTTCCATATTGTGGCATTTGCCTTCTTTACTTTAAATAATAGCGTAGATACAGTTATCATGTACCCTTTGACTCTCATGCAGTATAGTGAATGTAAAAATACTCCTACTGAATTAAGGGCACTAATGAAGTTCTTACAGTTATGTACTTAAGTCTCTTGTTGAATGTACGCAATAAATAGAAAGGAACCAGTTTGGTCACATTAGGAAGTGCAATCTGTTTCAAGTAATCTCATCATCCTAAAAAAACCCAGTATTTCATAAGATCTGAAGTTAATATATAGCTAGAAAGAGACTACTGGATGAATAGTGGCTACATGACATTTTCCAACAAATGGTAAAGATAATGATAAAGAGGTGGAAAATGTCTTTTGTTTGAATCTTAAGATTTGTGCTTTGCTAAAATATAACATTGTTTCTGTTACTGTCTGTGGCAATATCTGTATTTAAAAAAAAAAATCTAAAAAAATATAAGTCTGTATGCTGTCGTGAGAAATGAAAGGAATAATAATCAGAAAAATAGAATCTTTTAAGTAGGAAAGACAGAACTTTTGAGATTCCTTGAAGGAAACAATAGTTTGAAATAAGAGTATCATTGGACAAGTAGCAGGGCTGATTGTTAGTTGTTTTTATTTAAGAATAAGAGGTATAATTCTTTTTCTTCTCTTTACCCTGAAATGGAAGCAGTCATACAGCAAAAGCCCCATATAAAAATACCCAAATTAGAAATCAAAAAAATTCCAAGATAAAATTTAAAGCCCTGAAGACCTAACCCAGTGTTCGCTCTGATAGTTAGTATTCCTAAATCATATCGAAATGAAGGCATGTTTCTTCTCTGTCCTGATCAGTTTCAGTTTCTGCATCATTCCCTTTTGCCTTCAGTGATATTTAAGACAACTAGAGTATGTCACTTCTAGCTAATTGCTAAAGAAATTTAGATAAAAAAAGAAGTCAGACAAGGAAAAGCCCCCAGTCAGAAGCAGAAGAAACAGAAAAAGGAAAGGCAGGAAAAATTTTCTGCTTTTTTTAATATCTTATTCCTTGTATGAGATCTAACATTCTGCAATCAAGAGACCACTCTGTCAAGCAGAATTATTTCAACCTGAGTTATTTAGTCATTTTATCATCTGAATATTTGAGGGAGAAAGAGGTAGTATAAAATACTTAACAAAGAAATAGTATAATATACAAAAAGTTTAATAAATGTTTTATTTTAACAGGGTTATATTGGTCCAGCATTACCAGAAAACATTTCATAATATATTAGTAATCTTTATAAGTGGGTAACGATCAAGACCCGCATGAAATCTGTCATTTAAAAAAGGATTGTCAGTTTTTCTCATGTACCTCACACTTACTCTGCCACTTTTGAAACCTAAAAAAATCTCATTGTTTTAATATTCCTATTGTTATTTTCACAGAACATTCTTGAGAAAACTGGACCCCATTAAAGGTCTCTTCCATTTATGATTCTATGATTCTATGATCTTATGAGAAACAGTATTGAAAGCCTTACTGAAATCAAGATAGACAGTATCCACTGCTCTCTTCTTTCATTTACCAGGCCAGTCGTTTCATCATAGAAGATTATCGGTTTGGTCAAGCATGACTTTCCCTTGGTGAATCCCCCCTGACTGCTCCTTATCACCTTCATATCCTTCTTATGCCCTTTTGAGGACAGGGGTGAGATTTGCTTTCTTTGAGTCCTCTGGTTTTCTCCCTGTAGTCATGATTGCTCAAAGATGTCAGAAGTGTCCTTGCAGTGACACCAAGCAGCTCCCTTAGCACTTGTGAGTGCATCCCATTGGGGCTTGTGGACTTAACGTATGACCAGTTTGCGTAAATATTCCCTAATCTGATCCTTTTTCACCAGGGTTACATCTTCCTTCCTCTCCAGGGCCTTTGATTCCTGAAGACCAGTCTTACTAGTAAAGGCTGAGGCACAGAAACCATTCAGGACCTCAGCCTTTTCCATAACCATATTCTGGTGTAACCAGGTCCACTGCGTCATTCAGCGGCAGGCCCACATTTTCCCTAGTCTTTCTTTTTCTATTTTTCTACTTAGAGAAATCTTTCTTCTTTCCCTTGATTTCCCTTGCTGGATTCAGCTCCAGTTCTTGTCTTTCCTAAACATTCCTCTGCATGCTCAGTGTCTTCATTTTCCTCCCAAGTCACCTATGCCTGCTTCCACTTTTGTATACTTCCTTTCTGTGTCGAGTTTATCCAGGAATTTATTGTTCACCCATGCAGGCCTCCTGGCATTTTTACCTGACTTCCAGCTTTTTGAGGTGGACTGTTCATAAGCTTGAAGGCAGTGATCCTTGAATATTGACCAACTTTCTTGGACCTCTCTTCCATCCAGGGAACTATCTCATGGGATTCTTTCAAGCAGACCCCTGAAGAGGGCAAAATCTGCTCTCCTGACGTCCAGGCTTGTAATCTTGATCTTTGTTATTCTCCCTCCTCTCAAGATCCTGAACTCCACCATCTCATAGTCACTGGAGCCAAGATTTCCTTCAGCTTTCACACCCCCAATGAGCCCCTCTTGGTTTATAAGTATGAGGTACAGCAGAATGCCTCTTCTTGTTGACAGAAAAGCCATTATCCTGGCTTTTGATGAACTTGCTCCAGTTTATTGATACCTTTTCTGTAGTGGAGGTGTGATCATGCAATCACATTTTGCTGATCAATTTACATGACAATTTACAAGCTAATCTTGGGCTTCAGTACAGTTGGGAGTCCATTACGGATGAGCGATGCTTTGGGTTGAATAAAAAAAAAAACGTGGTCATTGAAGAATCATTTAGGAAGTTAATACAAATACAGAGTTTATTCTGAAAATGGTGATGTCCCCCTTTTACAGATGTCTGATATCAGTATTAGAGTCACCAGAATATTAGAATTTTTTCCTAGCAGGTTTTTATAGTTCACAGATTCACAGATTTGAACAGTTGGAAGGGACCTCTAGAGATCATCTAGGCCAACTCCCCTGCTGAAGCAGGACTGCCTAGACCATATTACTCAGGACTGCATCAAGGCAGCTCTTGAAAATCTCCAGAGAAGGGGACTCCACAACCTCCCTGGGCAGCCTTTTCCAGTGCTCTGTCACCCTCACTGCAAAGAAGTTCTTCCTCATTATTGAGTCGAACTTCCTATGCTCCAGCTACAGCCCGTTGCCCTCGTCCTATCGCTGGAAACCACTGAAAAGAGTCCAGCTCCACCATCCTTCAACCCACCCTTTAGGAACTTGTAAACATAGATGAGGTCTCCCCTCAGTCTTCTGTTCTCGAGGCTAAAGAGCCCCAGCTCTTTGAGCCTTTCCTCACAAGGGAGGTGCTCCAATCCCTTAATCAACTTGGTTGCCCTACGTTGGACTCTCTCCAGTAGTTCCCTGTCTCTCTTGAACTGGGGAGCCAAGAACTGGACAGAGTATTCCAGTTGTGGCCTCACCAGTGCAGAGGAGAGGGGGAGAATGACCTCCCTTGACCTGCTGGCCACACTTCTCCTTATGCAGCCCAGGATCCCATTGGCCCTCTTGGTGACAAGGGCACATTGCTGGCTCATGGAGATCCTGCCATCCACCAGGACTCCCAGGTCCTTTTCCTCAGAAGTGCTTCCCAGGAGATCCACCCCTAGCCTATATTGGTGCCTGGGGTTCTTCCTCCCCAGGTGCAGGACCTTACATTTGCCCTTGTTGAACCTCATTAGATTGTTCTCTGCCCAGCTCTCCAGCCTGTGCAGGTCACGCTGGATGACAGCACAGCCCTCCGGAGTGTTGGCCAGCCCTCCCAGTTTGGTATCATCAGCAAACTTGCTGAGGATACACTCTGTCCCCTCGTCCAAGTCATTGATGAATATGTTGAACAGGACTGGGCCGAGTATTGACCCCTGGGGGACACCACTGGTTACAGGCTTCCAACTTGACCCTGCTCCGTTAATGACAACCCTCTGCTTCTGTCTCACAGCCAGGACTCAATCCACCTCACTGCCCCCTCATCTAGCCCACACTTCCTTAATTTTCTAATGAGGATGTTGCAGGAGACAGCGTCAAAAGCCTTGCTGAAGTCAAGGTAGATGACATCTGCTGCTCTCCCCTCATCCAGCCACCCAGTTATAACATCACAGAAGGCTACCAGATTGGTCAAGCATGATTTACCCTTGGTAAATCCGTGTTGAGCACTTCCTATAACTTCTTGTTCTTCACTGTGTTTGGAGATGACATCAAGAATGACTCGCTCCATTATTTTCCCAGGAACAGAGGTGAGACTAATTGACCTGTAGTTCCCTGGGTCCTCTTTCTTGCCCTTTTTGTAGACTGGACTGATATTTGCCTTCCTCCAGTCCTCAGGCACTTCTCTTGTTCTCCATGCCCTTTCTTAAATGATGGAGAGTGGTTCAGTGATAACATCTGCCAGCTTTCTCAGCACTCGTGGGTGCATCCCATCAGGCCCCATAGACTAATGGATGTCTGGTTTGGCCAAGTGGTCTCTAACCCAATCCTCCCCAACAGAGGGAAAGTCTTCCTCTCTCCAGACCATCCCTCTTGTCTCCAGGGTCTGGGATTCATGAGGGGCAGCCTTGGCAGTGAAGACCGAAGCAAAGAAGGCATTCAGCAGCTCCGCCTTCTCTGTGTCTTCCACCACCAAGGCACCCCCCTCATTCATCAGTGGGTCTACATTTTCCCTAGCCTTTCTTTTTTTATTGATATCCTGAAAAAAAATCTTCTTGTTATCTTTAACTGTGGTGGCCAAGTTAAGTTCTGCTTGGGCTTTCGCCCTTCTAATTTTTCCCCTGTATATCTTCACTACACCTTGATACTGCTCATGACTAACCAAGCCCTTTTTCCAGAGATTGTAGACTTTTCTTTTCTCCCTGAGGTCTAGCCAAAGCCCTCTATTTAGCCAGACTGGTCTTCTTCCCCATTTGCTCGTTTTATGGGACCTGGGGATGGCCTTCTCCTGCGCTTTTGAGAGTTCCTCCTTGAAGAATGACCAGCCTTCCTGGGCACCTTTGCTCTTCAGGACTGTCTCCCAGGGGACACTCCCAACCATGCTCCTAAGCAAGCCAAAATCTGTCTTTTGGAAGTCCAAGGTGGCAGTTCTGCTTGCTCCTTGTCTTGCTTCTGCAAGAATTTAAAACTCTGTGATCTCGTGATCACTCTCCCCAAGACGATCTTGAACCTTTACATCCCCCACAAGACCTTCTCTGTTAACAAGCAGCAGGTCCAGAAGGATGCTTTCCCTGGTTGACTCGCTCACCAGCTGTATTCCCTGCTAAATGTTTACATTCCAGAAGACTACATGCCAACAACTGTTTTGAGTAAATCTTGTATTAATGACATTTAAGTTTCAAAAAAATAATATGCAAGTGTTAGCACTAGTGTTAGAATTAGTTGTATCCTAATCACAAGTTTCTAGACATATTTGCTGTGTTTGGTTAGCTGATCTCTGAAACAGCTTCAAGACATAAGTTTGAGACAGGCTGTCTGAAAGGTGGCAGATGATTTTCATTTCAGTGATGAAAAATGACATTTTAAAACCTGTTCTGAAGCTGACAAAAGCAAATTTATATATAGATTAGTTATGTAAACACGTATCATAATCAATGAGCAGTTTAAAACAGAAGAAAAGAAAATAATACCAGCAAGCAAACAAAATCAACAAGGTGAAGTTAGCAACTATTTGCACAAATATAAAACCCAACTCTGCAGACTAGATTACAGGACTAGATACTGAAGATGCATTTAACATGTGTTAGCATCTACTATATATGATGTAGGCAAAATGGTAATTTAAAGATATCTTACAAGAATCAGTTTGCCTGTAAATGTAAACTATTGTTGCTTTTTGTGTCTCAATTTTTACTCTTCATTCAACAGAAATCTTTTCACTTATAAACAACTGAAAATTTTGAGGAACAGAATAGAGATCTATGACAAGATAAATATAGATTCATTCCCTAATAGCTCACTAAAGATACTGGTAAGCAGCAGTTTTGACTCACAATTGTTTGCACAGCTGTAAAAGTAGCAGGTGAAAAGGGTTTTTTTATGTTTGTGGTTTTGTTGGTTTTGCTTTTTTCTTTTTAAATCACTGATAAAGATTTCAAACTTTGTGAGAGCTTTACAGTTTTATTGCCCTTTTGTCTTCTTACTTCATGACCTATTTTATCTCTTCGTTATTAACATAGTGCTTTTGCAATCCCATTTCACAAACACATACTTATAACACATCCTAACTTCAGGAGATGTTCTTGATTCTTTTAAATGAGTTTTCAGGTCAAGCAAGGTGTCAGTTATAATACCCAAGTTTAGCGTTCTTTTAACAACAGTACCTGACAGTAGTCACTGATGTGTAGATTACAAGAGGTTGTTGAAAAATGTCAAGGTTTTGAAAGAAATACTTCAATTACTTTGTATTTCTCATCTTCACCAGAAGACATGATAGATTTCAACACGTGTGTGTTCAAAAGCGTTCCTTTTCCTGTTGTTCTCTGTCTTGAAATGCTAGAACAGTCAGCATTGTCTCAAAAAATATTAGACTTAAAATAGGTTAATTTTTATTTCAACATATTGAACTGTGGATTAGAACTATGTTATTTTTTTATGGAATAGGTGCATAGCAAAAGCACACATACAAGCCACACCTGGCCTTATTTTGATTAATGTAAATTACCATACAGCTTGGGAAAAACAGAAAATAAATTAGACATTATTAAAATTAGAATTATCACTATATTTTACAGAATAATTTAGAATGTTATGCATGCTTGATATATAAATGTTCTAAGATTTCCGTAGCTTTGAATAAATAAAGTATCTCCCACTATAATTAAAAAATAAGTGCCAGAAACTGAACTCATTTGTATCGCCATGTATTAAAAATAGTTATTAAAATCACTTTACAGGTGTCAGAACCTGTGCTTCACTCTCTCAAAGTGTATTATTAACCGTACTAGCATAATCATGATACAAAATAAGGAATAACTTCTGAAAATAATAATACTATCTTTCTTTGAGACTTTTTAATGTGATTTTCCATTAAGCACTGATATTCTATTGTAGTATTTCCTTACTTCACATACTCAAGATTACTTTCCTGAAGCCATGTGAAGCAGAATATTTCAGAGTTGAAAGTGATGTCTCTGAGATCAGTCCAGGGCCTGGCTTAGATGCTCTAGAAATAAGTAATAAAAAACCCCATAAATATTTCCCTAGTATAACTTTAGAATGGACATGCTTAAATTTCAGTCTCTTGCTTAATGCTGTGTGAAATTGAGAGAACAATGCTTAAATCTCAATTCTTTGAATAATCTTATTTTCTAGATTGGCTTTATTTATATCTAGCTGGCTCTCATTGCATTGAATTCAACCAGAAAAACAGAAACAGACTAAGCTTGCAGAGTTTTGCCTGAAGATAAAAACTGGATTTTAAACTCTGTGCAGTTTAAAGTGTATTGAGCCTCCTACGTACTGGTAGAGATGTTCTAATAAAAGCAACACTCTTTTCAGTGCTCTAGTCATTTCAACAGCTGTTTATTTTGTTCTTAGGTAATTAAGGCAAACCCTTCCCAGAAAGGCACATTACATTCTTGAAAAGCCAGATGGCTCCTGAGAACCCCAGAGCTACATAACCCTTTTCTACTAACCCCAACTTCTCCTCTTTTTTTCTCAAAGCCAACCCAGAATGAAGTCAGGAATACAATACGAATTTTGTTAAAGTGTTATTCCACTGGAAAGGATTCTAACCAAGAAGTATAAAATGTTGAGTTTCTGATTGTTGGACTGTTTCTGTATATCATCGTAGGCCTCTGAGTGGATTTTAAAAAATGAAGCTACACATTGACATACTTGCTGAGGTCTTGCCTTTTCATCTTCTGGATTCTAAAATTTTGTACTCTTTACTTATTAGTGTCCACGTTTCAGCTGGGCACACGGGCTCTGCCTGTTCTTAAAGTAGTTTTTCTGCACGGATGAAGACCATCTCCTGAAATGTAGGAATCATGGGT
This sequence comes from Calidris pugnax, assembly GCF_001431845.1. Taxonomy (NCBI): domain Eukaryota; kingdom Metazoa; phylum Chordata; class Aves; order Charadriiformes; family Scolopacidae; genus Calidris; species Calidris pugnax. Next base: position 3,234,620 of record NW_015090999.1, on the reverse strand, counting down.
CTTTCATTCCCAGTCTGAGGATCCCCATACATCAGACCCCACAGTTCTGAACTAAGGGCCTGTATCCTATAGTTAAATTCATACAAAGGGAATCAATTACTCAGATATCCATGACCACAACAAAAGTTTAAGCAATTAAAATTTACTTGGCAGAAATACCTTGTTGGAGTCCTGAGAAAGAGTGCAGGAGCTCAAGTGTATCAATCCATGGCAGCCAAAGAAGTTCAAGCAGTCAAGTACAAGTTTTTCTTTAAGCCATTCTAGAGTCCCAGCTCTTCCCCGTTGTCCCGGTTTGAGGTAAAACCAGACCATTTTTGTGTTCTGTAATTTTACATTTTATCTAGGCCTCCTCTAACTCTGAAATTAACGGCATATTGTGGAGAAAACTGCTCGTTCTCAGAATGATAAGACCAATGTTTGTGCTACATGCCAACGAATGGTATGCAGAGAGGCTCTTGCTTATAATAATTGCTATAACAACCAAGGTCAGCCAATTTTTGTTATTTGCCCTGTAGAGGGTCAGAAACAGAAAAATGTAGAGGGGTCACATCTGTGGGGAGGAACGGACAGGAGAGGTAATCCAAACCTGACCAACTGGGGTATTCCATCCCATCTGCCCCATGCTCAGTATAAAAGCCGAGGGATCAAAGGGTCAAGGATCTTCCTGCGATGGCCGATGTCCAAAGAGGACCCTGTCTGTTCATCTGCCCTTGATCCAGATCCATGTGTTCCTGACTCCAGAGCTGGAACTCAGTTCCCATCTGTTGCTGAGTCCAGTCTGGGACTTCCCCAGTGCCTGCTGGTGACAGCACTGTCATCCTGGGAGCTTGATATAGTTTTGTATATATTGTATCTATTTCATTATTCTCTTTCTTCTTTTTTTTTATTTTAATATTAATTCTTCATTAAAGTAGTTTAGTTCATTCTGAACTTTTGAATCTCCTCATCTCTTCCTCTCCTCTTTTGGGGAGGGGGAAGGGTCATCTGTTGGTCCAGTTGCGGTGATTTCGGCTGAAACCACGACACCCATCTACAGTGTGAGAAGTTTAGAGGACCTAATTAATCCTTGAAAATACCATTTTTGGAGCTGGGCCACCTTGGTGTTCTTTTGCCTGTATCCGTACTGATAATTAGAAGGAGCAACAGAGTGAATTCAGGCTCAAAGTGTTTGTGCACATTTCTTCATTGTTGAGATACTTACTACTCACTGCTACCTGGCTGAGCTCTGCTATAAAGGGAAGTAGACCTTAACAATTTGTGTGAGAACTGGTTAGTTCAATTTCAGACTATCTCTACCTACTAGCAGTTATGACATAACTTGTGTTGAATCCAGATCCTAATAGTTGTTTTTATTTTTCCTTTCCTTCTTCTTTTTTTCCTTTTTCTATTCTTCATTTTGCAGAAATATAGCACATTTATTCATTTGTTGAATTGTGGTCAGGTAAAAAAATGTCTTTAGTGTGTTCGAAAGAAATTACAAGCCTGGAAACCAGTGATTTTTTTATTATGTTAGTGCTGAGTAAGGTGCTAACAATAAATTCTATAGAAATGTTTAAAGGCTGGCCACAGACCATATAGATACATAATGAAAACAGTGTTAGTTGGCCTGACATTAAGACTTTTTTTTTTTACTTCCTCAGGATGAATCTGCACCTCATTCAAAGGGCAGAATATGTCTGTGAGGAAAAAAGAAAATACTTGAAATAAATTATTTGGACATAAGCTCTGATGGAGCTGAACGATTAAAAACATGGGTAATCTTCTGTGTGAAAATTTGTAATAATTTAAGGCTGACTTTATGTCCTTTATTGAATATTTAGGAGCAATATTGCAACGGATATGGTAAGAGTAGGTAGTAGGGAAGAGACTGAATATGAGAAAATATATTCAAAGATTAGAGGTATTAGCTTTTTAACATTGGCAAAAGAGATGGCATTAAGACTTCTAAGTCATTTTAAAATGGATTAAAGGAGGTAGTAGGGAATACTGGTATAGCATAATCAACAATCCTGCACATGCACCAGCATAGAGTGGGAACCCAAAACAGTAGGTCTTTTTCATCTCTAAAACCTCTGATTCTCTGGCATAGTTACATAATTACAATTATGTACAATTACATAATGTATAATTAAAATTATGTATAATTGTAAGTGCATGTGTGTAATTACAGTTATGCATAATTACATAATTATAATAACATTCATGTTTCTGAAGATCTAACATCAGTTTAACTGCAATGAATTCTGTTACTTTATTGAGTAGAAGGAAAAAAAAGTAGTCATCATGCAATAGGATGTAAATCCAAATTAGCCACATTAAAAAAAAGAAAGACTTCTGCTGTTAAGAAAAGTCAGAGTAATGCAGAACAATTCTTTTAATATTACTATATATGAAAAAAGGTAAATATCATTCATTCAGTCCAAGATGAAGGGGACAAAATACTTAGAAACTTTTTTTGTAGATGTTTAATCAAGAAACATGCATTTTCAGTCTTCAATAGATGAAAATACATAGACAAAAACTTACAAAAGATGCCCCATACATAAAGTTTAATTTCATTATCAATGATTCTTTTTGATCAAAACAAAGAAAAGAAAGAGTAAATACCAAAGATCTTTTAGTCCATTCTAAGCTTTGTATTCAGTATTATTTAACTGGCTGAGTAATGCTCTATAAAAGACATATATTATTTTGAGATTAAGCTTAATAATTTGATTTGAATTTAAATAATTTGATTCTGAAAAAAATACATGATCATCTAAATTTTCAAGTCAAACTGATCTTCAAATATCTATTTTTTCCATATTTCTGGGCAAAAGTCTAAGAAGTTGAAGATTAGGTTAAAATACATAAAATCCAAAATCTTTGGGTAAATAAATAAATAATTTTAAAAGAGTGATTTAGATATGTTTTGATGACATTTTCTTTTCTGCATAGAAGAAGTAAAGAAGTGATTTTTTCAAGAGTTCATCTGAAATTATTTTTTAACTTTAAACAGCTGGATATAAGCTTAATGGTTAAAAATCCAATTTGAAACTGTTACTTAATCACAGACACCTAATGTGATTTGAGCCATACTCTCACATGCAGGACATATATTTGATATGTGCAGATATGGCAAAGGACCTAGGTGACATTACTGCCCTTCTGCATTGACAGCTGGAGGTCAGCCACCTCAAAAGGTATCAGATGCGTTTATTTAGACAGCTGAATCAATCTTTTGGAATTGTGTTTCACTTTTTTTTTTTTTTAATAGATCAACACTCATGTTTTCTGGAGCTGTATGAGACTTTCACAACCATCTGCATGAGGTAGCAAATCTCAATATGTGTCCAAGTGTAATTAAACTGATCTAAAACACAAACTCTGCAATAGCTTTGTATAATTTCTGTCACATTATTAAATTAACACAAGCTACTTACACTGGAAGTTTTTTAGGTTGTTTTTGTTTGGGATTTTTTGTGTGGGTTCTTTTTTTGTTTTTAACTTTGAAAAAATTATTTAGGATTTGCCATGGCATGTCAGATATTTTTTAATAAATGTTCATAGTTTTCATTGAAGGATCATACTTAACACTCCCATGCAGTTTTTTGACTTTTGCCACTCTGAGAAGGATTCAAAGGAAGAGAAAAATAATAAATTCAGACTAACAACATTTCACACTGTACCATAACACAGTCTTTAATCTAGTGCAGCTACTTCAGTGTTATAATGCCATTTGACCCTATGTTTTATTCCTTTCCATTAATTTGCTCCGAGCAGCCTTTGAAAACCAGACATGACTTCACTTGTGTTACAAATTAGTGTCACAGAATTTATAATATTCTTTTTCTTTTCATCTATGGAATAAGCAAAAGTCATAACTCCCTTACCAAGAATATATATACATATATTAAGATTCTGATATATGAAAAAGAATAAGATCATCTCTTCCTTTTATTTTGAACTAGTTTCTGGATGTATGGATGTACTGGTTTTAGGCAAAGAGAGGAAACAAGAGGAGGTGAAAAGGGGTTAAAAATTATTAATAATTTTTAAACCCTCTGTTTTACTTACCATAATTACTTATAATGGCATATTTAGGACTTATGTTAACTCATTCTGTAACAAATAAAATAAAACACATACGTGAATGCCACATTCTCACACGTACATACATTTACAACTAATATGCTTAATAAAGGCTTCCTTGTGTATCGTTCCTTGAATGGCTCCATGACTCTGTGGTATACAAAGTGGACTGCTGTTCCATTCTGCCATTTTAGTAGTATCCGTTCTTCAACTTACATCTCAGAGGAAATTGTGGGATTTATCTGAACCAGTGCAGAGGTCTAGCTACACAGATCCAGTTATCCTGCGTTGTTAACAAAACTCAAGATACAGCATTTATAGGACAGTTTGCCACACACTAAAGAAGACATCCAAAATTTTTTGAATTAAACAAACAAGATTCCCTATTCCTTCTCCACTGAATATTAACAAAATGTATGAAAGCTTAGATGTAGCTGTCTAGAGTAAGTTGGGCCTCTGCCACCAGTGCTTGATAGTTGTGGTAGAGATCCTGGGAGTATTTATGTCTCTAATGTATTACAAAGTTATATATTATCAGCAAAATCTGCCTAAGGCAAAGAAGGATTTCTAGGAGACACCCGGTATTAGAAGACTAGAAGGTGTTCTTGCCTGTGGCAGGGGGGTTGGAACTAGATGATCTTTAAGGTCCCTTCCAACTCTAATCATTCCCTAACTCTAAGATCAAGCCTTCTTCAGAATTTGTGTGTACAAGGACAAAACTAAGTTACATGAACTGGCTTCTATGCACTTAAGATCTACGCTTTTAGGGATGGATAGCCAATTCCAGACCAACTGAGACACTTAGTCAACAGCTAACAATGTAAACAATCAGAGATAACATTGCTTCAACTCACACTTCAACACCTTTATTTAGCATGATTTTGTACATAATATGTAAAAAAATAAAATAGTATATTTAATAGATGACTATCTTCACTCAGAAAATAGGCCGGCACCAGAAATAAAATAAAAAAAAAAATATATAAAGCTTAATTATCTTCCAAGAAAGCAACAACAGTATGAGTAACAAACACACATGCATTAATTCAACCATTGTTGCCTCAATAAATTAGTTAATAGAATTAATTTTCAATTACTGGTATTAAATATAAAGGAATTTTAATTTTTTTTTGTTTATTATTTTGGGATCCTTTTTAAATTTTTTTCTTTTTTTCTTGTTTTTTTAATATTCTAGATATGATGGAATTAAAGCATTGATTATACCATTTATAAATTCTCATTAAGATATCAATTAATATTCCAGGACATAATTCGAACAATATCTAAGAATGAAACTAGCAGAGTGTACGTATTAATTTGATTTGGAATAAAATTTAAAGATCTCTAATTTAAAGTTAGGCTCTGGACAGATAAACTCTTCCATGTGCAGTTCCAGAAGCAGAAGTTGTGTTTCAACACCAGTGCTCCAATGGCAACAATTACCTTTGCCATTTTGGCAGTGGTATGTACAAAATTCTGTGTCAGCAAAGAAAAACTAGGCTGTAATTGGGCAGAAAATTGTTAGGACTGACGAAATGGCCATGAATATGGTGGAGATATGAAAAACAAGGATTACTTCTTCTGCTGAGGGATATGTTAGGTTGTTTAATTTATTAGATACCATCTGGGAGGATAACAAGCAGCAGTTCCTCCCTCCCATCTCTTTATGGACAGAAGAGCAGCACACTGTGCTCTCTGGCACGCTCCATTCCTTATAGTTGTAAATATCCCCACTCCCCTTCCTCCGTCTCTTCTTTTAGAATAGAAGCAGCAATTTGACAATACATGTGCCATCACCACAAATCTGATTTCAAATCACAAAATTGCATTGCAAAAACAGTACTCATAAACTTTAAAGTTAAGATACGAGTTCTTTCTAATACTCTTAGGTCCAAAGGGGGAGGGGGTTAAACACAGGTCAAGCAGAAAAAAACTTAAGGAGAGCCATCAATCTACCATCTCAGCTAAAAAGTCAGCCCCTTTAGGCACCCAGCTGAAGTGCCTATACACAAATGCACGCAGCATGGGAAATAAGCAAGAGGAATTAGAGATGTGCACACGCCTCCAAGGCTATGACCTTATTGGCATCACTGAGACATGGTGGGATGGCTCTTACGACTGGAGTGTTGGAATGGAGGGTTACAGACTCTTCAGGAAGGACAGGGTGGGCAGAAGAGGAGGGGGTGTTGCCCTCTGTGTCAAGGACCACCTGGAATGTATGGAGCTCCAACTGGGGACGGATGAAGACACAACAGAGACCTTATGGGTGAGGATTAAAGGGAGCACGGGGGCAGGTGATGTTACAGTAGGAGTCTGCTACAGGCCACCAGATCAAAGTGACAGTGAGGATGCGGCCCTCTATAAACAGATAGGGGCAGCATCGCGCTCACACACTCTGGTACTCATGGGGGACTTCAACCACCCCGATATCTGTTGGAAAGACAAGACAGCGGAGCACAGGAAATGCAGGAAGTTCTTGGAATGTGTTGACGACAACTTTCTTTTTCAAATAATTGAAGAACCAATGAGGAAAGGAGCAGTGCTGGACCTTGTCTTTACCAACAAGGAGGGGCTGGTCGGGAATGTCAAATTCAAGGGTAGCCTCAGCTGCAGTGATCATGAGATGATAGAATTCAAGATTCATAAGGCAGCAAGGAGGGTGTGTAGCAAGCTGGCTACGCTGGACTTCAAGAGAGCAGATTTTGATCTCCTGAGAGATCTGATTGGCAAGGTAGCATGGGAGAAAGAACTAGAGGGGAGAGGGGCCCAGGAGAGCTGGGTGGTATTTAGGGATTGCCTCCACCAAGCTCAGGAGAGGTGCATCCCAAAAAAGAAGAAGTCGGGCAGAGTAGCTGGCAGGCCTGCATGGATGAGCAGGGAACTGCTGGGCAAGCTTAGGAACAAGGGGGAGGCCTATAGAGGGTGGAAGCAGGGAAAGATGGACTGGGTAGAATAGAGAGAAACTGTGCGAGTCACCAGAAACCAGATCAGGCAAGCGAAAGCCCAGGCAGAACTAAATCTAGCCAGGGATGCGAAAGATAACAAGAAGAACTTCTATAGATATACCAGGGATAAGGGTAAGATGAGGGAAGCTGTGGGTCCCCTCCGGAGGGAAGCGGGAGAGCTGGTCACCCAGGATGCAGACAAGGCTGAGGTACTGAATGACTTTTATGCTTTGGTCTTCACTAGCAGGAGCCCTGGCCACACTGAACAAGTCACGGAGAGCAAGTACACAGGCTCTGAGAATGAAGAACCACCCACAGTATAAAAGGATGAAGTTCGTGAACTCTTAAGGAACCTGAAGGTGCATAAGTCCATGGGACCTGATGAAATCCATCCACGGGTCCTGAGAGAGCTGGCAGATGAAGTTGCTAAGTACCTCTCCATCATATTTGAGAAATCGTGGCAGTCTGGTGAAGTTCCCACTGATTGGAAGAAAGGGAACATAACTCCAATATTCAAAAAAGGAAACAAAGAAGACCCAGGGAACTACAGGCCGGTCAGTCTCACCTCTGTGCCTGGCAAGATCATGGAGCAGATCCTCCTGAAATCTCTGCTAAGGCACATGGAAAATAAGGAGGTGATTGGAGACAGCCAACATGGCTTCACCAAGGGCAAATCATGCCTGACAAATTTGGTGGCCTTTTACGATACTGCCACACACTTGGTAGACAAGGGCAGAGCAACTGACGTCATCTACCTGGACTTATGCAAAGCATTTGACACTGTCCCAAATGACATCCTGGTCTCAAAATTGTAAACTAATGAATTCGATGGCTGGACCACTCAGTGGATAAGGAGCTGGCTGGACGGCCGCACCCAAAGGGTGGCAGTCAATGGCTCAATGTCCAGGTGGCGGCCAGTTACGAGTGGTGTTCCACAGGGGTCTGTACTGGGACCAGTACTATTTGACATCTTTGTTGGAGACATGGACAGTGGGATAGAGTGCACCCTCAGCAAGTTTGCTGATGACACCAAGCTTGGTGGAGCAGTTGACACGCTGGAGGGAAGGGATGCCATCCAGAAGGACCTGGACAGGCTGGAAAGGTGGGCCCGTGCAAATTGCATGAGGTTCAACCAAGCCAAGTGCAGGGTCCTGCACCTGGGACGTGGCAACCCCAGGCACAAATACAGGTTGGGTGGAGATTAGCTGGAGAGCAGCCCTGAGGAGAAGGACTTGGGAGTGCTTATGGACGAGAAGCTCAACATGAGCCGGCAGTGCACGCTGGCAGCCCAGAGAGTCAACCATGTCCTGGGCTGCATCAGGAGAAGTGTGGCCAGCAGGTCTCAGGAGGTGATTCTGCCCCTCTACTCTGCACTCGTGAGACCCCACCTGGAGTACTGTGTCCAGTTTTGGAGTCCTCAACACAGAAAGGACATGGACCAGCTGGAACAGGTGCAGCGGAGAGCCACGAAGATGAACAGAGGAATGGAACACCTCTCCTATGAGGACAGGCTGTGGGAGCTGGGATTGTTCAGCCTGGAGAAGAGAAGGCTCAAGGGAGACCTTATAGCGGCCTTTCAATACCTGAAGGGTGCCTATAGAAGAGCTGGGGAGGGACTCTTTGCCAGGAGGTGTGGTGATAGGACAAGGGGAAATGGTTTTAAATTGGAAAAAGAAAGATTCAGATCTCAGGAAGAATTTTTTTCCTGTGAGGGTGGTGAGGCACTGGAACAGGTTGCCCAGGGAAGTTGTGGATGCCCCATCCCTGGAAGTGTTCAAGGCCAGGCTGGATGGGGCTTTGAGCAACCTGCTTTAGTGGGAGGTGTCCCTGCCCATGGCAGGGGGGTTGGAACTCGGTGATCTTTGAGGTCCCTTCCAACCCTAACCATTCTATGATTCTATGATTCTATGATTCTTCAGACAAAATGAGTAATACTACCTTCAGAGGTTCAAATGGAAAGTCTTTTTGAACTTGGCTAACTTTAGCGGGTTAAAAAGTGTTTAAATGAGAGCCTCTTTAACCAGTAGTCATGGTGGAAATTTTTCAGTTAATGCAGTGTGTTGACCTTGGCTGGCCTTCAGGTGCCTGCCAAGCCACTCTAACAGTCCCCCTCCTCATCTGGTCAGGGGAGAGAAAATACAACAAAAGGCTCATGTGTTGAGACAAGGACAGGAAAGGGAGAGCACTCAGCAATTAATGTTGTGGGCAAAAGAGATTCCAATCAGGAAAATTAATTTGATTAATTCTAACCTAATTCTACTACAGTAGGATAATGAGAAATAAAACCGAATCTTAAAACACCTTGCCCCACCCTCCCTTCTTCCCAGACTCAGCTTCAGTCCTAATTTCTCTACCTCCTCCCCACAATCAGCACTGGGAGGATAAAGAATAGGGGTTGTTGTTAGTTCAGTTTGTGCCCAAGCACAAAAACAGGCTGGGCAGAGAATGGATTGACAGAAGCCCTGAGGAAAAGGACTTGGGGGTCTTGATGGATGAGAAGCTCAACATGAGCTGGCAATGCGCACTTGCAGCCCAGAAAGCCAGCCACATCTTGGGCTGCATCAGAAGAAGTGTGGCCATCAGGTCGAGGGAGGTGATTCTGCCCCTCTGCTCTGCTCTTGTGAGAATCCACCTAGAGTACCGTGTCCATCTCTGGAGTACTCAGCACAGGTGATTCTGCCCCTCTGCTCTGCTCTTGTGAGAATCCACCTAGAGTACCGTGTCCATCTCTGGAGTACTCAGCACAGGTAAGACATGGATCTGTTGGAACAGGTCCAGAGGAGGGCCACGAAGATGATCAGAGGGATGGAGCACATCTCTTATGAAGACAGGCTGAGAGAGTTGGGATTGTTCATTCTGGAGAAGAAAATGCTCTGGGGAGACCTTATAGCAGCCTTCCAGTGCCTAAAAGAGGCTTATGGGACAGATGAGGAGGAACTCTAAATCAGGGAGTGTAGTGATAGGACAAGGGGTAACATTTTTAAACTGAAAGAAGGGAGATTTAGATGAGGTATTAGGAAGAAATTCTTTACTGTGGGGATGGTGAGGGAACAGGTTGCCCAGACAAGTTGTGGATGTCCCATCCCTGGAGGTATTCAAGGCCAGGTTGATGGGTCGTTGAGAAATCTGGTCTAGTGGGAGGTGTCCCTGCCCATGGCAGAGGGGTTGGAACTAGATGATCTTTAAGGTCCCATCCAACCCAAACCATTCTATGATTTTATGATGTGTCTGTCACTCCATCCTCCTCGCACTCCCTGCTCCAGCATGAGTTCCCACGCATGGGAGACAGTCCTCTATGAAATTCTCCAATATGGGTCCTTCCCACAGGCTGCAGTTCTTCACCAACTGTTCCAGCATGGATCCATCAGGTGTAGTCATTCAGGAACAGACTGCTCCAGCGTGGGTTCCCTGCAGGGTCTCAAGTGCTGTCAGCAAAGCTGCTCCAGCATGGGCTTCTCTCCATGGGGTCACAGGTCCTGCCAGGAGTCTCATTCTAGCACGGGCTTCCTGCAGGCCTCTTTTGGGCATGTCCACCTGCTTTGCCATGGGGTGGGGTGGATATCTGCTCCACCATGGATTTCTGTGGACTGCAAGGGGGTCAGGAACAGACTGCTCCAGCGTGGGTTCCCTGCAGGGTCTCAAGTGCTGTCAGCAAAGCTGCTCCAGCATGGGCTTCTCTCCATGGGGTCACAGGTCCTGCCAGGAGTCTCATTCTAGCACGGGCTTCCTGCAGGCCTCTTTTGGGCATGTCCACCTGCTTTGCCATGGGGTGGGGTGGATATCTGCTCCACCATGGATTTCTGTGGACTGCAAGGGGGCAGCCTGCCTCACCATGGTCTCCACCACAGGCTGTAGGGGAATCTCTACTCCAGTGCTTGGAGCACTTCCTCCTCCTCCTTCTTCACTGACCTTGGTGTCTGCAGAGTTCTTTCTCTCACATATTCTCAGTCCTCTCTTCTGGAAAAGAAATTTCTCTTCCCCACTACAATCTTTCTAATGTAAAAGACTGATTCCCTCTTGATCATACCTGAATTGGTCATTTATGTTGGTCCTCTGTTTACAGTATCTTTCCAGATTTGATCCCACATAACCAGTGACACAAGTCCAATGAATGCATGCCACGGTTCTTTTTTATTTAATCATTTACAGACTGTTAATTTTGCATGTTGAGCATCATGTATGTCATATGCTTGTAAACTGGCTAATTACATTATGCATATGCAGAAGCACACATTCGGATGCCAATCACTAAGAGTATTTTTTATTAAATCCCTGTTATATGTCAGATTGTCACTTTGGAGACTTTCTGTTTTCTTTCTAAAATATCAGAGCTTTCCTGTGTAGGCCTTGCTAATTTTGATTGACTTCATGCATCCCTCTCATTTAGTCTGTTATTTAGCTACTAGTTAGTCATAGAAACTAGACTATGACTAGACATAGATCATTTTTTACATCAGTTATCTGATTTGGGAAAATATTATTTTTTATCTTGTTTAGCCTGTATTTTTGAGATCAGAGTGGAATGAATATAAGATTACCTTCTGGCTTAGCTAGATTCAAAACTAAATGTGTTTCATTCATAATGCATTAGAGTTCCAGTCAAAAGATACACAAATAGTTTCAAGGGTAAAAAGTTCTCATAGCCTTATGACTTCATCAGATCAGTGTGAAGACTAATAAAACAAAAACAAGAGAAACATATGTGCAGAGATACAGAACCTCACAGCCTTTCTCACAGGTATGTGCTCAGTGCAGTGAAACTGAGGAAAGTGAAGGGAAAACTAGAAGTTAATATCTTGGCAGAAAATTAAAGAGGAAAGAAAATATGGAAGAGATGGAAAACATGGAGAAAATAATGCTTGTATCCTAGGGCTGAGTTAAAATGGGTAAATAAATGTATGTAAGTATGTATGTATTTATTTATTTATTAAAAATGGTATTTTTTTATTTATCCTGTCATTTTTTTCCCTAGCTACTCATGCATATCAAAACAAGAAGTATTTAAAAGGATTTAAATGCTGTCATTTGAAATCAGGAAAACAACACAAGAAAAAAAAAAGAGAAGGCAGACTGGTTTAGGTTGAACTTTGGAATCCTTTTGAGAGGACAATGATTTTTTATTCTGACCTAGGAAAACCATCAAAGCAGACAAAATTGGTTTTCCCTCTACATCACAACTGGCAGCTCATACCCAAATACTATGTAAAATATCTGGCAATATTATATCCAATCTAGCCCTCTTATCAACTTCTTTCCTTCCACCTTCATCCTAAAATGAGAAATCAGTATTTTAATAGGGATTTCAAAATATTAAAAAGCCAAATTATAAACACTTCTCTTAATTCTTACTACAATCACTATTGTGATAGCATCAAAAGACATTAAAGAGTTCATGCTCTGTGTTGTGGTGAGTTGACCTTGTACAGCTGCCAGATGCTCACCCAGCTGCTCTCTCACTCCCCCTCCTCAACCGGATAGGGAAGAAAATAAGAGGAAACTGTGGGCTGTGAGGAACACAGGGAGTTCGTTTACCCATTATTGTCACTGGTAAAAGAGACTCAACTTGGGAAAAATAATTTAATTATTGGTCAGTTGAAAATAGAATTGAATGGTGAGAAACGAAGACAAAACCAAAACAATCTTCTTCCCATCCATCTTCTCCCCAACTTAATTCTTTCATCTCCTATGCTTTACCTCCTCATCATCATGTATCACTTCCTCTCCTTTGTTCTTCTCTCACCTTGCTGACTGCAGGACTGTTTCTTAGACTTATTTTTTGTCACTCGGATTCACAGAATCACGGATTTGACAGAGTTGGAAGGGACCTCTAGAGATCATCTAGGCCAACTCCCCTGCTAAGCAGGATTGCCTAGAGCTTATTACTCAGGACTGCATCAAGGCAGCTCTTGAAAATCTCCAGAGAAGGGGACTCCACAACCTCCCTGGGCAGCCTTTTCCAGTGCTCTGTCACCCTCACTGCAAAGAAGTTCTTCCTCATTATTGAGTCGAACTTCCTATGCTCCAGCTACAGCCCGTTGCCCTCGTCCTATCGCTGGAAACCACTGAAAAGAGTCCAGCTCCACCATCCTTCAACCCACCCTTTAGGAACTTGTAAACATAGATGAGGTCTCCCCTCAGTCTTCTGTTCTCGAGGCTAAAGAGCCCCAGCTCTTTGAGCCTTTCCTCACAAGGGAGGTGCTCCAATCCCTTAATCAACTTGGTTGCCCTACGTTGGACTCTCTCCAGTAGTTCCCTGTCTCTCTTGAACTGGGGAGCCCAGAACTGGACAGAGTATTCCAGTTGTGGCCTCACCAGTGCAAAGTAGAGGGGGAGAATGACCTCCCTCGACCTGCTGGCCATACTTCTCCTTATGCAGCCCAGGATCCCATTGGCCCTCTTGGTGACAAGGGCACATTGCTGGCTCATGGAGATCCTGCCATCCACCAGGACTCCCAGGTCCTTTTCCTCAGAAGTGCTTCCCAGGAGATCCACCCCTAGCCTATATTGGTGCCTGGGGTTCTTCCTCCCCAGATGCAGGACCTTACATTTGCCCTTGTTGAACCTCATTAGATTGTTCTCTGCCCAGCTCTCCAGCCTGTGCAGGTCACGCTGGATGGCAGCACAGCCCTCCGGAGTGTCGGCCAGCCCTCCCAGTTTGGTATCATCAGCAAACTCGCTGAGGATACACTCTGTCCCCTCGTCCAAGTCATTGATGAATATGTCGAACAGGACCGGGCCAAGTATTGACCCCTGGGGGACACCGCTGGTTGCAGGCCTCCAACTTGATCCTGCTGCATTAATGACAACCCAGTTATTTTCTTTTTACAGATGTGAAACAGGTAGTCACTTCACTATGTTTACTGAATAAAAAAGCACTATATCAATAGTTCTTAAACAACATTTTTCATCTGAAGATCTGCAAATGCTTTACAGTCTGAGCTTCCTGGTTGCACCTCAGAGCTGACCCTGCTTTGAGCAGAAGGTTGAACTAGAGACTTCCTGAGGTCCTTTCTCACCAGAAAAATCTGTGAACCTATGATCCTTAGAGATATAGAGTGAACAGTTCTTATTATTTTGGAACTGCTCATTTTTTTTTAATAGTTCTGTGCACCTAAAGTTCAGGTTTCAATTAGTACTACAGTATAATCACAGGTAATTTAGGGTAGCTAATTTGGTCAGAGTTGATAGAGAAAAAAGTACAACTAAAGCAAGGTGTTTTGATCAGCATTGATGATTCTTTATGACATCCTGAATGGCATTAAAGCCAATGTAGGAGTGAGAATTCATAAGAGGAAAAAAAGGTAGCAATGTAGACTTCAATTCATTTTAGTTAAGTTCACTTAAATTGCTTACAAAATTTGAGCAGAATCTTTGACTGGTGAAGAGAGGTCCTGTGTGTTTTGAACACATTATTTAAACCTCTCTGCATTAGATTCCTCATCTATAAATAAGCTAGATAAATTGCATTAATTTTTCAGAGTTATTTTAGAAGAAGATAGTGAGATTTTATTTCCACTACAAAGCATTTCTAGGTCTTCAGATGAAAACCATTGGATAAGAACTATCAATATTTTTCAGTGTTGCCCTAGGACTGCCAATTAAGTGTTTAATTGTACTATTACCAACGCTGTTGCGATTTATTGTCGCTGCTGAAATTTTTGATATGAGAGCTTTTTAAATTTTATTTTATATTTTTTAAAGTGACACTAGTCATTAAATGATTTCTCGGCATAAATAAAATTTGTTCCAAAGTGATCAAGTCTCTCAGCTATGTGAATGAGACTATTAAAATATTTTTTCATAACAGTCTAAAAATCAACGTGGTTTTTTTTATTAAAAGCTTCAGTACCATAACAGAGTATAACAACAATGACAAAATGCAAGCGTGATCTATTCCCCTTTCCTAGAAGAATGGAAATTCCTCAGGTACTGAAAGAACAATATAGTCTTTCTTTACATCAACTGTTTCAAAGGAAATTTTTCAAAAGTTCAGGTTACAGTGGTTATGCTCTGTTTTCCATACCTTTAGTTCTATAGGTTTACCCAAACCAGGCAACACTTTTTCCAAATCACTAGGAAATCATCGGTCATCGGGGATTCCATGGAGCTATCAGCATTCCATTGGTTTCTTAGCTGTGCAAACCCCTATTTTATTCTGTCTCAAGTTGGAGATATTTGTAATCAGTAGTCTGAAGCACCATGAGAACTGAAAGAGAAGGATACGTTTTGATACTTCAGAACAGAAAACACACAGGCAGACACACATACACACACAGATTTTTTCTAAAAATGGTCATAACTTTTTCCTCCTGACTGAACAGACTACATATATAAGATTAAGAGCTGAAGAAAAAAATATGCTGTCAAATAAGTTTTGCTTACAGCAGGGAATCAGCATACAACTCATAACTTTATTGCATATTTCTGGGGGATTTTTTTATTTCTATTCATAAACATGTTTTATGGAAGCAGTCAAGTTCCAAAAAATATGGTAGAGTACCCTGAATGTATTACAAAATACATCAGAAGGAAAGGTCAAATTATTTTATATGCCCCTTCATTGCTGTGTTTATTCTGATAATGAGATATATGGGATGTGTGAGTTGAAAGATGGGAAATCTATTCCTTTGCATGTTTTGCTAAGAATCAAAAGTTAAAGTGATAACTCAGATATAAAGTCAGACAGATAGGTATGTTATGAATAAAAATACCCTTACTCATGTAAAATTGTCACTTTTTTTTTCTTATATTGTTCATTCATTAAAAAATGAGACATAGATAAGATCTTACCATGCTCTTCATATACTTCATGGAATTCCATTTCTTATACTTTCTGCCCTCTTTCTTTTGTCCTTTAAAATCATATGTTCCTCATTAAATTTTAGCCTTTTAGCATACATTTCAAGGGTGGTTTTTTTTTTCTCCTCTCTTCAAATGCTTGAAGCCTTTCTAAGGTAAATCCTCTTAGTTCAACATTACTGTAGTAGTGGAACACATGACAAGTCATTAAGTACATTGTATTTTTACATATGTTTTTAATTTCTGAGGCATTCCCCTTTTAATTCCATTTAGCTATTCCACTATTGCTCCTAATTTTACTCATTTGAGAAGCCATTAAGAAATACTAGGTTAATTAAATAAGATGGATTTAGTAGTAGAGGAGATTTATTTATTCATTGTGAAGGAAGAAGAAAAGAGGAAGATTAATTAAAATAATCTGTGCATTTGTAACAAAGTATTGAAGGAATAATACTGGATATATATTTATGAGGAATATAATTTTCTAGTGCACAGTACAGAGCTGGTATTTATAGACAACTTTTTCTATTTGTTTGCTTGGAATTGGAATGTCTTGGACAAGTTACCTCATCTTACTACGTGTCTTTCTCCTAGTCTGTTAAATCAAGATAGTTTCAATGGTCGAACAGTTTTAGTTGCATTTAGCTAAATGTTGTTAGTTTTTCACAATGGAATTTAATTTTTAAAGAAATTACCAATACTACTCACATCACACACTCTGAGAGTATATTTGGATGTTAAGAGCTACATAAACCTAATTCTGAGTCTGACTGCTGGAGGAATTTCAGCTGCTTTTTTTTTTTTTTTTTTTCAGTACTGAATCTTAATAAAGCTCATAGACTGAGCTTCCCGCTACATGACAAAGCAGCCAACAAAATTATTTTTCTCATTACTTATTTTACACATGGTGACTGGTAACACTGCATGTAAGAAACACGTAGGTAGAAGAATTCACTGTTTTTCTGGAAAGACAGAGAAAATGTAATGAAAAGTTAATTGAATTAGCGTTTTAAGCATGAAACTAAAATTGTCTAAAATTTCGTGCATTGTACCTTGACAAAATATCAAAGCAAAACTACAAACTTTGTACCGTGCTAATTGGGTCCTCTGCAACCTGCCACCACACACATAAATTTATGTTCAAAGTACTGCAATAGGAGAGTTCTGTGCAACCATAAGGACCTAACAACCAGCAAATTAGTTTCAAAACTCTGCTATTTCATCTCAGGAAATACATTTTACAAAGTAAGAGATTATAGAAAAAAAAACCCACCAAATTCAGTATTGATGTAATTGAATGGTATGCAAAAATAGGTACACTCTAACGATACTTAAAACAAATTAAAAAATCTGTGCATGCTTCTAATCAGGAATGATGGTATTTGAACACTTTTAACTTCAAGAAGTATATCTAGTTTTTTATCATCAACTTGACAACAAGTACTCATACTAAATATGTCATTAGCGGAGTTTTTACAAGGTTTCTCCTTCAAATTAAATGCAATTTCCTTGAGATCTCCTCTTTATACAGGCTGAATTCCCAACAGAACTTCAGCAAACATTAGATAAATTTCAAATCAATTCAGAGTCAATTGCTTTGCTTAGAAAACATGAAGAGAGCAGCTTGCATATATATTTAATAGAAGGCCATGCAATTAAGTGAAGGGGAAATAGGTAGGTGGAAATACGAGTATGAAAATCCTCTCCAGAAGCAAAGCTCTTAATAAATTATTTACTTCTATTAGTTGTGGCATCAGTGACAATACTAGAACAAAATGAAACCATAAAACTGTCTACTGGTGGTGGCTATAAACCTTAATAAGCACATACTCATCTGTTTTAAGAGTCACTAGTAAGATTTCAAAGTCAGGCAATGAAAATAAGAGAGACAGAAATTTGCTTCAGAAACCTCAATTTAATAATCCTTTTTGTATAAATTCTGGTACCATTTTTACTTGGATGAACTTTTCCCTTTACACCCATGACATGGACAATGTTCTCTTAATAAGCAACTCAATTCTTTTGTTTCCCCAATATTCAATGTACAGCTGTAGGCTTTATTTACCTAATGCCAATCTAAAGGTATTCTAAATTCAAAATTATTATTTTGCATTGTTCCTCTTTACCTTTTATTGCAATAGTATGGAAATAGTCTGTTGATTAGGCAGGAGATATTGTGGATACATCACTGTGAAAGAGTTATTATTACCCTGATTTTCAAAGAGTGAATACAGACCCAACAGTACTATCTTCAACTGCCCAATTCAACAAACCTATGGCATGATTTTTCAGACTATTTAGTGTGCAGTATTCTATACTTTCAAAGTCCATTGACTCAGCACTTCTTTCAAGTAGACTATTGCTTTTCGTTAGGACACCATAAAATGAATATTATTGGAAAACCAGAAAATATTGTTTGCATTACATTGACTATATCATAACAAGGAACTAGTTATGAAAAGGCTTACATAGCCATATATCATTTAACTGATTCTTTAGATGCCTAAGTAAAGAACAGCAAAATTCTCATCACGTATTGATAATCCATAAAGCAGGCAGGGTATTCATCTGATACGGAATAACCTAGATAACCTAGATCTTTAGTCATAGAATGGCCCAGGGTCTGGGCTGGAAGGGACCTCCAAATGTCATCTAGTCCGACCTCTCCACAGGCAGCAGGGACACCCCCAACTAGATTAGGTTGCTGAGGTCCTCGTCGAGCCTAGTCCACTTCAGTCAGTGTAATTTCTCCACAACAATCCTGTGGTTTTGGGAAGTTTTAGATCTGGTACACATATTCAGTTTATATATCCAATGGCACAGTCTGGAGGAGTGAAGCACTACACATGGTGCATTATGATCAAGTTACTGATCATTTAAACGAACTGGACATACACAAGTCTTTGAGACCAGATGTGATGCATTCAGAGGTGCTAAAATACCTGGCTTATGTCACTGGGAGGTTGCTCTCTATCATCTGTGAAAATTCAGGGTAATTAGGGGAAAAAAAAGAAAATGTCAAATCTGGTTTCAAGAAGAGATGAAGGAGGATTCAGGGAAGTATAGGCCAGTCAGGCTGACTTCAGCCACTAGAAAAATTATAGAAAAAAGTCTTCTTTGAAGATATTTCTAAACACATGAAGAAAAAGAAAGTCATTTAAGCACCTAGCATGAATTTACCAAAGACAAAACACATCAGAGCAGCCTGATTGTATTTTATGGTGTGTTGATTGGCTGTGTAGGTAATAAAAAAAAACAGAGGATGATGTTTATCCTGATTTTAGCAATATATTTGACATGCTTTTCCATAGTATCCTTTTTGCCAAGGCTGAGTACACTAATAAGACTCAGCCTCACCTGAGGCTTCCCACCCATCCAACCTACCCATGAGCACAGGAGCTTTATTTTAGCTCAGTCCTGGCCTATTTCCCTGGCTGAAGTATGTTGGCAGAGCATTGATTTTTATTATGCTGTGTCTACTGAATTAGACCTAAAGCTGTGAGCTCATGATCACTGGGCCTGATTTTGGGCCTGATCTTAACCCTGACATGTGATAGACTTCCTGGATTGACCTTGGATCTGTTTTTTTCACCATAAACTCACTTAATGATTTGGACATCTGGTTGGACTTGGCCTGCTACCTTATTGTGTCTGACAGTCCTTGAACTTTTGATAGAACCTATTCCTGTCATCGTTCTGTTCTGTTTATCTTTTGCTGGTACTGTGGTTTTTTGCTGAGGTCATCATAGTGTGGTGTGGCAATGAAAACCAAATCTGATTAGTCTAATTGATAAGAATATGTGGGAATGTCAGAATCAAGGTTGTCTGAATAGCAACCCCATAATTGGGAGGGTAAAAAAACAGAGGAAGACAAAAAACTCTGAACATACAGAGACATAGAGCTGATGAAGAAAACACAGAGACAATGACAAGAAACAAACCTTGCCAAACATACTATTTTATGGTCTATCAGAAACTACAGATCTCACTTCCATGAAGATTAACCTGGACTTTGCAAATGGTAAATTGTAAACCAGAGGGACCCCAGACTGGGAGTGAGGGAATATACAGGATTATACAAACCCGTTCAAGTAAAAGTGAGCAAGGAGGAACAAAGAGGGGGTATAGACAGCAGAAAGTATTAAAACCCGCAAGTTTTGTGTAAAACAGGGCCAGTCAGTATGCTTGTCCAGCTTACCTCTACACCCAATTGTCATGTTTTTCCCTGTTGTATTAAAACAATGCTTAACTATCTGTGTAATCTCTCCCTGTCCTGTGTGTATATGTGCTGCAAACATTCAGTGCAAACTACTGACGGAACTAGTGTGAGAATACTGGGTGCCAGATACTGGAGTTAGAACAGGAGTGTGGGTGCCCCTGGCTGGTGATGTTAGCGACTGGAGCAAGTGGGGCAATTAATCTTCAAACGCTGATGTGGGAACTGTGTGTGTCCCAAAACCAGCTACTGGGGGGACCCGGGTGAGTAAGGCAAGTAAGGGGCTCAGTGCTGGTGGCTGGAGTAGGACCATGGGTCACAGCCTGTGTGCCTGGTGCCTGCTGCTGGGACTGTCTCTCTTGCGCAAACCAGGTGTGCGTGTGTATTCACAGGCAAACTTCAAGTTCGATGTGCTGGTGAGCAGGAGGGCCTTCAGTTCAGGCTGGGGCATCAGGTGGGCAGAGAGTCCATGCTGATATTCAGGGGAACCCATGAGTGTCAGGTGCCTGTGGGATGAGTGTGTGAATGCTCCATGTTTACAGTCAGCACCAAGCTAGACAAGCTGGAAAATCAGGACCTGTGGGGCAGGTAAGAGGGGCCAGGATCTGGGCAGGGATGCCAGGAAGCCAAGGAACCGCACTGGTGCTTGGGGAATCTGTGAATGTGTGTGTGCTTCTTCAACCTGATTACTTTAGCTGTTTTTCATATCTGCACCCAGAGCTATGGTATTTATAAAAGATAAACTTGTCTCTGTGGGATATTGTTCACATGAATTCATTAACTGTGAATTGTGTCATAGAGCCACTTTAGGAATGTTGGGCAAAGTTCTTAAAATTCAGTAGTGCAGAGAATGCTTTTTTAAATTAAAAGGAACAAATGTGTATGATAATAAGACAACTAGAACTTTACATATGACACAGAATTTATGCATTTATGGAAGCTCTTCATGCAAGCTTGTAAAAGTTTCTCTGCACTGTCATAGACCTAAATTTCACAACTACAGAATGAAAATGTTCATTAATGGAGCTTTGCAGATTGGTATTTTATCTTTAATGTTAATGCAATAGAGCAAAGCATAGCTACTCTTCATAATAGAATATTTTAATATTGCTGTTTTACTTAACACAAACCAAAGTGTTTAGATGAATATATTTTGAGTGAATAAAATCATGTGTCATCTTCACCTTACTTCCTCATAGCAGTGATGTAGAATGGAAATTTAATAGCTGTTTACAGTCCATTTTATTAAAGAGTTCACAGGCAGTTTGATAATTTATATCTTAGTGAGTAGGTAATTAATTCCACTAACAGTAAAAAAAACCTTCTGAAACACATTTTTTTTGACAAATGAGAATAGAGTGTGTAAAGCAGAACAAGAAATATACAAGTAAAAAAGTAAACTTATCCAAAAAAGATACCATACTATTTCTGTTTCCTTATACACCAGAGAAGACAAATAATTATGGTCTCTATATATCATAGGCACTCAACGTAGAGAATACAAAGTATACACAGTCTTTTGTGTGAAAACTAAAAGCTATGTTATTCATGAATATTTTCAAGGACAGATTATCTTTCTCTCTCAAAGGAATTATTCTTTTCTTTAGACCTACTCAGTGTAGAACTGAATAGAGAGGGTATTTCAGAATATAAGTACATTTCTGTAGTAGCAGTATTAAAATGCTTTTTTTTTCCTGTCATACAAAGTTCAGAAAAGACAAAAACTGTTAGCTAGCTCAATAGAAATATAAACTGCATCAGGTAGTGAAGCAGGTTGACCAGAGGTATTGTGTAGACTCCATCCTTGGAGGTTTTCAAGACCCAACTTGAAAAAATCTGAGCTACCTCATCTAATTTTACAGCTGATCCTGTTTTGAGCAGGACATCGGATGAGAGACCTAAGATCCCTGAATGACTCAATGACTGTGTGACCCTATGAAATTTTTAGTATGTGGTAAACTCTTCTCCCCCTAAAGGCACCAATTTGGCACATAAGCACAATTTTGGAAAGAGTCTGAAATATGTTTTGAAGTGAAATATGGGAATAGATATGAGTAAATATGTTCTCCTGTACATGAAAACGGCATTTCTCTGAGATGAACACAGTGGTGTAAGATAGAATCACAGAATCGTCCAGGCCGGAAGGAACCTCCAAATCTCCATCCTTGGAGGTTTTCAAGACCCAACTTGAAAAAATCTGAGCTACCTCATCTAATTTTACAGCTGATCCTGTTTTGAGCAGGACATCGGATGAGAGACCTAAGATCCCTGAATGACTCAATGACTGTGTGACCCTATGAAATTTTTAGTATGTGGTAAACTCTTCTCCCCCTAAAGGCACCAATTTGGCACATAAGCACAATTTTGGAAAGAGTCTGAAATATGTTTTGAAGTGAAATATGGGAATAGATATGAGTAAATATGTTCTCCTGTACATGAAAACGGCATTTCTCTGAGATGAACACAGTGGTGTAAGATAGAATCACAGAATCGTCCAGGCCGGAAGGAACCTCCAAATGTCATCTAGTCTGACCTCCTCGCAGTCAGCAGGGACACCCCCAACTAGACCAGGTTGCCCAGGGCCTCATCGAGCCTCACCTCGAATATCTCCAGGGATGGGGCCCCAACCACCTCCCTGGGCAACCTGTTCCAGTGCTCCACCACCCTCACAGTAAAAAACTTTCTCCTAATCTCCAATCTAAATCTGCTCCCCTCCAGCTTAAAGCCATTGCCCCTCATCCTATCACTACAGGCCTTTGCAAACAGGCTATCCCCAGCCTTCCTGTAGGCCCCTTCAGGTACTGGAAGGCCGCTATTAGGTCTCCCTGGAGCCTCCTCTTCTCCAGGCTGAACAACCCCAGCTCCCTCAGCCTGTCCTCGTAGCAGAGGTGCTCCAACCCCCTGATCATCCTCGTGGCCCTCCTCTGGACCTTCTCCATTGGGTCCATGTCTTTCCTATATTGAGGGCTCCAGACCTGCACACAGTACTCCAGGTGATGTCTCACCAGAGCAGAGTAAAGCAGAAGAATCACCTCTCTGGACCTGCTAGTAACACTTTTGTTGTTGCAGCCCAGGATGCGATTGGCCTTCTGGGCTGCAAGTGCACACTGCCTGCTTGTGTCCAGCTTCTTGTCCACCAGCACCCCCAAGTCCCTTTCCTCAGGGATGCTTTCTAATACCTCATCCCCTAGTCTGTATTGATGGTGAGGATTGTTCCAGTCCAGGTGCAGAACCTTGCACGTGCTCTTATTGAACCTCATGAGGTCCACCTGGGCCCACCTCTCCAGCCTGTCCAGGTCCTTCTGGAAGACATCCCATCCCTCTGGTGTATCAACAACAGGTTGTTGTCGTCTGCAAACTTGCTGATGGTGCCTTTAATCCCTCTGTCTATATCAGTGATAAAAATGTTAAACGGTATCGGTCCCAGTATGGACCCTTGAGGGACACCACTTGTCACTGCTCTCCATCTGGACTTCAAACCATGGAGTACGACCCTCTGGATGCAACCATCCAGCCAGTTCCTTATCCACTGAACAGTCCATCTGTCAAATCCTTACCCCTCCAGTTTGGCAAGCAGGATGTTGTGAGGGACCATGTCAAAGGCCTTACAGAAGTCCACATAGATCCCATGCATATGTCGTCCCTTATCTACTGACCTAGTCACTCTATCATAGAAGGCCACTAGGTTAGTCAGGCAGGACCTGCCCCTAGTAAAGCCATGTTAGCTGTCTTGAATCACCTCCCTGTCCTCCATGTGCCCAAGCATGGCATCTAGAAGGATCTGTTCCATGATCTTCCCAGGCACGGAGGGGAGGCTGACGGGTCGGTAGTTCCCGGGGTCCTCCTTTCTA
The DNA here is from genome assembly GCF_001431845.1 of Calidris pugnax. NCBI lineage: Eukaryota > Metazoa > Chordata > Aves > Charadriiformes > Scolopacidae > Calidris > Calidris pugnax. The sequence continues at coordinate 3,210,738 of NW_015090999.1, read as the reverse complement.
CCCTTTTTAAAAATGGGTGTGATGTTTCCCTTCTTCCAGTCCACAGGGACTTCACCTGACTGCCATGATTTTTCAAATATCATGGAAAGTGGTTTGGCAACTACATCAGCCAGTTCCTTCAGGACTCTGGGATGTATCTCCTCAGGTCCCATGGACTTGTATATCTTCAGGCTCCTGAGTTGATCACGTACCTTGTCTTCACTTACAGTGGGAGGGACCTTGTCACCTCAGTCTCCAACTTGTGTGCCATCAACATGGGAGCTAAGAGGAAAGGGGTTGCCAGTGAAGACTGAAGCAAAAATGCTGTTGAGAACTTCTGCCTTCTCCTCATCTGTTGATAGAAGTTCCCCACGGCTGCTCATCAGGGGGAGTATGTTATGTTTAACCTTCCTTTTCTCTTTAATGTACCTGTAGAAACGAAACCTTTCTTGATTTTCTTTACATCCCTTGCCAAGTTCAGTTCTAGCTGTGCCTTGGCCTTCCTGACTTCATTCCTACCCATCTGCCTTGGCCTTCCTGACTTCATTCCTACCCACCTGGGCAACATCCCTATACTCTTCCCGGGTTGCCTGTCCCTTCTTGCATTTCCTGTGTAGCCCCATCTTGCCCCTTAGTTTGACCAGCAGGTCTTGGCTCAACCATGGTGGTCTCTTGCCCTCCTTGTCCATTTTCATACATGTCAGGGTTGAGATCTTTTGTGCTCTATAGAGAGCATCATTAAAGATCTGCCAACTTTGTTTCTCTCCCTTGTCCCTGAGGGCTGTTTCCCACGGGGTCCTATTTACTAACTGCTTGAAGAGTTGGAATTTTGCTTTCTTAAAATTGAGAGTCCTCCAGCTAGAGTAAGAAGGCATCGTCGACAGGCTCCGCCTGGTCAGGAGGCCTGTAGTAGACTCCTACCAGAAGGCTCCCTTCGTTGTCCCAATTCCCAATTCCTACCCATAAGCTTTCAACCTGGCCATGGCTACTCTTTAGCAACAACTCTTCACATTCCAGCCACTTCTTTACATAGAGGGCAACACCTCCACCCCTTCTTCCTCTCCTGTCCCTTCTGAACAGCTTGTAGCCATCAATAGCCACACTCCAGTCATAGGAATTGTCCCACCAAGTTTCCGTAATTGCTACTATGTCATAGCTTTCCTGTAGCAGGATAGCTTCCAATTCCTCCTGTTTGTTGCCCATGCTGTGTGCATTGGTGTAGAGACACTTCAGCTGGTCTGCTGGCCATGTCACCTTCTTGGAGGGGCACTCCACTGATCCCCCAAGGCGCTTTGTGGCAGCTACCCTCCTGTCTCCTGTTACCCCAGGGGCTCTTGGTCCAGCTCTGCAAGACCTTGCCTTTGATGCAGTGTTCACAGCATGTGTTAGTGCAACAGGTTGGAGACCCTTGCTATCATCCCATCCTTCGAATCCTTCGATCCTGCCACTTGCCACAGACCATTCTTATATCATCATCCTCTCTCGCCTCAAGTGAAATGGCAGGATAGAGGCTTTCCTTAGGCTCATCTCTAGTGTACCTGTGTTTAGAACTCAGGTAATACAGAAAAGGTTTTTGGGGGGAAAATCCCCACCTGCTATGTATTAATACAAATCCAGTGGATTTCACCTGCTAACATCAGATTAGTTCAATTGGTTCTACTAAACTGCATTTTATTTAATATTCTGTAACAAGAAACTGAAAACAGAGAAAAAAGGCGATCCAGTCAACTTTCAATTTCCTAAAGAGAGGTCTGGGATATTTACAGCAATTACTGCTGTACAATGCCACAGCAGGGCAGTGGCTTAGAAATCAATGTAACTCAAGAACTTTGAGTGACAGAGTCACTCTAAATGCTTTTTGTTGGATTGTTTTCCAAGTTTATTCTGCTGGATTGTCAGAAAATACCACCACCAACTGTACCTATCAAAAAGTTGAGATCTATAGAAACTACAAAGTAATATAACATCTCTGTCTGAAGTAGATTTGGATCAGCGTTAGCATGGATTCAGTTACAGGTAGAATATTTATTCACATCATCTGAAAATAAGGCTATTGATTTTCAGTAGTACCTTTGATTGCATATTTCAGATAAGAAAATACGTTGTCAAGCAGTTGTACTGTGGTAATTTTTTATGTATGAATCCTCTTGACTTTTAAATAGCTGTCTACATAATTTCCTAGAGCACATACAGATTAATCCAAGAAGGAACTACTTAGAATCTTTATATACATCTACTCTATATGGAAATTCTACAAAGAAAAAATCTAAGGAAACCAAGCATTCAATTTTTCAGTGTGGAAAAATCACAAAGTATTTTAACAAAACCATCCTGCAAAAATGATTCACTGGGAAATGCTCAAACTTTGGTATTTCTCATATTTCATAAGACTATCATGTAATGAAACCCATGATATTAAACTGAGGTGTAATATTAAATATATAGAGAAACTGTATTGGCTACCTAGAGATAGTGATGTTTCATTGCTTTATTTAATATTAATTAACAGTTAATTGCAGTGTTGATAAAAATAATGCAAATGGACAAGATAACAGTGAGTTCCTAAAGGTATTATGCTATTGGTGTTGAATCTAAATTTTGATAACCTGCTTTTCCTGCATTCTCTACCAATTAATTGCCTTGAAATTACAGAACAGGTGAGACAGTGGAACAGGTTGCCCAGAGAAGCTGTGGATGCCCCATCCCTGGAGGTGTTCAAGACCAGGCTGGATGGGGCTTTGAGCAACCTGCTCTAGTGGGAGGTGTCCCTGCCCATGGCAGGGGGGTTGTAATTCGATGATCTTTAAGGTCCCTTCCAACCCAAACCATTCTGTGATTCTATGATTCTGTGATTCTACGATCAGGTTTTCTTGCACCTACGTTTTATGTAGGACAAAGAATGATAGTCTATATGCAAATGCACAAATGTAATGTTAAATTGCAATCTATAAAGTCTAATAAAATAATTATTATTAATCAAGAACTAATTTTTACAAGAAAAAGAAATAAATTACATAAGATAGAAGATTACTATTAAAGGAAAGGTCTCCTTAAAATTGCTACACATGGATTTTATTTACTTTTTTAGTATGTTTTGCATATATTGGTTACCTGCTCTTTATAAGTGTTGAAACACCTACCTCCTAAGGCTATATTCCTTCATTAAATATTACCTAAACTTTGGTGATTTGTTAGTCCTGATATCTCTGGTATCGTGCTGTTTTCATGCATAAAGGGAATTTCTCTGGCATGCATTCTTATTCTGAGGTGCTATGCAGCAAAAGCAGAGGACTATGATATCTGTAAATTATAAATATATTTATTAGGATATAATTGGTATTAGTTGGCATTGAATCCAAATGGAAGCATAAATTCAGACTTGTCAAAATAACTAACAGAGCATAAACACTCCGTAACACTGTGATGGCATAGCTAAACACAACAGAACCATTTTACATTTGTGAACAATATTACCATCAACAGGTCAAAGACTTGTATAATTGCACTTAGGGGGCATGCAAAAACATGTGAATGGTGACCCATGCAACAAATTTCAAGACAAAGAACAAAGAAAAAAATAAGCACAAGGAACTGCAAAAAGTCAGGGCATCCTGCTGAGCACACCAGAAAGATGACTGACAAGACTGAAAAAAACATTAATCAGCATCAAGGGGCAGTTGATGAGGGGAGGGTGAGTGAGGAGCACAAGAACACCAGGCATATATAAGGAAAACTGGGGAAGAAAGAGGTCACCTGCTTCAGTGCTCACTTCTTTGGTGCTGTTTAACATCACCTCTGCTGCAATATATACTCACAACAAATTTAGAATATAAATGTTAAGAACTAACAGGTTTTTATGTGCAGTGATAAATAGTCATAATGATTAAGAATTGAACATTAGCACAAAATGTGTTGTTAGTGAATGAATAGCTGTTTTGTTCTTAAAGTTTTTTAAAACTGGACTAAATTTAGTCTTCTAAACACTCTCATCAAAGAAATATCAATTTCCAAACTGATATGTGTGTGTGTGTATATATATATATACACACATGCACACAGATACAAACATCTATTCAGTTGCAATGCATACTTCACTCTACACAGGATATCTGTTTGTTATTGCTATCTACTGTTTACCAAAATGTATCAGAGTTACTATGATGATAGGCTTTACACTTACATAACAGTAGAAAATGAAGCTAATATTAAAACAGATTAGGTTATAAGACAGTTATCATTACAGCTACTGAACGGAAACAAAAGTCCAGGCAAGCCAAGATAAGTTCAGACAAAAAGCCAGACAAGTCCTTGTCCTGAGAGCTTTCAGAACGACTACAAAATCTGTGGCGTGTTACTAGCAATGGTAATAACAATATTTCTTGGGCTACTAGCCTCAGTGTGCAAGACAACGTGCATTTGCTTAACTTTTCTGTATTAATCCTGCACAAAAATTTGGCTAGTACAGATTTGGAGAAGAAATTCAGATGTGCGCATCTTGAAATATACTGAGACTTTGCTGTTCAAATTACATTATTTACTACCCTCAAACCCATGAATTATATTTAATTTAATTCACAAAGGTACAGAGTGAGGGAAGCAAAATTTAATATTCAGGAATGACATGATTTGATGTTGAAGATACACATGTCTGTGCAACTGGACAATGTGAATTTGGGAAACTTTAGCAGTGGTCATTGTGCCTGTGCCTGAAAGAGCAGTCTCTACAGCAGCTGTAAATTAAGTTTGCTCTACCTCCTGCTGGTCTTCTAGCCACACAGACTGAAGACTTCTGTTGGTTACTTGCAGCCAGCCCATGGTATCTGTGCCTGATGTGAAGTTTGTGTATTAAACATGTTTGGGCATAAGAGGATCCTGTGTGTTTCGAAGGATGTGTACACTGTGCGAAAACCTCCTCTTAAAGTCACAGCGGACAAGTGTGTTTAGTATGTTCAGTACTCTTAAGACTATTCTCAGAATGCAGTGTAGACACAGCCTGTATTTATAACAGAGGCACACAGGCTAGGTACCTACAGAAGTATAATTCTCAATAAACAGATAATTAGGGGAAGTAAATTTTTTTTTGGTTAAAGTACTGTTTGGAGAAGTATTTAATACTTTAACAGAAATAATTTGAGTATGTATTAATTTCTTTTTGACCAGTTGCACAGCCCTTATAGAGAAGATTTATGCTTTCATTATTGAAGTCTGTGATATTTCTGCAGTTACTTACTTCATTACCCTCTTTTGTTCTCCCAAATTTATATGTAAATACATTATGTATAGATAGCCCCAAATCACTGAACTGTTATAAATTTGCTGTTATAATTTTTGCGTTAATCATATTTATTGCATAAATTCTGTGAGAATAAAGAGATTTTACATTAATACATGTGCTAGAGGAGTCCTTGGAGATTTAGAGGTTTAAAATGTCTGCAACAGACACTTTCTGGAAAAAAAATCATTTCAGAGGTCTTTGTTTGAGTTCTGATTCCTGGTCTGCTAAGGAAAAAATATCTGAAAATGTGAAGATTAATGTTATGTAAAGGACAGTGTAATCAGATCCCATTTTCAATTAAAGTGTCTAGTTTTAGATTTAATTTGTTAAATAAACTCAGTAAATATGTACTGTAATGAGATAATTATTTTTAAATATGAAAATTTTCACAGGTAGGTGTCATATAAACTTCAATAAAACTTGCAAGAAGAGGAGAGGAAAGAAGAGAAAAAACCCTCTTGCAGGGATATGCAGGTAAAACAAGCTGTGAGTGGATTCATCATTTGTATTAAAATTATGTCATGTATGGCCTCTCTTGAGAGCTTATGATTCATAAGATACCATGAGCTACAAAGAATGAATGAATGACGAAATTCCTGTGTCATATTTAACATTCAAATACTAGTTGCTGCAACAGATTTCTGCCCAACTGAAAAGTAGTTCAGACTGGGCAAGGGAAATTAGCCTATAAAGGTTACCCAGGAGCAAGGAAGAAACAGCTGTTAAAGATGAAGGGTCCTACAAATCCATTCATCATGCTTACATGGAAAAAAATACAATGCTCATAAAGAAAAGAAGAAAAAAAGAACCATGAAATAATTTCACAAAAGAATTCTAGCATATGCCCTTGTATACCAAAATCCCACTCTGTGGTGATAAATGTGGAAGTAAGAAGAAATGGAAATATGCTCTTGACAGGTGGAGTTTCCAACTATGAAACATGGATTTCCAACTCTATTAGCTCCAACATACCCCAGGGATATTAAAGCAATTAGTAAGAATTCCTGTTAAGTATGGACTAAAAATGTATTTTCTTTAAAAGCTTATATCCATTTGCCCAGAGAAGCTGTGGATGCCCCATCCCTGGTGGTGTTCAAGGCCAGGCTGGATGGGGCTTTGAGGAACCTGGTCTAGCAGGAAGTGTCCCTACCCATGGCAGGGGGAGTTGGGAATAGATGATCTTTAGGGGCCCTTCCAACACAAACCATTCTATGATTCCTTGATTACAGCCAGCAAAGGCAGCTAAACATCAATTACAAAACCCCTGCAAAGAATAATTAAAAAAAAAAATCAAAACACACACACCCCCCAAACTTTGCTTTGGTTTCTATAATGTCAAGTTAGGAATGGAGGGCAAGGTAGACCAAAATGGACTAACTCCATGAATGTAGTAAATAAAATTAAAGGCTGTCCATGAGCACTATTTAGAGGTTCATTACTTTGAATACATTTTTGTGTTTTGAAAAGGCGCTTGTGGGGTTGGGCAACAATTTACATCTCTGGCAGAGGCAGATGGCAGAAAAATAACCTTTTTTTTATGAGGCAAACTTCCAAGTATCATAATAAATATTTCACTTTGCAGGTCGACACAAGAAAACTCTTTTCTGTAGCAGTATTGAAGCTGCATTGTAACTGGAAGTGAATTTGTGTAAATAATTTTTTCTTTCAATTGTTAAACAGCATAAAAGATAAATATTTTAAAAATAGAAAATATGTATTTTTTTTGTTCCAGTCAGTCTGCTATATTCTGTTTTGTCTTGAATTTTTGAACCTAGATGTTAGACAGAGTACAGAAATTCAAAATAAGCATATTATTTTGGATTTGAATTATTTAACATGTCTCTTTGTCCCCTTCTTCAACCATATTTAAGAATACATTAGAGTCTGTTTCAAATAAAATGAAATATCTCAACCTTTAAATCACAATGCCCCAAGTGCATTTTACTGTATTTTGCCTGAATCAATAAATAACTCTAGTCCCCTCATATAATTACATTCTTTAGAAGAATTTCTCTTTTCAGAGAGAAATCCTCCATTTCCATTTGTGATTAAATATGCTAGAGCTTTTATTTATATGTTTGTCCAAACATCTTGCCTTGGTAAGCTTTTAGGACCAAAGTCTGTTCAAAAATGTGTAAAGCTGAGGGACGATAGGCGTTTTCCTCCTCATTAAGCTCCTTTATTCTTCCATACAGAATACCAGAATACTTTGCCTGCAGCATTCTTAAAGCAGCTTCCTTACGGTCAGTTTTCTGGTTCTTTTAATTTGTCATGTTCTGTATTCTGATACCATTCTAATAAATCCTTCTTTATCCTGCTAACAGTCAGGAAAAAAGAAAAAAAAAATAAAACCCTCTCAACTAGTTTTACTTTCATAACAGCAGAATTATCAGTCATATCCTAATTTTTCTAAGGAGGCTGGAAGAGGAAAGATCATCAGTGCAGGAGAAGCAATTGTTACAGGTTTTTCTTCTGTCTTCATTTGATGAAGGTTCTTTTATTCTCACTAGCCTTATTTTGCTGATCTGTTCTCTCTTGCAAAAGCAGAGCACAGATATTCAATCCATACAAGAAAAATTCAATTTAAATAGTTTTGAAACAACACAGGCTTTTTAAATTTCAGATCACCCAGTCTCCCCCTGCCCCTTCACCAATGAAATTATAAAGACTGTATTTAGATTCTAATAAAGTACTCAAGGCTGTAAACATTAGCAGAGGAAAGGAAAATATGCTCTAATACTTTAATTCTTACTATTGAATGCCTTCATTTCCCTAACTTCTGTAAAATTAAGAATAGAGACTGAATTGGATGATTTGAATTTCTCTTTGGAAGACTCTGTGTGTGTCTCTCTCTTCCACCAGGGACTAAAATTCTAACCAAGGTCCTGTAAGCTACATCCCTACATTAGGGGCAATAGGGGTACTCTTCCCCACTCCCCTGGCACTTTTCATGACTGTACTGGTTTTGTATGGGAAAGACTTAGTTTTCTTCATAGTAGCTCGTATGGTGCTATGTTTTGAATTTGTGACCAGGTGTTGATAACAAACCCAGGTTTCAGTTATTGTCTGAGCTGTACTAACACAACACGAAGGCCTTTTCTACTTCTCAGACTGCTTTTCAATGAGTAGACTGGGGATGTGCAAGAAATTACAAGGGAACAGAGCTGGGACACCTGACCCCAACTGATCAAAGGGATGTCCCATATCATATGACATGATGCTTAGCAGTAAAAGCTGGGGGAAGAAGGAGGAATGAAGGGAGAACAGAGTTAGCGTTTGTCATCCAAGGAAACCATTATGCATGATGGAGCCTTGCTTTCTTGGAAATGGCTGAACACCTGCCTGCCGATGGGAGGTAGTGAATTCATTCCTTATGTTCCTTTCCTTGCATGCACAGCTTTTGCTTTCCCCATTAAACTGTTTTTATCTCAACCCATAAGTTGTCTCGCTTTTACCCTTTGCATTCTCTCCCCCGACCTACTTGGGGGGAGTGAGGGGGCAGCTGTGTGAGGCTTAGCTGCCTACTGGGATTAAACCATGAAGATGATAAGCCACCTACAAGCTTGAATCAAAGTGACCAAAGAACTGGTTCAGAAGGAAGATAGTCAGAAAAAGATAAAAGATAAAGGAAAGCAAATAAAACATAATGTTTGGAAAGCTAGAGGCTGCAAAAGAGAAACACTATGGCTATACCTGTCCTAATAAGCTAAACAAGAAAAAGACACTACCTCAAGCGTATCATCATCCATAGTGGTTTTTTGCTAGCACACCTCCTGACAAGGTTTTGCCCTATGCCAATAGTATTCTCCCGTAAGAAAACAACTGAGATGAGATGACTCTGGTCTTTGGAGCAAAAGGGTTCAGCCATAGGGAAATGGACAGTACCATGCACCAAACGTGGTGGGATGGATCCCATGACTGGAGTGTGGCTATTGAGGGCTATAAGTTGTTCAGAAGAGACAAGAGAGGAAGGAAGGGTAGAGGTGTTGCCCTTTATGTCAAGGGATGGATAGAGAGTGAGAAGATGTCCCTAAAACCCTCCCTGGTGTCAGCTGAGAGAGTTGAGCGCCTGTGGGTGAGGATTAAGGGGCAGGCCAATATAAGGGACACTATTATGGGTGTTTATTACAGACCACCTGATCAGGATAGAGAAGTTGATGAGGCCTTTTACAACCAGCTCCAAGTAGCCTTGCAATTGCAGGCCTTGGTTCTTGTGGGGGACCTCAATCACCCAGATATCTGCCAGAAAGGCTACACAGCCAGGAATATACAGTCGAAGAGGTTTCTCCAGAGTACTGATGATAACTTCTTAATCCAGCTGGTGGAAGAGCCAACAAGGGGAGAGGCACTACTGGACCTAGTACTGACGAACAAAGAGGGACCGGTGAATGACATCAAGGTTGAGGGCACCCTCGGCTGCAGTGACCATAGAAATTCAGGATTGTGGGTAACATACAAAAAACAACAAGTAGGACTGAAACTCTGGATTTCAAGAGGGCTAACTTTGTCCTCTTCAAGAAACTGCTAGGTGAAATCCCATGGGTTAGAGCTCTGGAGGGCAAGGGGGCTCAAGAGAGCTGGGCAATATTCAAACATTGCCTTCTCCAAGCTCAGGATCAGCGCATTCCCAAGAGCAAGAAATCGAGCAAGGGAAGCAGGAGACCTGTGTGGTCGAGCAGGGGCCTTCTGAAAAAACTCAAGTGGAAGAAGGAAGTTTACACTGAGTGGAAGAAGGGACTGACCACTTAGGAGGATTACAGGGTTGCTGTTAGACTATGTAGGGAAGAAACAAGGAAAGCCAAGGCCTCCTTGGAATTAAAATTGGCAAGAGATGTCAAAGTCAACAAGAAGGGGTTCTTCAATTACATTGGAGGCAAAAAGAAAACCAGAGAAAATGTGGGCCCACTGTTGAATGAGTTGGGCACCCTGGTAACGGAGGACGCAGGGAAAGTGGAGTTGCTGGATGCCTTCTTTGCCTAAGTCTTCACTGCTCAGACCAACTCCCAGGAGTCATGGACTTTGGAGGAATCAGAGGAAGTCTGGACAAAGAAAGATCTTCCTTTGGTGGAGGAGGACCAAGTTAAGGAGCAGTTAAGAAGGTTGGATATCAACAAATCCATGGGTCCAGATGGGATACACCCGAGAGTGCTGAGGGAGTTGGCAGAAGTCATTGCAGGGCCACTCTCGATCTTCTTTGAGAGGTCCTGGAGAACATTGGAGAGGGTGCAGCGAAGGGCCTCAAAGATGATTAAGGGCCTGGAGCATCTCTCCTACGAGGAGAGGCTCAGGGACTTGGGTCTTTTCAGTCTTGAGAAGAGAAGGCTTAGGGGAGATCTAATTAATGCGCACAAATACTTAAAGGGAGGGTGTCAGGAGGATGGGGGCGATCTTTTCTTGGTGATGCCCAGTGACAGGACAAGAGGAAATGGGCACTAACTTGACTATAAGAAGTTCCATCTAACATGAGGAGGAACTTCTTTACTGTGAGAGTGGTGGAGTACTGGAACAGGCTGCCTAGAGAGGTGGTGGATTCCCCCTCTCTGGAGACATTCAAAACTCACCTGGACAAGTTCCTGTGCAACCGGCTCTAGGTAGACCCATTCTGGTGGGGGGGTTGGACTCAATGATCTCCAGAGGTCCCTTAAGACCCCATATGATTCTGTGACTCTATGCAGACAACAGAATGGTAAGCACAATAATAATGATACTGTTGTGCATTTATTTAGATTATTAAAGCATTCTTTAGGCTAGCAAAAGCTTTTATCATTACTTACAAGGTGTGTTCAGTTTGCCCATAAGAAGATTTTGAGCGTAGGAACTTCCTCTGGCTTGTTTTGAAATAGTCTCTTTCACCTATGTTTGTCCTTATGAATACAATACTGGCATAGTCAGCCTTCCTAGTTCACTTTTAGGTAAATTTCCAACCTTAAAGTGAGGAAGGCCAAAGGCTTTAGTTTTTCATATTTGCCTTTTAAGATCTAGAATGTAGTAGCATGATTGTATAGGAGACTAAAGGCATTAACCACTTAAATGCTTCTAGTACCATGGAAAAAACCTAGCCTCAGAAAAGTCAAAGTTTGAATTTATTCTTAAAAAAATAATGCACAGAAGAAGTTTAGATATGTTAGGAATTGAAAAAATAAATGACAGAGTGCCACTATTTGAAAGATGGGCTTCACCTAAATGAAAATGTAACGTACCTAATGGAATTAATTTTACTAAGAAGAAAGAGAGACAGAGTTTTAAAACTAAAAACTACAGGAAATTTGAAAAGTTCAGATGACTGTACAGGTAAGTAATTTTGAAATGGAGTTATAAAACAGTTTTCAGAAAAAAGTGCAAAAAAAATGAAGATTTGATTAAGTATAGTACAAACAAGTAGGTTCTTAAAGCAAGTCCAAATATATACTTCTGTACAAATGCTACCTGACTAAAAATGAAGGTCTTGGACCTTGCAGGTACGTGGTAAATGTAATAACAGGGATTATTATATTTTAAATATTGGTTGAGAAGATAATTGGTGGGATGTTGTAATATGTCTTGGCAGAAACACCTTACAATTGCATTGAGTAGGTATACTACATTAACTAAGCTAGGAAATCACATTATGTGTTGAAAAAATGAATAAAACATATAGGTTATTTGTATATAGCTTTCTGACCCTGTATTTACATGGAAAATGTTTGTTAACTTGGATGTAAATTCCATACCTAAATCTGGAGAATATAAGTATTAGTATTATACTATCAAGTATGTCAAAAGGGTATAGTCAGCATTTACAAATAGATCTAGGCAAATAGAAAAGCAAAAATTTCAGTCAAAATTTAATGTAAGCTATAGTGTCACTGAGAAAAATACCCTATCTGTGAACACTGACAGACTCTAGAAGTGATTAAAACCAGGGTATGAAGACTGATTGTAATAGAAAGAGCATGTGGAAGAGAGGCCTTCTGCTCTATTTTCTGGCTTTTTTCAATGGAAAAGGAATAATAAGAAAAAGAGAAATAGAGACATAAATCTGACTTACAAATGGTAAAGCATGCAGTAGTGAGAACCAAAACTGGTGAGTTGGAGTAATTGATAAAAATATGTAGAATGTAAGAATGTTTATTCAGTAGAATTATCTGGTTGAAGACCATGTCATATCAGATACCAAGGAAAAGGGGGAAGCCATAAAGAAAATATACAGAGACACAAATCTGTCAGACAAACATGATGGAGATATAGATAAGAAACAAACCTCACAAGTCATTCTAATTAATGGTCTATCAGAAAACTGCAGGCAAACCTGGGCTTTGATATTGGTAAGGATGCAGCCCAGTGAGTCCAGGATGTAAGCAAGATGTATGGGAACCATGTGGTGGGTAGAAGCTGGGATCCGGGTAGGGGGTGCCAGAGGGACAGAGGGGCCATACCAGTGCTTGAGAGATCCACAAATACATTTGTGCTTGTGAACCTGGAGAGTGTCTCATGTGTGCTGCACTAATGACCTTCTGCCTCTGCCAGCCCAAAAGGAAGGGACATGGTTGCCTGGGCTTGTGTCTGTGGTGAGCCCTCTATGTGAATACTGTTGAAGGCAGCACCTTGTCTGTGGCAAAAAGTCTCTGTATATAACAATTATCATAGAACAATCACAAACCATATATATAAGAAAAAAATTGTTAGTGAAATGTGTTTTTCTCTCATGAGGTGTGATTTACTTTTTCATGAAAGAGTCAAAAGCAAGAATTCTGCCAGATAATCAAAAGTCATGAGAGGTAATCAGAGTGTAAAATAAGAATTCAAGGAATATAAAACCAGTGCAAATTAATCTAAATTAATTATTTCCTTCAATGTTTATAAAACAGATCTGTAGAAAGATTTGAATATCGAAACAATATTTAACGGGGATTAGTCAGAGTAGCTTCACATGAGTAAAGACATTTTAAATGAAATCAGTGAAAAAAAACCCAAACAAACAAACAGCAAAAACATGTCAGTATCTGATAGTATAGGCAATAAGAAACTTGCATATGAAAGCAACTTTGCAGAAGAAGGACCTGCAGGTCTTTGTGGACCACAAGCTGAACACAAAGCAGCAATGCACCCTTGCAGCAAAGAAAACCAACAGCCTTCTGTGCTACATTAAGTTGTCACTAGCAGGTCATGGGAGGTGATCCTTTCTCTCTGTTTAGCATTTGTGAGGCCACATCTGGACTCCTGAGTGCAGTTCTGGATTCCCCAGTATGAAAGAGACTTGGACATAGTAGAGAGAGTCCAGCAAAGGACCACCAAGAAGGTGAAGGGAAGGAAGCATCTGAGATACAAAGAGAGGCTGAGAGATTTGGGATTGTTCAGCTTGGAACAGTGAAGGCTTGAGGAGTGAGGGGAACTTGCCAGTATGTACAAATACCTGATGGTGAGGGAATAAGGAAAAGAAATCCAGATTCTTCTTAGTGGAGCCCAGTGGCAGGATGAGAGGCAATGGGCAAAGTGGATACACAGGGAATTCTTCTTAGGTATAAGAAAATACTTTTTTATTATGAGGGTAGTCTTATTGGGTGTCGATTTCAAGGTTTTGGGAGCAGGGCGAGCTGCAGGAGTAGCCTCTGTGAAGAGAGGCCAGCGCTATCCTGTGCCAGACAAATTTGGATCCAGCCAGCTCCAACAGACCCACCACAGGGCATGGCTGAGCCTTTCAGCCAAGACGGTGGCACCTTGGAGAAAGTATATTTAAGAAAGGATAAAACGCAGGAGCACCTGTGTAGGTGCTCAGCTGTCAGATGGGGTGATCCCACAGCAGCAGTCAAGCCTTGGAACAAGTAGCTGAGAGAGGCTGTGGAATCTCCTACCTTGGAGACACTTAAAACCCGACTGGTACTGTCTTAAGAAATCTGCTCTATCTGAGCCGCCTCTAAGCAGAGGAGATGGGCTAGATGATCTCCAGAGGCCCCTTCTGACTTCACCCATCCTGTGATTCTAAGAAATGACATATGTCCCAGGTCTCTTTAGCTCAAAGGCACAATTATGTGTAGGCATGTGTTTTCAGCCCAGTGTTGCTAAAATGATATAAGAATATTTTTTTGGTTTTTTTTGCAGCTGAGCAGAGTGGTGTCATTATGATATTTACAGTACCCATTGCAATCCTTACACGTTGCATGAAATCATGCACAGGAGTTTGAGGTGAAAGGTTTTCTGAGAAAAGATTTGAGGAATGTGAAGGACACTGGAAAGAAAACTTTTGCCTTGCCCATATTATTGATTAAGATCAATGATCTGTCCTCAGATGCACACCAGAGTTTTGTTTTAGAAGTAGCTCCTTAGCTAGCTGCTGGAAGCAATGAACGTTTATGAGATGTGTCTCTTTTGTTATAGACAAAATCCCCCGCTTGGCAGTTTTTCACATACTTATCACATTAGGTCAGAATAAAACAAGTTATTTAAAGGAGACATTTTAACAGTAGTATTGTGATGTCTCCTAGAAGTGAAAATTAAGAACATCGTGTTATTGTTTTCCTGATTCCTTAGTAATATAATGGATGCTTGGACTATTTATTACCAGCTTCTCCCAGAGTGTTGAAACAGCAGAGTACATCATAGGCCTCTCATTACTACATTTTTTTAGAAATGAAATCCATGTTGAATATCAAAAAAGACATTAAAAAGCATATAACGTATATTACATCTTTTCAGAGGTACTGCATTTTTTTCCAGAAGCAAACTATTCTAGGAAAAAAAAAAAAAAATTCAGTGATAGCAATAAAATCTTCAAAAAGTTAGAAATTGTTATTTGTCTGAAAAATTATTTTAGAAATTCAAACTTCTGCAAGCCATTTTTTCCCAGCCCTCTGCAATAACATTTTGTTGCTGACATGACTAATCTGGTGTCAATCACATTTAACTCACTAATATTACTCTTTCAGGGAAATAAATCTATATAACAACATAAATCCCTATCAGTCATCCTTCACAGATCAAGATACTCTGATTATACAGCTTGTTTCTTTTAATTTCTCTTAAGAGTGATTTCTAGAGAAGACTATTTGTGTATGTGTGAGATTTGTCTATTGTTTTAAGAAGTTGTGATAAGCATAGTAAAATTTCTTACTGAGACACAAAACATATTATTGCTTTCATCATGCAAATACTTGTGTAACAAAAGGAAGTAACTATTTTCAGAAGCAGTGCCCTAAATCACTTTGACAGTACGACCTGTGATGTGAATATTTGCAAGGGAAAAATCACTGTAGGCTATTTTAACATTCAGTAACTGTTTAATGTCAAACATAGCAAGACAAAAGGTTAGTTCACGATGATGAGAAGCTGGATATTTAAGTTGAAGCTTAGATCTATATGAAACAATATGTTTTTCTTGTTAATATGTTTTCTTGTTACGTTGGTAAAGGGTTTTCTGCATGTTGGTAGAAAAAAGCACATAAACATATTTTATTGAGAGTCCATGTTAAGTATTTCATATACAATTTATTCTGAATATAGAGATTTTCTATGTGGCCTGATAAGTGTAATGCAGCAATAGAAATATGGTATGATGCTTTCTAGCAGACAATATATTATGTTCTCAAAGAACAGAAACAATCATAATTATTAGATTAATATATTAATTTTTCACATAGGAAAATAAATAATAAATTAAAAAATTATCATTCCTCTTGTGTAAAAATTCAGCAGTACACAGTTTAACAGTGGCTTATTTGTCACTAATTGTTTCATGTATTTGTATAAAAAAATGCTTGAGTTAAAAGCTCTAGCATATTTAGAAATTGCTTGCAGAGATTTGTGAAGGTCAGCAAGCCTGAAATTGATCAAGTAGATCAGAATGTTTCAAAGTGTCTTACCAATTTCACTTATAAACTAGCATTTATGCTCACATTCTCACACAATAACTAAATATATTAATTTACACAGAAACTAAATACCATCACAATAAATGGTTATATTAATTACACATTCAAAAGATCCCTTATTTCTGATGTATACTTAGGGAAAAAGATTCCTGTTAAAGGAACGCTGAAAGTTCAAAAATTGTTTGTCTTTATACCTGCTAAAAAATTAAAAGAAGCTCACTCCTTACACAGAATTTCACTATGTGCTGGACCTCAGATACTTAATTGCTTTTACACTGCCTTGATCCCTTGCTGTTTATGATGTGACCTGTTTCTCCACTGTATACCATGCAGCTGTTTTCTCCTGGAGAACTAGAAGCTTGATTCTAGTAAAACAGTGAAGGAATGTAAACTTCATAATATACTGTTAAAATTCAAATTATTTAAAAAAAAATGCTAAATGATTACAGCTAAAGAAGAGTCACATAATGACTGAAGAATTATACCCTTAAAAGGAAAATAATAGCTGTGTTAGTACTTGAAATATCTTTTGTTGTTGCTTCTGTTTTGTGGCCTGAACGTAAAAGCAAGATTTTATCTGTGTTCCAGTTTGTCATAAATTGCATATACTTTTAAGAAAAAAACAAAAAAACCAAAACCAAAACAAAACCAACAAAAAACCCCAACAGATTGTTTCGTATTCCCTTGGAATTGTTGAAGTGGGAAATTAAATTTACTGTCTACTGACTGTTTGTTAATATTTTTTGACCCAGAGATTTATTTCTCCTGTGGGGTTTAATGTGAGGTAGGTCACATATAAACTGCCAACATTCACTGTATTTAACACTTTTAGTCTGATGTTGAATTATTTCTAAGGTGAAAATTAGGAGTGGCAGAGACTCAAATATGTAATTCAAGCATGGATTCAGTTTTGTGTTCCTTCTCCAAAATTTAAAATCAGAATGTGAACAACTTTCTTATCTCTAACTTAGAAATACATAAATCTACCAAGTCTAATATTCCTTTTCCCATCAAATAAAACCAGAAAAAGAAACATGATAGTGTGAGAAGACTGATAGAGCAGTAGTCTGTTTTGGGTACTTTCATAAAGAGAGCTTTTAAGCAATTAGTAAATGTGTTAAAACATAGCATTAAAAAAAAAAAAAAAAAAGTGATAGTTGGAAATAGGACTTTTAATTTGCTTAACTGGTTCCAACAGAGACAGGCATGTTGAATTAAATGCACATATTGTGAATTGAAAGATTGATAAGCTTGTTAGAGCTCCCACTATTAATTATAGTTTTCATTTTCTCTAATAATAGTAAAGGTTTAGGAGTAGCATCCTGTAACAAAAGTTTCAAAATGTTAATGTAAATAGTTGCATATTGTTGTTGTAAAAAAAAAAAATAAAAACATCTTATCTTTTTAACCAAATTGTATGTTTATATTTATATATTCCTCCTACAGAAGACCTCTTTTCACATACATTAGTTGATCTAAATATATTTGTACCAATGTCATCTGTTTGCCTTCCTAACCCACATCAGATTTTCTTGAGGAAATTAACATAGTGCAAACTTCAATAAAAGCAATGTTTTCTTCAAACAGTATATAAACACAGTTGTATGCTGGACTGCTAACATGTTTAGGTAATACTAAGGAGATTTAAAAATGTAAACCTTACTCCTGAAAAGAGAAAAAAGATTATAATAAATATAAGACAGAATATTTTCTTTTTAAGTGAGATCATGGATTCATGTTGACTTAAATTCACATAGATTACTTCTACTCTGCATTTTAAGTATGGGTGCATCCTTCAGCCCTGTCTGTGCCAGATGTAATGTATTTACTCTCTAAATTATTGTCAGTGGTTCTATCATAGAATCATAGAGTGGATTGGGTTGAAAAGGACCTTCAAAGATCATTTAGTTCCACCCTCCCACTCTTAGCAGGGGCACCTTCCACTAGACCACGTTCCTCAAAAACCCATTCAACCTGGCCTTGAACACTTCCCATGATGGGGCATCCACAATTTCGCTGGGAAACCTCTTCCAGTGTCTCATCACCCTCATAGTAAAGAATTTCAGTTTATAAATTTAAGATTATTTCTCACAAAGCAGTCACTCAGTACCCAACCTCAGTTCCTGTGTTCAAGTGGCACAAAACCAGACCAGACACTATATTCATAAGCCAAATAAGTACATGCAATCTTGGTGACACCAGTTTTATATCTTAGAGTATACACCACAGTCCACTGGTGCCAACATCTATTACTCTGTCTCTTACTATTAATAATTCCAACGGTGGGGCATCAACATCTCAGAATAATCTGTTCCAGTGTCTCACCACCCTCATTGTAAAGAGTTTATTCCTTATATCCAATCTAAATCTACCCTGTTTAGTTTAAAACCATTGCTTTGTGTCCTTTTAATACAGATCCACTTAAATAGACTCTCCATCTTTCATATAAGCTCCCTTTAAGAACTGAAAAGCTGCAACAAGGTCTCCCCATTGTCCACACTGAATAACCCCAACTCTCTTGGCCTTTTTTCATAGGAGAGGTGCTCCAGCCCTCTCGTCATTTTTGTACTCCTCCTCTGGACCTGCTCTAGCAGGCCTGTGCCTTTCTTATAATGTAAACCCCACAACTGGATGGAGTACTCCGTGTTCAAATATAGGTGTTAGAAAAATTACACAGCATCTGAAACATAAAGTTATCACTTACTCTTTGTTTCAGGAAACCAAGAACAGATTTACACATACCGTGGATGAACTGGGAATGTTCACAGATTGCCTGCTTAACTTTAAGACATCAACATGTGTTTTGCATGCCTTGAAGAAGTATCATGTTACTGATGGAGGACGGACAATGTTTTTTTAGGCTTCCTGGGTGCAATATGTAGACTCTGAGTTATGGGTATCATAAGGCCCCTATGTGAACAGATGGAACAAGGGTCACAGAGCATGCTGTGTTTCAGCCTGCTTTTGAGCCATCCCACTGAGGACTTGCATATATACCTATAAATAAATATATCTTCATTAACTCAAATGAAGCACTGCTTTCGCTGTGCTAGCTGTGTCCCAATTCAATAGATACTTAAAATACAATGATATTTAGCTGAAAGTAATTTATGTGGACACAGAAAACAAAGCAATTTTGAAAGTTTAATTGAAATTGATCAGAACTACAATAAATAGTATTATAATAATTTTAGCCTAATTTTTTAGGGTTTGTTTTAAAAGAATCAGATACTGTTTCTCACTTCACACACCAAACTATTACTCTTCAAGTTGATTTCCTTTCATTAAATGTTTGGTAGTAAACTATGAATCAAAATATTGTAAAAATCTTAATTGTAACTTAAATGATCACGATTTATTAAAATGTCAACATTTACTAATGGAATTATTATTACAATATGATTTTGGACAAACAAAAACTAGAAGATTACTTTGATTTCAAAAGATATGTTCATATTGGGGTTTATCTTGGCAAATTTCTTAAAGGACAACTTCTATCATAGCCCTAAAATCCTGACTTCCTTTGTCATTAATTCTAAATCAGCTGACACCACTGTATCCAATATAAATTTTGTTTGAACCCAAGACCATGCATTACTAAATTATAGAAAGCAGAGTCTAAAGAATTTATATTGGTACTACTGTAGCTTTTGATAGAAACTCTTTCGCTGGAAATATGAGAACTTGATACTGAGGGTGAATAACATTATATTACCATTCTGCTGATCCAGTCAGTATTATTTTTTCTGCATGAAGTGTAGAAACAAAAGTTCCCTACAATCTGGCATTAAGGACAATATCTGTTCTTATATTTCCTCTTACTAACAACTGTTACTGTTGTCATAACCTTAGGTTTCTGTATCAGGCCTCCAGAAACAATTTTTCTTGTTATACATTTCAATTATATAGAAGAAAAAATGCACTGTCTTCCTTCAGAAAATGTATTGAAGAATGTCTTTCTCTGTGGTTTTATTTTTTAAAGAAATAAACATGACTATGTGTTCATACTTGTACCTCAAACATTTGAGAAATTCTTAACTGAAAAAAGCCAATAACAAACAAACGGACACAATTCTTATTAACTAGCCTCCATTCCTGGAATCCGTATCTAATTAATGATTTGACAAAAGGGATCTGGAGGAAAAAGACTTTTTAACCCCTCAAGTATTATCACCTGTTTGGTCTGACTTTCTGGGTTTTTTTTCCATACATATCTCTCTATCGCTGCATCTGCACCTGTATCTTCAACTCTATCTACATCTACATCTAAATCATCTACATCTACATCAATCTATGTCATCTCCCAGTAGATATCTATGAGGGAGTTTACTCTCATATCAGTCTTAGATGGGCAAATAATAACAACACAAAAAATAATATTTGCTGTTGTTTGATAAACAGTGCTGGATGCAATACTAATACAACAGATACTCATAATGCCTAAAAATTTTGGCTTACTAGATCTTTGAGATAGTTACCTAGACAGGCTGTTTTTGCTATCATTGAAATTAAAAGTATCCTGAAATTTCATACCTGAAACTACAACTCTTCTGACACTACAGATTCTCTGCTCTCAGTTAAACCAGATAACCGAACAGAGAGAAATTAGGACTATATTTATAAATAGCTGTTTTCATTCTGTCCTTGAAAGACTGTGTGTGGAAATCAAACTAACACTCAAAAATGCAATCATGCATAAGCCAATCATGCTGTGTTGCTCAAGGCTAGCAGTTCTGCAGGTATGCATCAAGGAAGCACCAGCATCTTTGCTTGTTTCCTGCCAGCACTCTTGCTGGGACCACTGAAAGCCACCATCCCTGCCTTTCCTCTGGGCATTCAGTGGTTGACAGCAGCAGTCACTCATCCAGAAGTTACAGGCAGAGTCCTGGTAGCTTCTGTGCCTTGTTAATGAATCTGGATCATAAATACTGCCTCTGCTGACAGATGTAATTACTCAGGGAAATCCACTTCACTGTACCCCTGTGTTTGCCTTATAAGTATCATAAATGGGCTCATCTCAAAAACCTGACATTCAAGGGAAATACAACCCCAGCTGGAAAGAGATGTGAGAGCTGACAAGTGATGACAAATGTCAGTAGTTCAGCTACGCCGTTGACAGGTCTGCTCCTGTTAACATCAACAGTACTAGTAGAATGGTGAAATAACCTATTACTTGCATGCCAAGGTTTTGCTTTTAACGACTCCCCCCACCTTTGTAATTCTCCCCATTTCCCCTGCCAGGTACCCAGCCAGAACTGCTATCATAAGGACGTTTTGGACATAGTATTTAATTTCTTTTCCACTCAAATAAAAATGTTAGATAAAACATAAAATTTCTGTTATAAAAAAAAACCCCACATGTAAAGTTCTGTCAACCATTTCATTGCAGAGGTAAATCTCTTTGGTAATGAACATATGAGAGATCTGTAGTTACTATAGACTATACCTGAAGGATGGGTTAAGGACATGTGCAGTCAAACAAGTTTCTCCTTTTAAGTGTGAATTAGTAGCTTGCTAAACAGTCATAGTAATGGACCACAGGAAAATCCTGATCCCAGGACCTCGCTTTTAAATCCATTAGTCAGTGGCCTGGAACAATCAGCTGATGGCTGTCAAAACAATAGGTTCCATGGGTCATCACTCCCTCATGTGCCCAGACCTCCAGCCCCTGTCCCAAATCTAGGTGTTAACACCTCCCAAGTCTTAGTATGCTGCTGTGGCACAGTTCAGTGTCCATGAGTTGTCCATCCGCTTTTTCAGCAGCTCACATTCTATGTGGCCAGTACTCTATCCCTTACTGACTCGTGGATGATGGCAAATGTTGTGTGGTGGCAGTTACAGCAATGTGAAAAGCTGAATTGGAAAGAAAAGTGTATATATTGATGAACAAGTACAGTGGCAAAAAGGGTAAAAAGAAAAAGAAAATATTTGAAACAAAAAGAATTTAAGTGCTGAATATAATAGTTTTACTCTGCTATATAAAATAAATTACTTCATGACTGAAACTGTCTTCATTTTCAGCTACTCAATGTGATCAGCACAGCAACATGAACAGGGAGAATGCTATTACCAGATACATGTCAACAGGACATAGTTACACATCCATTAGTGATGCAGTTAAACTGGAACAAGAGAATCATGCTACCCTGAAAGATTTATAAAGCACTAAGGTTTTTTTTTTAATCTTCATGGTGCAAGGACTGATATATGCTGCTTGAAAACTCAGTCATAAACTTAGGCTCTTTGTTATTTATTTATAATCAAAAAAGTTAACAGTTCATTTATATGAGAGGTATAAGTTTGACATACTAATAAAAATAATGAAAACACATAAATATTTGCTATTTTTTTCGTCTCTGCAAAATATATATAAAAAGAAATATTCAACACCTGCTTGGATGCAGTCCTGAGTGATGTGCTCTAGGGAATCCTGCTTTGGCAGGGAAGTTGGGCTAGATGATCTCTAGAAGGTCCCTTCCAACTCCAACAATTCTGTGATTCTATGATTCTTGACTTCCAGTTAGGTTTCCTTGAAAAAACAAAACAAAACAAAACAAAACAAACAAAATATCTTTATAAATCCCATATAGATATATATATACACACATGTACAAAGACCTTTTTTTAAAATTAAGTCAGTTTTAGCTGGCCAAAAGTAGGTGAAACTTGCATTTAAAAAGTAAATATTCTACAGATTATCCAAAATTTGCACTGATTAAACAGGTGCAATACATAAGAAACTGTATATACTTGGAAATAAGGTATTTTGCCTTTTCCCTAGACTTGGATTTCTATATAGTAGATTTCTACCTTTCTCTCTTTTCTCTCTCTTCTCTCTCTTTCTCTTTTTAGGATTTTTTTTTTCTTTTCCTTTTTTCTTTTCCTCCAGCTAGAGTTCATTGTGCAAATCATGGCAACTCAAAAATATTTTTTTCTAGAGGTGGCTCTAGTTCTATTTTATTCTATAATGTTTACTTTATATTATTACTATTCCACTTAAATCCTAATGCTTAGGAATTTGCAAAAGGTAGAGGGAAATGAGAAATAAAATTTAAAGTTTAAACATTTAATTTCATTATGTTGATTTTGGTAAGGTAGAAAAGTGCATTTTATTAGTGTTGCCCCAAAAAACAGGAAAAAGTAGAGTATCTTCATGGGCTGCATACAAAAATCTGCCATCAAAAGGCAAATGTCCTTCAGCTTGGTGAAGCACCTGAGCCCAGTTTTTACAAAGATGTTTTAGAGTGTCTCACTTATGCTCCTGCTTACTGAGATAAACCCTTCTTCTCTAACTGGCATGTTTTTTCGCACGTAAACATGTCATATACCACTCAGACACAGCACAAAGAACATCCTTGCCCTGTACAGTCTAAATCAAACATGACATAACCAGCCAGGCTTATAAACAGACGTGGTAAATGTGGAAGGAAAACAAAGGACAAGGCTGAAAAAAATTATCCCACTGTTAGTCACCCACTTACTCAGTTCCATGGCTCAGTTTCTTCCACTCGTACCCCCTCTTCCTTTTTTAAAAAATTCAGAGGTTGAGCGCACTTTCCTTCTTTTTGCTGAGCAGGCGGTGAGCAGAGGGTAACTGTTCTGTGAAAGTTATGGTTTAATCACTTTTAATACAATTACTTTATAACACTAGTAAATTAGCCCTTATTGCTTTTTAACGTCTGTGTGGCTGTGTGTGGGGAGTATTTTTGATGGGTTAGGGTTGTCTAAAGTGACAATAGTCTCTTGGGGTGTAACGGTATTGCAGGGTGCTGGTTTGGCCTTGTCTGGCTGCCAAGTCCCTACCAAGCCACTCTTGTCATTCTTCCTCCTCCACCTGCACCCCCTTGCTTATAATGGAAAAGGACCCTTTGCATGTTCCTTGGGTAAGAGCTGCAGTCTACTCCAAAAAGGTTTCACGGAATCTGACCCCAAAACACAGTTACACACCTGCCTATATGTGAAGAGAGATATCACCAAATGAACAGGCCAATACAGCAAAGTCTGTGAAGACAGAGAACAAGGAGGAGATTTTGTTATGCATTCATACAACCCCTGTTCAAATTTGCAGTACTATAAGAAGAGAAACTGAAAATAGCTCAGAAGTGGATAATGCAGTTTAAAAATCCCTGAAAATGAACAAGCTATGAGGAAAAACATGAAAAGCTGGATGGATTTGGTAGACTGAATCCAAAACAAAGGAAAGTGCAAATGTAATCAGAGAAAAACAATCCCTTGAGCTTAGCTATGGCAATACAGACCCAGAATGTGTTATCTGTATTATTCAACGACCTGTACTCCCAAATAAGCAGGTGTTTCTCTCTTTCAGTGAAGGCTAGGGCACACTGGCAGTGAAGAGGCAAGAATGCTCACTTGTGACTACAGTCTTTATTATACTATAAAGCAGTTTGAATTAAGCACTTGAAAACATGTCATGTAGATACTGTCTACCTGCCTACCTACCCAAAACAGAGACTGTCCATGAATCACACTTGAACTTCCATTACAGCAAAACCTTCCATTCTGTCAGATACCATGGAAAGATACAAATATCCACTTTCCCTCTGTGTTGCCAAGGTTCAGTGAAGCCGAAATCTCCCAGAGTAAAATAAAAACAAGCAGGTAGCGTCTAAGTTCTACACCTTTTCCCAAGGGACAATTTTTACTCCATGGCCAGACATCTTTTTTTTTTTTTTTTTTTTAAGGTTGGACTCGATGATCTCAGAGGTCCCTTCCAGTCGTGGTGATTCTGTGATTCTGTGATCATCATTGCTCTTCTGAGATAGTATAAATTGATATGAAATTCAAAAAGCAAGCCCACAACAACAACAACCAAAATAACAACAACAAAACCCCACTCAAAGCAACCCAAAACCAGTCCCATCATTGTAAGTTCTAACACTGACCTATACTGCCTTACAAAATCTAGGTATTTCTGAAGACAGTACTACATCTGAAAATTCTTTAATACTTGCACTTAGATTTTTTAATATTATTTAGGATTTTCTCATCAGTTCAGTAGAGAAACCTCAGATCTTTGTGGCCTCTGTATTTTGCAGTAGAAAGGTCCTATATAAACTACAGAAATAGTCCTGGAATAAAGGAGTAGAAATCAAGTGTTTCTTTTCCCAAGTAAATACTGCAACTATTAGGCTAAAGAAGTATCCTCTGTTCTGTTAAAAATCAGCCTCATAAGTCTTACTCTCTTCATATTTTTATATCTTTTTACACATTAGAACAGCTTTCTCAGAACAGCTGAGGAATACTTTTGCTTAGATGGATGTCCAGTCTTGATATTATGTCACTCTTATGGCAGAGAGAGAAGAGAATGTCCTCAGGCTATGACAGAAACTGAACTCTGGTTATCCACGGTCTAGATGAATGCTCCACTAAAAGTCAATCAAATAAAAGAAGCTACAATTCTGCCATCCTACAGCACTGTTTTAAAATAAAGTGGTTATGGCAACACCGCATACTTCAGATCTGGATGTGAGTTTGTTGGTGTATTTGTTTTGTTTGGTAGATGAACTTTTTAAAAGACAAAAGAATATATTTTTGCAGGCTTGTTGAACTTAAATAGGAATAAAATTCCATTATGCTCATCCTATTCATTTTGGGGAAATTTTGGCTATATAACAATCTATAATAGAATCACAGAATCATAGAATGTTTACAATTTCAAGGGACTTTAAAGATCATCTAGTTCCAGCCTCCCTGCCATGGCCAGGGACACCTCCCAGTAGACCAGATTTCTCAATGCCCCATCCAAGCTGGCCTTGAATACCTCCAGGGATGGGACATCCACAACTTCTCCGGGCAACCTGTTATATTGTCTCACTACCCTCACAGTAAAGACTTTCTTGTTAATATCTGATCTAAATCTGCACTCTTTCAGTTTAAAACTGTTACCCCTCATCCTATCACTACATTCCCTGATAAAGAGTCCCTCTACAACTATTCTGAAGGCCACCATTAGATACTGAAAGGGCACTGTAAGGTCTTCCTGAAGCCTTCTCTCCTCCAGGCTGAACAACCCCAACTCTCAGCCTTTCCTCACATGAGAGGTGCTGCAGCCCTATGATCATCTTCATAGCCTGTCTCTGGACCCACTCCAAAAGGTCCATATCCTTCTTATGTTGGGGCCCTCAAAGCCAGGTGCAGTACTCCAGGTGGGGTCTCACAAGAGCAGAGTAGAATGGGAGAATCACCTCCCTTGACCTCCTGGCCATGCATCTTTTGATGCAGCCCAGGATGTGGTTGGCTTTCTGGGCTGCGATCACACATTGCCAGTTTATGTTGAGTTTCTCATCAACCAACACCCCAAGTCTCTCTCCTCAGGGCTGCTCTCAATACATTCTCTGCCCAGCCTGCATTTGTGCTCGGGCTTGCCCTGACCCAGGTGCAGGACCTTGCACTTGGCCTGGTTTAACTTCATGAGGCTTGCAACCTGTATTTTTCCCAGGCTACCTGTCCTTGTTTCCACCCTCTGTAGGCCTTTCGTTTGGGTTTCTCCAGGAGCGCCTTGTTCATCCATGCAGGTGTCCTGGTGTTTTTGCCTCACTTCCTCTTTGTTGGGATGTTTTGCTCCTGAGCTTGGAGGAGGTGATCCTTGGATATTAACCAGCTTTCTTGGGCCCCTCTTCCCTCCATGGCTTTATCCCACAGCACTCTACAAAACAGGTCCTTGAAGGGGCCAAAGGGGCATGATTTGAGATAAAGGCAATTTAATAAATAAAAGCAAAGGCTATACATGGAAGCAAAGAAAACCAAAAAGCTTTAATATCTACTTCCCATCAGCAGGTGATGTCCAGCCACTTCCTGGGAAGTAGAGCCTCAGTACGCATAGTGGTTGCTTCCTAAGATAAATGCCTCAATAATGAATGCTCCCTCCCCTCTTCCTTTCTCTTAGCTTTTATTGCTGAGCACAACATCATATGGTATGGAATATCCCTTTGGTCAGCTCGGGTAATCTGTCCCAGTTGTAATCCCTCCCAACATCTTGTCCACACACAGCCTACCAGGCTTTGGGAGAAGGGGAAAGGTTGGAGAGAGAGCATTGATTCTGTGGGAGCACTGCTCAGCAGTAACCAAGACATTGGTATGTTATCAGCACTGTTCTGGCTACCAATACAAAGCACAGCAATTTGAGGGCTGCTATGGGGAAAGTTACCTCCATCCCAGTCAGACCCAATACACATAGTCATGAAAATGAAAACTTAAATTATTAAATACTTGTCCTAACTCATAATTAATTTATTGAAATTATATATGATTTAGATATTATATAAAATATAAGATTATCTGAAAGATAATCTGAATCAGAAAGATTATCTGAATATGAAAGACTGGAAATTATTTCTCTGCATTTATTTTGCTCACTGCTTCTCAGAATATACTTTCCCTCACACTGTTCCTAACTTGTTTAAGGGTCTACTGTAATTTTGCAATTTCTTCCAAAAGTGTCCTTAAATAAATATTCATATTTCAATTCTTTTTTGGTAGGGTCTTTTTTTCTTAAACTTTTCTGACAACTATCAAATAAGTAAGAAGCAACATATGTGTTTTCCCAGATCTGTTATGCACAATAAATTAAGACCTTCATAGAATACATTCTATAAAAAGCAAAATAAGCTTTTATATAACGATTTTCATTCTTCTTTGTCAAAGTGCTTTTAAAATGTTCTAAGAAAAAATTATTTTTTTCAGAAGATGTTGTTGAAATTATAGTGCAGAAGGGTGAAATGACATAAAATTGAAGTAAATTTGCTTTCTCTCTGCTGTTATCAAAAATATGGCCCACATGAGTCATGATTAATACTAAATATAACATGGATTTCTAGTAAAAAAGATACTAAGGTAAGGATCTACCTTTGACTGATGTAATTCAAGAGGTCTTCTTTTGTCTTTAATCTGGATATATTCTTAGCAAGGTGTGAGTTCTCTGATATTGCCTGAAATGATGAAACTTACAGTCCTAGACTTCCTAATGATCATCTGCAGGAAAATTTGAGCAAATACATAATTGAAAAGGTGAGTTGGTGCCTGGATATGTTTAAGTATTAGAAGTGCATTTGGGGGTATATTAATACGAGCTGAATGACTTTTCAGTTAAAGGTTAGTACTTCCTACAGAATACTATTAATTATACAACTGTATTCAAATACTTCATGCATTCCATCTTCATATAATCCAATCAAACCAAGCATTGTTATAGGCAATTTTTTCCTTCTTTTTAGCTTCTTCTGTAGGTAAAGACTGAGTTAAAGTATGGGCTTGAGAGACGATTCAAGTTTCCTGTATATTTGTTTCTTGATTTTGCACACTGCATTGCTGCATGTGGAAGGGAAACACTTTCCACCCTAAATAGTGGGACCATGCTGTAAAAGTCATTGTACCCTTCTGTGAATACATATTTCATGAAGTACTTATATATAGAACCATAGAATCATAGAATCATAGAATCATAGAATCATCTGTGTCGGAAGGGACCTTCAAGGTCAGCTAGTCCAACCCCCCGCAGTCAGCAGGGACACCCCCAACTAGACCAGGTTGCCCAGGGCCTCGTCGAGCCTCACCTTGAATATCTCCAGGGGTGGGGCCCCAACCACCTCCCTTGGCAACCTGTTCCAGTGCTCCACAACCCTCATAGTAAATAACTTATTCCTAATGTCTAATCTAAATCTGCTTTTCTCCAGTTTAAAACTATTACCCCTTGTTCTGTCATTAACAGCCTTTGTAAACCGGCTCTCCCCAGCCTTCCTGTAGGCCCCCTTCAGGTACTGGAAGGCTGCTATTAAGTCTCCCTGGAGCCTCCTCTTCTCCAGGCTGAACAGCCCCAGCTCCCTCAGCCTGTCCTTGTAGCAGAGGTGCTACAACCCCCCGATCATCTTTGTGGCCCTCCTCTGGACCCGCTCCATCAGGTCCATATCCTTCTTATATTGAGGGCTCCAGACCTGCACACAATACTCCAGGTGAGGTCTCACCAGAGCAGAGTAAAGTGGCAGAGTCACCTCTCTGGATCTGCTGGCAACACTTCTATTGATGCAGCCCAGGATGCGATTGGCCTTCTGGGCTGCAAGTGCACACTGCCTGCTCATGTCCAGCTTCTCATCAATCAGCACCCCCATATCTCTCCATATTTTTTACACTGCCATTGCAAAGGATGTTGGCATACCTTATAGACATGAAGTATGTTCAACTTGTTAAACTTTTACATGCAAAGTGTGAAACTCTCTTAGAAAGAAAAAAAAAAAAAAACAGTGTAAATATAGTACAGTATAGCTGAAAGTGTAAGACAGTAAATTTTCTTACACTGACAGCCAAAGAGCATCTTGAGTGTTGGAAACATTAAAAACTACATATCTAGTCAGAATTTGGTTTTAAAATGCATAAGCAACAATACAAACATGCTCACAGAAAAACAATCTTCACAGAGCTAAGTAAACATAAATAGATTATTTTTCTAATTACTTTCAATCAAATAAAAAAAATTGTTTTCAAATCATAGATGTTATTGTCTATTGTGTAAATAGACATAAAGATAGCATACTTAGCATTTTGAAATTACGTATAAAAAATCCTTATGGGAAATAGATAATTTATTGAAGATCATCTGAGCCAGAAAATGTCAACTATTTTTATGTCTAGAGGGAAACACATTTATATTCCTATAATCCATCCTGAAAATAACATAGTATTTTAAACAGACTTTATTGAAGAGTTTTTAGTGGAATAGTGGGCAGTTTCTTACTTTACTTAAATCCATTTGATGCCAGAGGTGCATCAATTTACACATTTAAGTGATTATATGCTAATTTATACCAGCTGAGAATCAGGCCTTTAAAAGATTGTAAATTTGTTTAGAGGTTTATTCATAATCCTGGATAATAAGAAGGGATGCTTGGGAAGATTATTTCAGTCATTTTAAAGATGCAATTAAGCCAAATATACAAACTTTGTTAATGTCTATCAACAGAGGTTTGTCATTTTTAAATTACTCTTTTTTTTTTTTCCCTATGGGAAGAGGTTTATTTACCAACAAATTCATTTCACAAGGAACAATTTAGCTGCTTCTTTACTGGTAAAAAGAATCCAGCACACAGATAGACCACAACCCAAGTTTTCTATGTACCTATTTGTACATTTAAGCCACTATGAGAAGCTAAAAAAGATTTTATTCACCATTCATATTTAAGTTTAATAAGATTGAAGTTCCTATCAATAGGACATAAAGCCAGTTTAACCCTTGCATTTCTCCACAGTTACTCTTATATCATGTAAAATTTCTAGCTGCCTGAGAGAAAGTTTCTCAGTCTTCATCAGAAAGCATCTTCAGATATTTTAGGCCACCTAAAACCTAAAGTGAAAGAAAATTGCCTAGAAAAGAAAAATAAAAGAGTTTGGTTCTGACTTCTCTCTGACCTCCCATTCAGTAGTTGAAGACAACAGTAAGATTCCCCCAAGCCTTTTCCTCTTCAGCCTATACAAACCCATCTCTCTTAATTTCTCCATATATACACCAGCCCCTTGACAATCTTGATGGGTCTCTGCTGAATTAACTTGTCTTTCTTGTCTTGGGGACCTAAAACTGGGCACAAGCCTCCAGGTGTGGTTTCATAAAAGCTAGTAGAGAATAATCACTTCCCTCAGCCTTCAAGCTATACTCTTACAAATGCAGCCCACTCTGTGGTTAGTCTCCATCATCACAAGTGCATAAAATTGACTCACATGTAACTTGTTGCCCATGTGGAGTTTGAAGTCTTTTTTCTGAAAGACTCCTTTCTGGCAAGTTTGAGGTACCCAGCCTGTATATGCCTTGCATTTTTGCATTTGCTTTTATTGAAAACCACGAGGTTTATGTCATCCTATTTCTCCAGCTTTTTGATGTCTCCTTTCATGATAGTCCTCTCCTCCAAAATATCATCTGTACAGTATGAGCTCCTCTCATCGTCCTTGTCAGTAATGGCAATATTGTTTCCAGTATCAATCCTTGATAAATACCATTCATTGATGGCTGCAGGTTGGACTTTGAACTTCTGATATTTGTGCCCAGTGGTCCGAGCCAGTATTCATCATTCCTTTCAATCTACCCATCTAGTCAATAACTCACCAATTATGCTAAAAGAGTACTATGGGATACCTCATTGAAAGCCTTGCTAGAGTCAAAATACATGGTTCCTCTCCTGTTGTTTACAAAGTCAGTCATTCCACCATAGAAGCCAATAGTGTTGGCCATACACATTAATAAAATAAAGCCCGGTATTCCCTATCACTTCTTGTCCTCCTCATGCCTGGACATAGCTTCCAGGAGGATTTGCTCCATTATGTCCCTGGGGTCTGTGGTTAGTCTGACCTGCTTTTAATTCCATGCATCCTCCTTGAAGGAGGTGATAGTGTGATAGTTGCATTCCTCAAATTATGAGGGAACTTGTTGATTGTAAAACCTTTCAAAGATGGTATAGATCAGCTTCATGAAGACATTAGCCAGCTCTTCTAGATGCAATCCATCCTCCACGGTGTGGTTAAGTGGTCCCCAGCTTGATTCTTCCCATTGTGCAGACAAGCTTTCATCACACAACATAACAAGGTGATCTCCAGAATGTGTCCACCATAATCTCACCACCACCACTAACCAGGTCTCTGATCCTGACCCATAAATTCTCACCCATCCCTTAAGAATACATATGTACACTCAAGCTACTTCTTCAGATACGGTACAAGTCTTTTCTTTGTTTCCTCTCTCTGTTTTGCTTTCTGAAGATCTTGAATCCTTCCAGCCATTAAAACATTGAAACTATCCCACCATGTGTCTCTCACCATAGTTATGTTGTGGTTCTGTGATTGGTTATAGTCTTTAAATTCCTTCTTTTTCTTATGCTTCATATGTTCATGTACACACGCAGGAGATAGGACTTCAGTTGTGTCATTTACCCCAGGGATGGAATGCTGCACTGTCTCACTTGCTGTCCCCTCCCACCCTGGCCTTTATGTCTCTGTAGTCACAATATTAAGTTGCAATAGAAGAAACAGCAAATGTTTCTATCACACTGTATTCCAAAGCAGCTGCTGACTTTCTAGAATTGGTTTGAATATCATTTTTGTCAGAGAGGCACTGAAACAAGTATTTTTGGTTGCTTATTTCATTCACAGTCCAATAGTATTAAAAAAGGGACAGGCATTTCATTAACTCCTTTCTACTTGGGTAAATTTCAAAAGAAAAATTGTAAAAGTACACCTATTCATATTTAGAGAAAAGATTGTAAGAATTTATCTTTAAAAGAGGTTTTGGGTCCATAGATTCTCTGTAGTCAGAAGTACTTTCTTACAAGTGATTTAAAATGTCTCTGACCTCAACATTTAAATTACCTAGCAGTATGTAACTGCATTATAAGGGCAAATTTCTGTTCAGTCTGTTTTGGTCTTTATTCTGAAGCACCAGTTATTCTCACATGTTGAACAGAGGAGAAAATATTTCATACTCAGTATGTTCCCGTGTTTCAGCAGCTGGGTATCTAAGCATTACAATCAGGTTAGATTGTTTTGGTTTTCTCCTGGACTTGTGCTTGAATTTCACTTGTATTTCTAACACGTTTCTTAACACCGATACTGAATTTCACAACAGAATCAGCCTCGAGCACACAGCAGGAGAAACGCAGAAAACACAAATGCATATCAAAGCTGCTCATTAGAGGTTCCTGTTCTCAATATCATATAAGCAGTAGTACTTCATATTAAAGCTCAGAAAGCCAAACATGCATACAGAGTACAACTGTCAAAGACCTTAAACTAAATTTCTCCATGCATCTCGTAGTTAAGAAAACTGAATATTATGGTCCTCAGGGCACTGGGGATTCCTCCTTCACAGTCTGCGATGTCCCAATTTGGTGCACTTTCTCACCCCAAGGAACCCCAAGCTGGTAGTTGTAGTTGCTACTGTTTCCTTCAGTAGATCCAGCCAGTAAATAGATGTTCCCAAAAGATGTATGTACATGTGTGTGCACACAGAAACATACATGCGTGCACACACACGCATATACAGACACAGAGACCAACACAGGCCAGTACCTTTAATGACAGCAGCATTCACATGAATATGGACATCTCTGAATCCTGTTACTCCCCTCCAACTGATCAGGAATGAAGTTTTTTATTGTTAGATAGACACCTTTCCTCCCTAACTCCCACTCACACCTGCATTCACAGATCTCTTGAGTATTAGCACAGTCTTTAAGTTCACCTAATACTCTTGCCTGGCTCCTAGGTCCTCAGCTCATTCAGTAACTCAGAACCCAGATCTTTCCTAGGCTACTCCAACTCACTGACTGTCCAGCTTGAAGTTTACTACCAGAACATACACACACAAAAAAAGAGTCTGTCCAGCATCTGTCTACAGATAGAGACCTCAGTCTCTCCAATTGTTGTCTCCTGTATCCATATCTGGCCTGAAGTTCATGAGCAGTTCACACACATGGTCTCAGAGTAGAGAGTGCAGTCACGCAGAAAACAGTGAGAAACGAAGCTTAATAAGAAGGTTGGACAGACTAAAATCATCAGGTGTAGCAGAAAAGAAAAATGGCTGAGTCTTTTTCACATGCCATCAGCCACTTGTACCTTCCAGTCTCTCCACTTTCCCACTTTTGTTCCTCCCTCGTGCATATGATCTCTCCCTTTATCATCCCTTTTCTCCTCCAACTAAGTAGTTCACACCTAAGTGTTCTCTTTTAGTCCTGAGTCTGCTATATCTGTATCCAAATTTGGTATTTCTGATAGGTTTACTGAAAAAATGGTAGCATTCCAAGGTCCCACTCCCCAGCAGGTCCTCACTGCTCCCCTCCAATTACCTGAAATGTGTGTCTGTCTTTCACATAAATTCTCTTAACCACATGCAAACTCCTCCCATTTCTCATGGTGCTGTCTGAAACTTTTGTCAGGTTGTTAATTTCCTATTCAGTATGTTCAGCACTTTCTCATGCTAAGCTCATGTTCTCATGTTTTTCATGTTCAGTTAGCTAAATATCAGGTCAGGACCTAGTCATCGGCCTGCACACCTCAACACTAGTATTTATACACATAAATGCATGTGTGTGTGTGTGTTTATTTTGATTTAAGCACCCTGATTTAGGGGAAACGAAATGAAAATGAAAAACATTGATGTGTATTGATATACAAAGACATGCCAAATCTACTAAGCATGTGGTCAACATAAAAGAAACAGTTGCTCACAGTAATATATACTGTAAAGACTTCGCCAGCCTCTTTCTCCATGTGTATAGTGAAATGCTGATCATAACAAAAAGGTACGAATGACTGAGTATTCTTTAACATAACCACAATCAGAATTCATCCTTATATACAGAAAAAAAAAAAAAAAAAAAAAAAAAAAAAAAAAAAAAAAGGACAAAACTGAGCCATCTTATGTAAAAAAAGATCAAGTAACTGTGACTGGAAGCATTACAAAATAATGTTTCTGCTCCTAACATGTTACTTAGGAATGTTGTCCAGAAGAAAGTTGCAAAGCCTGCATAAAAAATGCAAAGCTTGCATAGAAAACTGTCCTGGGAATTGATAAAATAATCCTCTCAGTCCTATGTCATTGCTATTCCCACTTAAACTCATTCTAAAAGCAGGAAAGGAGAGACAAAAAAAAAAAAAAAAAAAAAAAAAGGACAAAACTGAGCCATCTTATGTAAAAAAAGATCAAGTAACTGTGACTGGAAGCATTACAAAATAATGTTTCTGCTCCTAACATGTTACTTAGGAATGTTGTCCAGAAGAAAGTTGCAAAGCCTGCATAAAAAATGCAAAGCTTGCATAGAAAACTGTCCTGGGAATTGATAAAATAATCCTCTCAGTCCTATGTCATTGCTATTCCCACTTAAACTCATTCTAAAAGCAGGAAAGGAGAGACAAAAGCAGTTCTGTTGAGCTCAAATCATGAATTTGCACATTTTCAGTGGCCAACTAAGCCTATTATCTGGGAAAAGAAAAAGACAGTTGTATCCCAATTGCAATTTCAACATAAGAGATGGGAGGGAAGTTGTCTAAGAGGAAAGGTAATTCAGAAGCTGTTTTTTGGTGGATGAGATTTTCTCTTCTATTACTGTCATGATTATACAGGTACAGTAGATGCAAGAAGCCAATGGAGGAGCAATAAGGGATGAAAAAAAAGGGAAAACAGTTCTCAGCTGCCTTTTCTGTAGAAGACAGTACTGTAGAAGACAGTATCAGCTGTCATCTAGTTTCTCCTACAAGCACAGGGATTGTTTTATGGGAAATTTGCTGGCTCTCTGGTGAGCGGTCTCTGAGTGACAGTCCAAAATGGCTAAATGGCAACAGAGAAGAAATTTAATTGTCAGTCAATGATGCTTGTCAGGCATATGATTCTATAAAAATGGGCACATTGTGGTACACAAAATGTTCCCCCGAAAGCAAAGAATAATCATACATTTTTTTTCATGATGTTATTTTTTTAATAATGAACTATCAAAGCTCAGCCTTGTTTTATGCAACAGTGAAGATCACAGTTTACAACTGTTTTATTAAGGCTGAACCTTCATGCACTGTGATCCTGTGGCCATATACAACAAAATAGGTAAATGTTTCATAGGACATAGCCATATAGTTTCTATATATTCAATTTAGTGGTGCAATAAAATAAATTATTTTTCTTTCCCCATGCAAATAAAACTACATAATCACTACATAAATTGTTTATAACAATTATTTCATCAAGTTCTATAAATGGACAATATGAAAGCCTGATTTAGATTTAAAGATGATTTGTATCAGTCTCATGTACAGGGCTTCATGATTAGTTGTAGATAACTATGGAATGAATAATTCTTTTTTTGTAGTTGTTGAGCACATGTCTTTATTTGAGAACAATACAGAACATCTGCATAAAAGATCACTTATTTCTGAAGCGCAATTTCAACATTAAGAAACTTTGAACCATCTTCAGAATTTCAAAGTTCTAAATAGACAGTGAATGTCTCACACCTTGCTTCTATATTGACTGTAAATAACATGCAAAAAAGTCAGAAATATTAATCTAAATAGTGTTATCATGCTGTAATTTCCCACTAATTGATGTGAAGATTGTATTACTTTACCACATAATTACTTACTATTAATTTAAGAACAAGTATTTCATATCAGGGATTTAACTATGTGAAGTTTTTTCTTTAATTTTGATTTTAACAATGAAAATTAATTTTAACATGCTTTTATTTCAATTAATTAACTGAATATATCTATTTTAAGCCAATAATAATTTGTTCATATATTCTATGGTTTAGTGATGATCCTTGTTTGTTGTGTGGGTGTCTGTTCTTGTCAGTTAGGTTGACGGTTGGACAAGATGATCTTTATGGGCCCTTCCAACCTAGAAGATTCTGTGATTCTGTGATTCTGTAAGTAAATAATGATAATTTACATTACTTAGTTTAGTTACTTCCTGCGAGAAACTGGACGGGAGAAGTCACAGACCACAAGATTAAAGAGAATCAAATGACTTTTAGTTCTACCCTGTAAAATTCCAACAACTCTTATTTTCACAAAAAGTTTATGGCACTTGTAAGGAATACAAACATTGATGGATATGGCCCACTCCATAAGATCAAAAGCTGCTTTTAGATTAAGCAGTTACATACAAATCAACACTGACAAACCTGCTGATTTACCAGATGGACTAGTGATTATTAGACTGAGCATAACAGCAACATAATGCTACTAAGTATTAAGAAAAAAGAAAATAAAAAAAAAAATAAAGAGTCACCTTCAGGGAACTTATGTAGTACAATTACAGTCCCTGGACTTCACTTGTATTGGTGTTTAGCCCTGAACAGTAGGGTTAGGCTTAAGTCAGATTTAGAGTGTGAAGACTTGGGGATTACTCAGTCCCTTCCCCGAAGATGATTCCAGCTGTCTTTTTTTTTATTTTATTTTTTCAAGTTCTATAGTATTTATAGGTATTTAATGATATACATTTGTTTCTGAATTAAAATTTTCCTTTTATTTGTGTGTGTTTAAATGTAGGACAAATTTACCAACCAATCTGTCTGAAGAAATAAACAATAAAAAAGAAAGGGGGAAGAAAAAATCTGGGGCAACTGAAGAAGAATAAAGGATAACAGTGCTTGTCTTCAGTCCCTTAGGTCAGTGGCTTGAGGATTTGGCAGATTATGGAAAATCTCAATTCCCTTCTCTGCCAAAGGGATTTAAACCAGTATCTCTACTTTGGGGGATTCTAGATAAACTACACAGTGCAAAGGGTAGTGACTTCTCTTCTCCTCTTGCAGTTGATCCAATTTTACTTCAGAAATACTCTAATACTCAGTTCAGCGGATGTTTCTCTTTGGTCTGGTAGTCAGAATATTAATACAGACAGCAAAAGGAGAATGGCTGCATTGCCATGGTCTAAAGCCAATTTTTTATTATTTGTGTAAAGTGGAAGAACTCCAGCACTACTGCTCGTGCCAGACTAAGTAAGTACTGGTGCTATCAAATTTCTAGCTTAACAGTGTAACCTAAATCAAGGGTCTGTTATGTACATTCTCATCTGTTCAACATTAAATAGTCCAAGCTACTATTATGCCAAAATAATTTAAACATAAAAAAATCATTTCAAAAAATAATTATTTTTTAAAAAAAAATTAACTGAGGTCCTAAATTTCATGCTAACCTATCTAAACTGATTGAATTCACACTGTGTGACATTTTGCATGGCCTTCAAAGGCATTTGCAAAAGATTCTGTGCTCACTCTTTCCTTTTTAACATCTACTTCTTCTTTGAAGTGCATTTGCTGAGTCTACATGCTTGTCATAGCTGAGGAATATTTGAATCTTACTTGATGAGTAAGATTTTTACCTTTTGCTGATCTAGTGCAACTGTTGTTCAGATTCAGAAGACAGAGTCTTTCACCTGCCTCTATCATGGTAGTAAAGCTGTGTGAGGTGGTGTGAAAAAAAATGGCAAAAATTAATATTGCTATAATTAAAACAGATTGAAGGAAGATAGTCCTGAGGAAAATGTAATCCATCACTACTTTGCATCTTACTGACAGGTTATCTTACACCACCTAGCTTTGCCTGCAGATGTATTTATGTTTATATTTATATAAAAAAAACCGCACAAAAAAAGGTGTATCCACATTTATGTATCCACAGGTATACACACAGACATATGTGTATACTAATATATACCATTTTTCTGAAAAGTCTAATAATGCTGAAAATTAATTAACTTTCTTCAGAAAGCATCTGACTATTTTAGTGTGAGAATTCCATTGCTAGATCACATCTTGATTGTTCCTTGTCATAAACTTCCATGATAAATATATTTACTGGAGAAACATAATTGCTCCTTTGGAGTCAAATATTTGCAACCACAAATTCCATTCCTTAGACCTTGCTCTCTGACCTTATTTCATCCTCCTTAATTCTAGCCACTTATTCAAAACACATAAATTAGGATCCTATTCATCATGAACTCACTCTGTAGTTAGTTGAAAGTGAAAAAAAGAGTCTTTAAAAAGCAATTCAGTCTTAGATATATCAACATCTGAAGAGGACTATCTCTTTCTACTTATTAGGGAGGAAGCCCAGATAATCATGTTCCTGCTCTGTGACTGTCAACTAGATGCTTGTTGCTAGGTGGAAAGACCGTTTTTTTAAGATACTTCAGTCAAATTATCTTTTATCAGCCAAATACCTTTCATGCTCCACTAATTATGGCATCATAAACATAGCAACTACTCTTTATATTTGGCTTCCAAAATAGAAAAGCACCATATTCTAATTTTATAGAGATAAACAATCATTGTAGATGAAACGCATTTCCCAAGATAACAGTGAGCACAAATCAGAACTCCAGTGCATGTTTTTGCATGTTAATTGGGCGTGGACACAAATTGACCAGTATACATATATACAGTATTCTTTACTCGTTTTGTTTGTCTCACTTAAATCTCACTGCCTAAAAAGTGTAAAGTACTTGTGAAGCTGTTTCCCACGATGGAAATATCTATTTTCTCTCTATGATAATAGAGGGAATTTTGCTAGATGGATTATTCTAGATGCTTAACTTGTATATGGCTGAAAGTTAAGTAAGAATAGCATCTCCCCTGACTAATTTGCAGTTTTCTTACAGTTGCACATACTGAAAATTTCCCGGTTTGAAAGCAGAACACTAAGGGTTGACTGTTTAATTTCAGAAATGTTAATGACAGACCTCTGCAGCTCAGTTAGTTATGAGTGGAATGAAGCCTTTCCATGATTTGGAAATAAATACTGGGGAATAAACCACAACAACCACATATAGATATCAAGCTCCATTAACTGCACTGATTAGATGCTCATTGTAAAATACGAATTGAGACAACTAACTCACATATATTAATCTTCCTCTAGAGAAAGAGGCAGACAGGTGAGGCAAATCCTATCCTGAGTGTTTAGCATAAAATTGGTGTAAGAATATTTGGAAGTGAAGAAAATCAGTGAAGCAAAATACCAGATCATGTAACTCACAATCCTGAGCATATCCATCTCAAGCAATTAAGCATAGGATTCAACTCAGTCTTAGATGTAAAACACAGAGATGTCTAAATCTGATTAAACATGCCAGACTACCTGTCTGGCAAAAGCCAGACACTTCCAGAGATTGCATCTAATTTATGTCAACTTCTCACTAAATAAGATCAATCACCTAGGGGAGGTTCCTATTTCTATATATTAAAAATAAGACAAGCTTAAGGTGACCTACACAAGCTTAGCCATCTAATGTGCAGATAGCCAGGATACAGCAGATTAATTCCACCCATAACCCTGAGAGATAAATGTAAAAAAATACCTGATATCACCATTACAAAAGTTGTCCATATAGTTATGAATGTGTATTTGATGGGAACTCTGGGAGATAACAGAATAAGGACATCCTGATAACAGCCATAGGTCTCTGTTATATCTCTGGTACTTCTTACCTCTGATTTAGCCTCTCCATCATAATAAACATTTCATCCTTCCATTTTTCCAGTGAGTAAATGCTGCCTTGATTTCCAAACCTAACAGGTGCCTTGAGTGAGTCCCCTGTAGAAGAATCTCAGATCCAGCTGTTCAAACAGTCAGTCAATATGACCCCCTGGAAAACTGCCTTCAGCACAAGGGAGTTGAACAGAGCTCGCAGATATTTAAAGATAATTTCCACAGAGCGCAAGAGCTTTTAATCCACAGGTGTAAGAAATCAGGAGAAGGCAGGAGACATGCGTGGCTAAGTCGAGACCGGCTGGTCAAACTAAAGGGCAAGACAGAGACACACAGGCAGTAGAAGACGGCACAGGTATTCTGAGAAGAGTGTAGGGAAGCTGGCTGGTTGTGTAGGGACGGAGGCAGGAAGGCCAAGGCACAACTGGAGTTGAACATGGCAAGTGAAATAAAGAATAATAGAAAGGGCTTCCTCAGATATGTCAGCCAGAAAACTAAGGTAAAAGAAAGTATACACACACACCTCCTGGCTCCAACGAGCAAGACTGGCAAACTGGTTAAAGAGATGAGGAGGAGGCTGAGGTTCTCAACAACTTTTTGCCTCACTCTTCACTGGCAACCTCTCCCCACACCTCTCCAGTGGATGGAAAACAGAATGGGGACTGGCGGAACAAAGTCCCTCCCACTGTAAGAGAAGATCAGCTTTCTGACCAAC
The DNA here is from genome assembly GCF_001431845.1 of Calidris pugnax. Lineage (NCBI taxonomy): Eukaryota > Metazoa > Chordata > Aves > Charadriiformes > Scolopacidae > Calidris > Calidris pugnax. Next base: position 3,169,949 of record NW_015090999.1, on the reverse strand, counting down.
TGAGGAACCTGAATATACAGAAGTCTATGGTACCTGACAGGATGCATACCAAAGTCCTGAAGGAACTGGCTGATGTAGTTGCCAAGCCACCCTATATGTGAAAAGCCCTGGCAGTCAGGTGAAGTCCTCAGTGACTGAAAAAAGGGAAACATTGCACCCATGTTTAAAAAGGGTAGAAAGGGGGAACCCAGGAATTGCCAACCTGCCAGCCTCACATCAGTGCCTGAGAAGATCGTCCTAGAGGTTATGCTAAGGCACATGGAGGACAGGGAGGTGATTTGAGACAACCAGCAAGGTTTCAGCAAGGGCAAGTCTTGCCTGACCAACCTAGTGGCCTTCTATGGTGGAGTGAGTACATCACTGAACAAGGGAAGAGCTACAGATGTTGCCTATTCGGACTTCTGTAAGACCTTTGACACCGTCCCTCACAATATCCTTCTTTTTAAATTGGAGAGAGATGGATTTTATGGATGGACTATTCAGTGGATAAGGAACTGATTGGATAGTGAGGGTAGTGGTCAATGGCTCAATGTCTAGATGGAGATTGGTGATGAGTGGTGTCCCCCAGGGGTCCATACTGCACCAGCACTCTTTAATATCATCATCAATGACATAGATAGTGGGATCGAGTGCATCCTCAGCTTGTTTGCAGATGACACCAAACTGAGTAGTATAGTTGATGTGCCTGAGGGATGCCGTCCAGAGGGACTTGGACAAGCTCCAGAAGTCTGTTTGTGTGAACGTCATGAGGTTCAACAAGGCCAAGTGCAAGGACGTGTAACTGGGTCAGGACAACCCCCAGTATCAATACAGATTGGGGGATGATTTAGATTAGGTATTAGGAATAAATTATTTATTCTGAGGGTGGTAAGGCACTGCCAGAGAAGTTGTGGATGCCTCTTCTCTGGAAGTGTTCAAGACCAGGCTGGATGGGGCTTTGAGCAACCTGGTCTAGTGGGAGGTGTCCCTGCCCAAGGCATTAAGGTCCCTTCCAACTCTAACCATTCTATGATTCTGTGATTCTGTGAAAGGACTGAGAGCAGCCCTCCTGAGAAGGACTTGGGAGTACTGGTGTATGAAAAGCTGGACAAGAGCTGACAATGTGCACTCACAGCCCAGAAGGCCAACCATATCGTGGGCTGCATCAAAAGAAGCAAATTGAGGGAGGTAATTCTGCCCCTCTACTCCATTCTTGTGAGACCCCACCTGGAGTACTGTGTCCAGTTCTGAAGTCCTCAGCACAGGAAAGACATGGACCTGTTGGAGCAGGTCCAGAGGAAGACCAGAAAAAAGATGAGAGGGATGGACCACCTGTCCTGTGAGGACAGGCTGAGAGAGGTAGATTTGTTCCATAACTTTCCCAGGTTCTGAAGTAAGACTGATGGGTCTATAATTTCCGGGATCCCCCTTTAAGCCCTTCTTGTAGAGAGGGGTGACATTAGCCTTCTTCCAGTCTTCTGGACTGGGTGTGCATCCAGATCTGGGCTTGCCCATGTGGGAAAGATACTGACTTAGAGCAGATCCAGCACTGGACCGCAAAGATGATTGAGGGACTGGAGGATCTGCCATATGAGGAGGTGGTGGGAAAGCTGGAGTGATTTAGCTTGGAGAAAAGAAAGATTATGGAGGGGACATATTATCTATGTCATTAAATAAATACCCGATGAGGTAAGAAAAGAAGACAGGCCTTGATTTTTCTCAGAGATAGGCCATGACAGGACAAGAGCGATGAGCACATATTGAAATACAGAAAATTCTACCTACACATAAGAGAACACTTACTGTAAGGGTGATCAAACACCGGAACAGGTTGTCAAAAGCTTTAGGTCTCCATCCTCGGAGACACTCAAAATTTGACTGGAAATCACCCTAAGCAATCTACATCAGTTGGCCCTGCTCTGAGCAGAGATGTTAAACAAAGTGGAGGTCCAGAGGCCCCTTCCAACCTCAACAACTGATTCTGTGAAGAGATATTTTCAACAAATCTAGCTTTTCACCAATTTTCTAATTAACCATGTTAGATTTTAAAACTTTTTCAAAATTACTTGATGACCATTTCATCAAGAAATTTTCAGCCTATGGGATGGTCATGGCACTACTTACTACTATTATTACTTAACACCCCACACACACCCCGGAAAAACTGCTTGGTATTTACAGGTTGCCATAAGTTCCCCAAGATGTGCTTTTTTTTTCTTTCTTCAAGCAAATAAGAGCATTCTTGCAGACAGAGTATCCATGGCCGTACAACTGCTTTTAGAATGAATGCAAATTTTTGCAAGCATTTGGAATTGTTTTAATTCTGTAACTGTTTCAAGAAACATATCTTTCTGCATTCAGTCTTAGAAAAATTGCAGTCATAGTCTGAGTATTTCCAGTGAAATTTTGTCTTTATTCCAATAAATAGTTAGACATTATTTTATTTTTCAATAATCAGCCAACTTTGTTACTGAGTTAATAAAGGATTGATTTGTTTTCTTTTAGTAATCATAACTGAATTTGAAAAATTTGGTGTTGAAATTTTGCAACTATTACTGACTTGAAATTAGCTTGATAGAATGGGTGGGTTTTGTTTGAGATGGGTATCTAACCTAGCTTCAATACATAAATCTCACACAGAAAAAGTTCACAAGCAACACATCAAAAGAAAAGCACCACGTGAAATGGGACCTCTTGCAGAGTTGTTCTCGTTAAGTGGCAGTTGAATTAGCAATTACTGACAATTTAGCAGTTAGTGAGCCCAGAATTTAAAGGTCACTACCCTTTATTTTAAAATCACTATCTTAAAAATAGTTTTTGTTACAAATTAGAAACATAAAAAGAAACAGAAACTTATAGCTCACTAAAGGGCAGGTTTTGATATATCTTTTTATCAAATGGGTGGTCAATTATCATTAGAGAGTTTGTTCTCAGATGGTCTGTGTTTATACGCAGTGGGACTACGATTGGATCAGTCACCATGGCTACTAATAGTGTTGTTCTTACAGGACAGATGAGGTCATCACATTGTGATCCTGGTGTCAGTAGGTGACTATGCTGATAGTCTGTGGAGTTCATGTTCCCAAGTGAACTAGCATTATCATTGTGTATAATCCCACATTCTTCTGTTGTTCCCAGCAGACATGTACCTAGAAGACTTCCTCCCCACACGCAGAAGTGCTCTGTTTCTCAGTAGGCACGGCCCAGCAGGAGGTAGATAGTAGGGTAAGTGTGGATCAATAAATGTTGTTGATGTTCAAGTGTCATGATAAAATGGAAATCCCCCCAAAAAAACCTCTTTTTTGTTGATGCAACTTGACTGTACTGAAACTAGATAAGCAGAAAGTGTATAAATCTAGATAGAATAATAATAAATTTTTCAGTGTATATGGATCCTAAAATCATGACTGCCTTTCAGTAAGCACAGAATGAAGTGAAACAGAGAACTGTCTTCTACCTGACACAGGTATTTCACTTTTAAAGACATAAACAGAAAACTTTAATAGCCAAAAGTTCTGTCAATAGTTGTTACAGATGCAGATCATCCAACTTGCATCCTCCTCAGTGTGTAATTTCAGTGTTTCTTCAAAGCCCAAATTTTTCGCTTGTATGGCTCTCCCATGATAATATGAAATTTTGCTATGAACTGGGTGGGTAAATTAATACATATCAGATGGAAAATGGTTTATGGGTATTTGCTGTCAGCTGAGGTAATTTACAGGCTCATTTTATCAAATATCTATGTTAATAATTCTTAAGTGTATAATTTCAGATACTAGCTATTTTTTGTCTTCTGACGGCTTGCTTGGAGAACGTATAAGAGAAAAACGCATGTTTGTAACCTGTCTACTGTAGAAATAGATGTCAAGTATTCACTTACTTTATTCAAGGATGCACAATATAATTGAAGACTAAATTACAAAAATTACTCTAAATTAAATAACTTATATATTTCCTCATAAGCACATAATTTACATTACAATGAAATGCTAATTGGATAACTGATTCAATTCACATTATTCTTGAGCATTTGTTATTATTTGCCTTTGCTGATATTTTTTTCCTGTTCTTTGTGACACATACCTACTATAGCGACTTCTAAAGACATGCTGCAAACAATGAAATTAATCTGATTACTTCCTAAGTAAATGTTCAGTAACATTTCATGATAATATGCCAGATTTTCAGAATTTCTATGTTCTTTTGGAATAAAACAGATGTTGGCCCAAAAATTAGAGAATGCTTAGGCCCTCACAAGCAAAAAGGACCAGATACAAGCAGCTTAATATAGTTGAATCAATACAGAAACACAAAAAACTATTCTGGAAGTAAATATAAGGGAGAGAAAAATGAAGTGCTCTTCTGAGACATCAGGGATAGGGCAGGAAGATTCAGATTTTTTTTCAAGTGTTGACTTCTCACAGATATAACCAAGTCTTAAAGACCTAAGCACGGTTTTTTCCACATAGGTGGGTTCTTTTTCTATGTTCTTTGTATTGGTTTTTCTCATTCAATTATGCAGAAGTTACTTTAGACTACTGGTAACATATTTATTGAGCAACTTTTCTTTTTATTTTTTCCCTCCTACTTTTTTTCCCTTTCCTCCTCTCCTTTTTGCTTTCCCACCTTGCCCCTTTCAGTTATTCTTTTGTTGCTATGTTATCTAAAACATTGAAAATACTTTAAAGATCTCTATAACTTCAAAACTACCTAACACAGTCTCTTCTATTTTTCTTTTCCTTTGTGTTGAGATTTATCTCTAGTAGGCAACTAAACCACACACAGCTGCTCACTCACTCCTCCCCAGCTGGGATAGGAGAGAGAATCAGAAGGGTAAAAGTAAGAAAACTCATGGGTTGAGATAAAGACAGTTTAATAAATAAAGCAAAAGCTGCACACTCAAGCAAACCAAACAAGGAATTCATTCAACACTTCCCTTCAGCAGGCAGCTGCTCAGCCATCTCCAAGAAAGCAGAACTCCATCATGTGTTAACATTTACTTAGGAAGACAAAGTCCGTAACTCCAAACATGCTCCCTTCCTCTTTCTTCCCCCCGGCTTTTATTGTTGGGCATGACATCATATGGTATGAGACATCCCTTTGGTCAATTGGGTCAGCTGTCCCCTCCACAGTTCACCTGTGTCCCCGCCCAAACTTTTGCCCACTGCCAGCTTACCTTACCCTGGGACAGGGTAAGGAGCAGAAAGGGCTTTGGCTCTGCATAAGAACTGCTCAGCAATAATGAAAACAACTTTTCATTATCAACACTGTTTTCACTGCAAATACAAATCACAGCATCATACAACCTACTATGAAGAAAACCAACTCTATTCTGGCCCAAACCAGTACACTATGCAAAGGTATACAGCAACAAAGAATACTGGAAACTAATATGCAAGTTAGGTAGATAGGAACTCTTCACCAAATGTCAGAGATCCCGTCATAGCTGACTACATCTGCATTCTTTGAAAGTTCTAGCAATTTGGGTTAAAAAAAAATGAACGTCAAAGAAGAAACTACAGTCTTTCCATTGATTTCCTTCTTCTTGCTCATAAATACTCTAATTCCTGGAAAAGCTTTTGTTTTTGTTTATTGATGCATGTTTCTGTAGTTCTGCTGTGGTCTACTCTTCATCTTGCCTGTCTTGATAGTTTACAAAGGCATAAATCATTTCTCGGTGTATATATCCAAATTAACTTTATATTACCTAAGTACAGTTCTTAATTTCACTGAATTAATTCATATTTGGAAGAAAATGTGTGCCAATTCTCTTTATAATGTATGTGTTAAATATACTATGAATGATAATGATTTTATGAATTCATAATTTTCCAGTCAGACCAAACAACTTTTTGAAGGTTAACAGATTTTTGCCCCTATAGCCTGGATTCAAAATGCAACTTTATTCTTACCTCTTAACAGCATGTGATAAAGAGATGAGTAGATGTGTATTGGCATTAGGAAGAATATACTTCCAGATAATGAATTAACACAAAGAAAAATGGATTTAAATATCTAGATAGTTAATACCTTAACTGAAAAATTTGTTTAATACTCGGGTCCCTTTCTACAGCTGCTTCCAAAATTACCTTAAATTAGAACTATAGTGACTCAAACTGGTTTCTTAAAAAATCTTATACACAACTGTGCATTCCAAGTCATATAACTAGCTGAGAACATTGCAGGCAATTTCTTTTTGATAGATTTTATGCCTCTCAACAATTTAATATCTGGAATTCATTGCTCATCCTGTTAACTCATCATCAATAGAGGCTAGACTGTATCATTAGGTTTTCAGGAAGAATCCCCATTGTACTTGGAAATTAATGATCTTACCTGACCTTGATAGCTGAAAAGTACCAGTGTCTTCATATTTTTCAGTGGTGATGATGACATTATTATTATTAGTATTAGTATTAGTATTAGTACTATTATTATTGAATATTTTAATTTTGAAACACTCATATCACTGACTGAAAACATGGATACCCACCCAAAAAGAGAGTTCTTTGAATTATGAGAAATTTCAAGATCTGTGGAATATCCCGCATTTGACAACAACTCAGTGAATAATATTTAACAAAAGATTAAATTTTTGGTTTTAGGAAATCTTTTGAATATACTTTTATCTCTTGATAGGCATAATTGTGATTTCCTATATAGAGGTCATTAACTAAGCCTTGGCTGAAAACTCAAAGAACAAATATTGTATTTTGTATTTTTCAATAGATAAACAATGCTTCTATATTGTCCTTTATTTCATTTCTACTTTTTATTCTATGTAATGCTATATTTTATTACTTTTATGTAAGTGTAATTAAGAAAAATCATACCATTTTAAAAACATAATGAATTTTTCAGCATACAAAATTTAAAGATAATTTTTACAACCTTTTTAGTTCTTTTTTGTGAATGGTAGATTCCAAAGAAGCCAAATATTGCCTCAGACTGCACAGAAGCACTAAAACTGCACAATGGGTTGTATTGAGCATAGCACTTTTAATAAACTGCAAAATATTTTAAAGTTTATTCCATTTAGTAACTGCATAAGCAAACATATATTTATCACAAAGAGGAGATTTTAGCTGGAGGTAGAAGTGGCAAACTGTTCAGACATGGTTTTGAAATTATGTTTGGATCTGATATTATTTCCACATTTAAATGACTACATTACAGTGAATCAGTGTAATGTGTAGACATTTTATGTAATAATAACTATACATCACTTTCAGATGCTTCCTGAATACCTTCACTATTTTCCTATTATTTTCGTATTTATCATATTATTTTACAGCAGCAGAAAACAAACTACAGGCAGCACTGCAAAAGATTCCTAGAAGCCCTTATCCTTTGAACTTCTTTGTAAATAGACTGAAATTGTCCATAACATTCTTTTTTGCAGATTTTGTTGTTTGTTGATAGTTTAGTTTTTCCTTTGAGTTTTAGTGTTACATATTATTACATAACAGAAGGAGTTGTGTGGTTTTAAAGACATATTTTCTTTTATTCTAGTACATCTATCCTGGTTTGAGGTAGAACAAAACCAATTTTCTTTTCAGTAACTTTACTTTTCAGTTAAGTTTATTCTAACGGACTGCCATCTCTGAAATTAACAATCTGTTTTTCAGACAGTGTCTGCTTCAAGCAGTGATAAGATTTGATGTTCATAATGAATACCAAGGAATGGTATGCAGAAAGGCTCTTGCTTATGGTATTCCCATAACAACCAATGTCAGCTAATTTTGTTATGTGCCATATTAGTGCAATGGTAAATTGTAGAGGGGTTGCACCTGTGGGGAGGACCAGACAGGGCAGGTAACCCAAAAGTCAACAACAGGGTATTCCATTCCGTCTGCATCATGCTCAAAACAAAACCTGACAGAGTAAAGGGGTTACTCACTTTCTTCGATGGCAAACATCTGAGGAGGACTCTGTTCATTTGCCTTTGATCCTAATCCATGAGTTCCTGAATTCAGTTTCCATCCATTGCTGAGTTGAGACTTGGACTTTCCCAGCACCTGCCAGTGATGTGATGATCATCCTGAGAGCTCGATACTGGTTTTATACATATAGTACATGTTTCGTAATTTTCTTATTAATATAATTATTATTTTTTTTATTGTTAATAGTTCTAGGTTTATATTTCATTAAAGTAGTTTTAGTTTCTTCTTCAATCCATAAGTTTCTCTCCCAGGAAAGGAGAGAGGTTAAAGAGAGCATCTGTCATTTGTTCAGTGGCCAGTCCAGACTAAACCCTGACAACACCTTTTCATGATCTGAAAACTGAAAGAAACCTTAAAATGTATTTAAAATGAGACATGTTTGTATCTCTTTAAAACTATTTAAAGAGGCACAAAAGCGTGCAAGATGAAAACTGAAATCTATAACATCGGGTAAAAAAGAGAGGTTTTAAAATTTTCATTTTAGTTCAGGAAGTGTTTCTTTAGGCTCCAGGTGATACTGCATATATTAGGAATTTGAAAGTCAAGAGAGAATGGATTTAGTGTGCATGTAAAGACAGAAAGAGATTTTTTAAGTATATAACCAACAAATTTTAAGTTATCTGCTTTAAACGTGTATAAATATTTATAAAATAAGTTATTACTGAGCACAGAATTTATAATTGCAGAGCCTGTAGGGTTCACCAGAGACAGGATGCATAACTTGAGGATCTGCAAAGTGAAGAAAAACATGTTTGGAAAAATGTCGAAGCTGTGTTTGGGGAAGGATATAGAGGGGATTTCAAGGATACAACTGTGAAAAGGACTGACAGTTACATAGAAGGAAGATGCCATATCAGGCTTCTTGACTTTGGTATTAAGGCAGATATAGGGAAACAGGACAGTGAGGAAAGTGACAAACTCACAGAATAGTTTAGGTTGGAAGGGACCTTTAAAGGTCATCTATTGCAAGCCCCCTGCAATGAGGAGGGACATCTTCAGCTATGTCAGGTTGCTCAGACGCCCATCCAACCTGACCTTGAATATTTGTTTCCAGGAATGGGGCATCTACTACCTCTCTGGGCAACCTGTGCCAGTGTTTCTCCACCCTCATTGTAAAAAATGTCTTCCTTATATGTAGTCTAAATCTACCCTCTTTTAGTTTAAAGCCATTACCCCTTGTCCCACAATACACTTGCTGTTCAGGAGTCCCTCCCCATGTATCCTGTAGGCCCCTTTTTAGTACTGAAAGGCCACAATAAGGTCTCCTCAGAGCCTTCTTTTCTCTAGGCTGAACAACCCCAACTCTTTCACTGTGCCAGTGTTTCTCCACCCTCATTGTAAAAAATGTCTTCCTTATATGTAGTCTAAATCTACCCTCTTTTAGTTTAAAGCCATTACCCCTTGTCCCACAATACACTTGCTGTTCAGGAGTCCCTCCCCATGTATCCTGTAGGCCCCTTTTTAGTACTGAAAGGCCACAATAAGGTCTCCTCAGAGCCTTCTTTTCTCTAGGCTGAACAACCCCAACTCTTTCACTCTGTCCTCACAGGAGAGATGCTCCATCCCTCTGATCTCTTTTTTGGTCCTCCTCTGGACTCACTCCAACAGGTCCGTGTCTTTCCTGTGCTGAGGGTAGTGTCATATACTGTACTGAGTTCTTGACAGAAGATGGGAGGGAATGTACCTGGAATTCAGGAGGTCAATAAAAAGTTGGGTACAAATTAGTAAAAATGGGAACTGGAAGTATAGTCCCAGATTGGATGAGACACTGAAGTGAAGGTATTTCAAGAGCAGCAGAAATGGTAGTAGAGAGGGAAATGCTCCTTGAGCAGTCTTGACTTAACAGACTTAATGTCTTAAAAAGAATGTCTTAACAAAACATAAATTGAGGAGAAAAAGGCACAAACAAATTATTAAACACAAATTTAATAATCATTCCCAATCATTCTGCTTCAAGCCTAAAACAGACACAAACAATACTTTGACAAATAAATGCACAGCTGTTACAAAGCTGTTAACCATGACAAAAAGTCTGAAGACATGTAAAAGTACATAAACCAAATCTTCTTAGTGTGTGAGTGGAAGCTAAATGTAGTTTAAGGTACAATATAAATATATTTGATGGTGAAAACTGAACATTTTTAGGCTGTTTGCTTTTATAAAATTGCATTCAGCCTTAAGGTTGATTAATGCTTTGCAAAAAAGGAAGAAAAAAACCCCCACAAAAACCCCAGGCAATATAGACTAAAATGATATTGTCTCAAAAAATTCTGTGAACATTTTTTAATAGAGTAGGATTTATGAAATCTGTGAAAAGATATACTACTAGGCAAGATTCCAAGAAAGACTTTAATAATGACAAGATGCTGCAGTGTGATAGCATTCTACTTTCATCAGGCTCTGGTGTCTTGAATAATGCATTTTGATAATGCCATATTAGTCAGTCTCACAAACAATTTTAATGACCAGTTTTTAGACTGTCAGAAGATTTCCCCAGAAGTTACAGGTACTAGATGTTACTCATCCCTGTTCTCTGAGGGTTTTGTACACATTTTCTGTATCCTGGATTCAATATTATTATTTTAGATCAGTATTTTTAATCATTGTTTTCCACTAAGCTTATACATGAAAAAAATCTGTTTTCAAAGTAAAACATGCCTTTGTTTTCAAATTACACACTCAAATATATTCAGAAGTTTTAACTGAAAGCAACATATGTAAAAGAAAAAATTCTTATCATAGACAACTGCAAATTTTATGAAAAAGTCACAAAAGAAGAAAGACTTGCTGTATTAAGTACAGAAAACCTATGCCAGTTCATTTACCGGAACAACCCTTTGAACCAAAACCTACACATTTTAGCATAAGTCAGTTGTGTCTAAATGAGTCTGCTTTTGATTACACTTCTTGGACTGGTTCACTGATCACACTGATTTGTTGGGTAGTACACTAATTTCTAAATAACTTGTATGTTATATTTTTCCTCTGTACGAAACAAGTAACAGGAGAAAATGGGAGAGAACTGCTACATGACTGATCTATTCCTGACATGAAGCTAGGATGCAACTTGCAGATTTACACAGATTGAAAATCTGGTCTCATACAGAAAGAGAATTTTTGTTTATCTTAATAAAGCAATTGTATATATATTTTTTGACCTTGTCCTGATACTACTTTTGGTACCCTGATGAACAGTAATGATTGGTGTGGTCTCTCAGCTTGGTTCCAGTGAAAGAATATACATGGTGTGTAAGTGTGTGCATCCTAAGTGTGTGTGTGAATGTGTATGTGTGTGTGTGTGCACATGTATCTGTCTGTCTAGCTACCTATCTATGTAGGTGTGTGCATGTCTGAACATAAATAAATACCTTTATATAAAAATACGTAGGAGGGTCAGTTACAGGTAATATACAGGAAATTGTTGTCCGTCCCCCCCCAAATCAGAATTCTTATATCAATATTTTGCATCTACAAAGATATTCCAATTATGGTAAATGAAATCTAGAATAAATTTTTCTGTCTGTCATAGTTTCTTCTCTTCTTAAAAAAAAAAAAAAATAAAAATGGGGGAGGTCTGTGAATGTAAAGAAGTTGTTAACATTACAAAATTTCTTCAAGGATAAAAACGTGTCACTCCACAGAATAGGACACCATACAAACACAACCTCTGGGCAGAAAAAAAAAAAAGTTTGGTTTTTATAAAGATCCAATTTAGAGTTCTATCTGCTATACAGAAGCTCTGACTTCTGAATTACTATTTATCCTATTAAGTAAAAAACTAATCTATGATAGCTTCCTGAGGAGCAAGATATCCAGTTCACTCATGTTGAAGTTACTTTTTACTGGAATATCTGATTCCCAGTATCCACATCACTTGACAACAAACCTGTCAAAATCGCTGCTGTTGACTTTTTTAGAATATTCAATAGGCTTAGATAATTTTGCAGAAATAGACGTTTTTGTGACTATTTCTTGGCGTGAAAGTCTGTGACTTTTGGTGATGAAAAGGACAAAATGTTTAATGCTTTGAGTTCTGTGACCAATATTTTGTATTCTATTTTCAATTTTTAATACATGTTTTTATGTTATCTTCCCTCACAAATATCAGGAACCCCTAAGGAATGCTGTCCTCATTTGCTATACTATCAATGCAATTTTTTGTCATACTGCCAAAGGCATTCTTTGATTGCTATCTGAACCAGATTTTATCAACATCTTCTGGGCATTTAGACCATGTCTACACTTATTTATTAATATACATCACAGTGCTCCACAGGGCTTTAATCTGTGATCACAGTGCTGAACAGCTGCTTGGAGCATGCCCTTATCACTATCTCAGCTGTTTCCTTGGATTTCATTTCCCCTCATTTTAGATTTATACAATACAAAATCCTAGTTTTCTAGATGTGAAATTCTTCTGCTAAGCCATGAATGGTATCTACAAAGGCCAGGTTGATTTTCTAGGGTCACTAATAAATATTGGCTCAAGACACCACTCGAACACGTGGGAAAATAAGCTATCTCAATAGTCAATATATTATAACTCTCAATTTGCAGACAAAGAATGAAAAAAATATACTTCATTAAGGGAAAGAAGAAATTGTCAATAAAAAAGAAAATAAATAGAATAATGTGTGATAACCACATATATAATTTCCTATATAACATAACAATCAGATAAGATTAAGTTCTTATCAACTAAGATAAGCTATTTGCTAGGACAGGTCCTTAACTTAAATTTTTCAGTAAAGCTGTTGCAGTTGTCAAATCACAGAGCTCTGCCACCTCTTCTTCTGGATATCTAGCACTTAGGCAGTCTGCTGCTGACAAATAGTGTTAAACTGGTTGCTATCCAACCCAAGGAGTTGCACTTGGGTTTTAATATTCTGTCTTTTAAGTTGAAGCAAGCAAACATAGTCATCATAATTACATACAGTGCTTGCTGCATGAAGTCTTCTAAAAGAGTCTTCACACTTTTACACTCTGAAACTGCAGGTTTTCTCCTTGTAAACAAAGTTAGACATATCCAGTTTGCTCTAAATTTCCATATAAAATGTTTCCAACATAACTACACTGATTCTTATGAAAAAGCCATTTGATACTATTTTTTTTTTAATTTCCCTCTACCAGTTTACAACACAGTGATGTTTCCCTCCTGGCTTTACAATATTCTTGAACTCTAAAATGACTTTTTATATCTCAGCTACTAGGCTTACATGGGGGAAAAGCAGGAATTCCTAGCCTAGAGTTTTTTTCTGTTTCAAATATTTATAGTAGAATAATGTGAATTGCACAACAAAAGTACTTATTACACTCCAGAATGTAAAAAAAGCCTGATGAAATCAAATGCCGATGCCAATAAGTTGGTCATCTAAAATTAGATAATATGAATTGAATCCACATGACAATGGGGTATCTTTTTTTTTTTCTTGAGTAAAACCTGTAAAAGAAAAATATTTCAGGACAATCAGATACACATATAGGAAATGAAACAGGGACGAAAATGCACAGAAATAGAAGTTAGTGTCCCATTATCCTAAGATCTGAGATGAGTACTATTATGTTTTACAGTTTTTATTGTCTTCTACCTGTCTTTCCTTTCAATTTAGACATAAGGTCTTCCATGTCTTATCGTGTGTTGTGCAGAATGGAAATTTGTGGATCTCTACTGCAGCAAAAAGACATTACAAAAATCCTCAAAATTATACTACCAATGAAAACATTGTGAGACATTCTTTCTTTTTTCTACCAGAAACTATAAGATGTTTGACTTATAATACTGATTTTAAAAAACAGAATAAAAAGGTAGGTATCATGAAACCACCATGAATTGCATATAATTATACTTCTAAAGCAAAATAATATAGGGTTTGGGGGATATTGTGAGTGGAAACAGATCTCCCTCCTTCTTCTTGCACTTTTACTTTGCTTCTTAAGAAGTCTGATCTCCCTAATAATGCAAGAAGTTAGTAGGTGTCTCTGCCACAGGGCACCACGTTGGGTAAATGCTGAGCTGGAAGCACTGGGGTTTTCCTTTCCACCCTTGCACCCGGATGAGTTCCTTACTCCCATAAATCTTGTAGCTCTGCTCAGTGACATTTAGGTGACTAGGGAGTAAAACTGCTAGCTAGAAAAGGGAACACAAAAAGCAAGGGAGATACCTCTCATCTTCAGTTCCTTGTATTCCCCATCACAGAGCGGTGACACCTGGCAAATTGCACCAACTGGGGTGTATCTGAGAAGGGCTGAGACAGAAAAAAATTCAAGAAAATTTGTCTCTGTTATTCAAACAATTCAAATATGTAAGTCTCATTTAGTGGCGAAGTAATAATTTATTTATATAATAATGAAGGCCCTGTTCAGAACAAATTTAAGTACTTCACAAAAAAAGCCTGGAATATGCCATCCATTCTCCTCAATCTCTTGCAGAAATCAATGGCTTTTGAGAAGTAAATTGTTAACTCACATAAGACTAGAGATTTATCATGATTTATGCAAATATTATTGAATTTATTACAAATACAAATCTTTGTATATCTGCATATATATTAAAAAAAAGTTTAAAAAAAGACTTTGGTATGTGGTTGTCCATTTGACAGCACCTGAGGTGCTGTAAAACATTTTTCAACCTTGAATTTTTAACTAGAAATGACATTGGACTGCATATTTGAGATTTTTTCCTGACTCACCTATTTGTGTGGTTCTTTTGAAATTAGTGGATTTTTTGAATCAGTGAAAACAGACCTGGAACTGGAGAATATTATGATCTGACTCATAGGAATCTTTCAGGAAAGTATTTTTATGCAGTTACCTTTAAATTTATTTATTTTGTAAACACAGAGAGACTACAGTTCCCTGCTCTATGCCTAGAAGTTTAGTCTGCTTTTTCCCCTCATATTCACTATTAGTCCTATGTAATGTTAATTGTCACGGTCAATCTCTAAACTTTTTTTTCCCTTACATTTTGCTTTTTTTTCCTTTACATTTTGCTTTTTTTTCTTATAGCCAAAACCAGTAAAGCAGAAGTACAATAAATCTTTAAAGTATTACCATCAGAACAAAATGTACATCCTTACAGCAGCTGATTGTTTAAAAAATAGATGCATATGCTATTTGATTTTCTGTTCACTAGAATTACTTTCTTTTTCCCTTCTTAACAAAAATTCTCTTCTTTTGATCTTATTCAGAAAGGCAGTAAAAGTCTTTTTTAGGAACACTTGAAACCCTCAATAGATGCTGATTTTTCCACAACATCTGCCATGTTCCTATTTTTCCATGCTGAACAGACATTTTTAAAAAGTAAATGCAGAGCAAAACAGATTTTGTTAAACTGTAATTAGCATTTTTATAAAATACTTCACCCATAGAATTTAATATGAGAACTCTTTATGGCATGACTGGGCTAGCCCAATAGTAGAAGGTGTATTATCATCTTATCTGTCTACTTGATAGAAATTGTTCCTTGATTTAACCTTTCATATGCTTTAAAGCTAGATTTTAAACCAAAGAAAAGCTATCATTATTTCTAATCTTCTCTTTGAGTTGTATCGATGCTCATTTAACTTTTTATAATACCAAGACAGTGAAAACCTTATACTGTCACAAACTTGCTACAAGATACTCAATAGTGCATGCATCATGGAGGCTTTTTAACTGAAGGGGAAGCTTTACCATGAGATACAATGAAATAGATAACTAATCTTCATATCAAAAAACTTGTCATAAAAATGTTCCATGTAAAGTACTTAGAAAATTATATTTACAGTAAAACTTTCTTTTCCTTCAGAAAGTGATACCTTTCTAAGAGCAATTTCTGTGTTAATAACAAAAGCTCCCTAAATCTTCACAAATGCAACTCAGAGAAACCTTTTTTTCCAGTTGAAGTTGCCACAATTGTTTGAAATATGTTTCTTGATATTCATTTTTTTCTCACTGTCACATGTTCCCACATTCCTCTAAAAGTTATTATCATGACCGAGCTTCACCTATCAAGACATGAGAAAGGCAAATATTAGGTCTTGCTTCTCACCACCACCACAAAAAACTCATGGGTGTACTTCTGGTGAGCCAGTATAATTTAAAGGACTGTTTTCTAATAGGAAATAAGAAGTACAAAAGAGCTCGACAATGTTCAAATGAGCTGCCACTGAAGCATCTCTAAACATGTAGAGGTATTTTGTCGATATTATTGTTGGGGGGCAATGAAATTCTGAGGCATTCATGCTGAGGAAAAACTGCCATATTGGTATCTTGTGCAGACTATGTCATTTTCACTTGGTTACTTTGAAGATCAGTAGAATATTTCAAGTCTATAAAAATATCACAATTTCCTTAATGAATCATTTGATTAAATAACCTTGTGATATATTTTAATTGTCCTTGAGAGTAGTGATGATATGCTGAATTAAATATAGAAACCAAAGATATTTTTTTCTTAATTTGAGAAAATACTTATTTTACCAGACTTTATGAGAGTAACTCAAATGCAGTGAAAAAAATGTTATGCTATGAAAGATTCAGTGATTTCCAGTATTTCAGCTTTGTTTCCATTTAATCTCTGATTAATCGCTGAAAGAGAGGAAAAGTTTTTTTTCTATTTTGATGATGATAGCTATTTTAACTGACACCGTCTAAAATAAAACAAAGATAAGGAAAAGAGAAATCTACATATTCAGTTGATGAATTCTCATCAAATGGCATTGTTCCTGACACTGAATGAGTATTAAGCATATTCTAGCAGTTCAATTCCATAATCTTTTATTTATTCAGCTTTTTTATATGCTAGAATTCAACTTTTATAATTAAAATAAAAAGTTATATTTAGTATTGGTTCAGCTTCCAGAATTTCTTCTTTCATTGATATTTACATCTATTAAAGTGTATTAAACATGAGCTTTTTTCAGTATTTTTTTTTCCAGCAGTCTTTTTATATTGATACTATATTCTTAAAATAAGTGCCTGTGGGATCCCAGTTCTGAGTCTTTTGGAACATGTAACATTTTTAAGGTTTCCTCATCTTTGCATCTCTAAAAGTTATTCTTTTTAAGTTAATTCTATTTTGTGCTACAGAATAATTGCATTCATTTTCTTCCATCAGTTCCACTTTAGCCAAAAGTTGCCTTTTATCTCTAAATTTTTACTGTTCTACCCAGTTAATGTTTTTCCTTCTAGAATTTGTCTCAGTGTGCACTATACGACTGTTAGCTAGATGATTTGGTGTGCAGTCCTTAAGTGCTCACAGATCCTTACCTCTCCCTAAGTTCCTACAGATCACTTCTGCTTTGTTATGCTTACTGACATTTTCAAGACAGCAAACGGATGGACTTCTGTCAGCATATCCATAACATCCAATACAGCCAATGTTACTGTGGGTTTTCTGACTAGAAGACTTTTTCATATTTCATTGTTGTTGGTAGTTATTATTCTGTTTGTTTTCATGGTTGTTTTTGTGTTTTGTTTTGTGTTGTGTTGTTTTCCCCACAAATATCTTCAGCCAATCTCACATGTAGGCTGTGGAAAAAGACTGTTCCACTTTCTGTCTCCCTGGAACCAGTGGTGAGTCACTGGAGTAAGAATTAGAGTTCTAGAAAGTCCCAGAGACCCCTACATTGGGAAATGCCTTATTCAACTAAAGGTTTTTCTAAAATGTCTCTTGAATTGAGCTTTGTCTATTTGCAGATCAGTTACCACATTTCACAGGCACTAGTCTATAGTGGTAGGACACCGAAAAAACAATACTTCTGTAAAATGCATTTTCCTCCAAGAGTAATACACACTTGTTTTCTACCACACCAATCTATTCTAGAACCTGCTGTATGACTAGTATTAAATTGATGTAAGTCTCAACTTAGAAAAGGATTAAGCCTGTACTTACATATTTCAGTCCCTGTTTACTCTGTTTCTGAAAACATCTGGAACTGTTATAAACCACAGATTCCTCCAAACTAAAACAAACAAAAAAACCCCACAAACAAACAGAAAACCACACTTCCCCCTCCAAACTCCCCCGCCCCCCACCAAAAAAAAAAAAAAAGGAAGGAAAGTAGGAGCTTTATTGGTAAGACAAACATTAAACTATCATGATGTACTGCATCTGACATGTATTTTTGCTTAAATAATAAATTTGTAAGAAATAAGAGGAAGTATGACAGAAATATCCTTTAAATCAGAAATGTCTTTCTTTTGATATTCCAATGCATGAATATTTTGTTTCCTAGTTGGACATTCTGACTGAATGAGCTAAATCACTTCACTATCACAAAATAAAACTCATCAAAACATATTTTAACAAAAGCGACTTCAAAGCAACTTATCAGGAAAGAAGAGTGCAAATGGAAAACATGCATTAGAAAGGAGAGAATCTTAGCAAAATAATGACAAATGATCCCTGTGGAAAAAAAATTTTGACTATAAAGAAGTAAAATCAGATACACTCTTATGAATTTTTGAAATTATTGACAAGGCAACCATCAAAATAATGCACATGTGGTTGGGTATCCCCAGCTGGTGTTAAAATTAGAGAGATGAAAGTACAACTTACTCAGGAAATTGAAAGCAAAGCTACCAGTAAAAAAAGTGAAGCTTGACATTGTCACTGTAATATCAGAAAAATGTGTGACATTAGAGTGCCTATTTCTCAGTATGGCTGACAAAGCATACATGGGTTGAAGATGGTTAGGGAAATTCAGCTATAAAATAAAATAGAACTTTCTTTTTGCTACTGTAATTAAAAACTGCATCAGCTCAAAGAATATTCTGAGTATCTCTGTATCCCCTTAGTCATGTAATTCCTTCTGGGACAAAAGGAAAATAGTATTTTTTGAAATTTTCTCTCTTGCATCGTATCTAACACAAATACGTGAAGACAATGATGGTCATAAAAGGTGGGTTTCATTAATTCAGACAGCTGATTGAAGGAATTATCTCTGATCTTTTCCATAACTGACTACACATATTCTATATTTTGTTGCTGCCTCATTTCCAAATCCACCTGTCCTTTGTTTCTGTATCAGGGGTTTGCCACAGCTATATCTAACACACTAGATAAGCTGGGCAAACATTCTAAGATGGTATCTTAAATGCTGGTTCAGAGTTGATCACCCAATGAAGGTCTTTTTCATCTAATACAGATTGGTAGAGACGTTTCATTATGTGAGCTTTTTTTTTTTTCCAATCACCATGTCCGTCTTTTGCAAAATAATGCAGCCACTAATTGCATAATTAGTAACAATAAAACACTAAATGAATACATGCCTTTATGAAGGCTCAAATATCAGTATCAATCTATTCTATTCAATACAAGTAAGTTTATCTGCTTTCATAAATTGGCACTTAATAGCAAAATCTATCATTATTCACTTAGGCTGGGACAAAACATCCCTATATCTCTTCAGATACTAACACCTAAAATATACAGGTCTACAACAGGAGGACTCCTATTCTGAAAGATTATAACATGTTAATCCAGTCACATTATTTAGATATTTAACTGAAGACAGCCTTTAGCCTTCTCTTCACTAGGCTGAGAAGGCAAATTCTCCCAGTCTCTCATGCAGCATGCTCAAATCCATTACCATCCTAGTGTCTTGCTGCATTCACTCTAGTTTTTCCACAGGTTTTTTTATACTGAGGACCCCAAAAGTAGACACAATACTCCAGATGCTGTCTCACAAATATCAAACAGAGAAATATAATCACTTTCCTCAGTCTGCTAGCTCTGGCCTTACAAATGTAGCTGAATATGTGACTGGTCTTTGTCATCACAAGGACTCTCTGCTGAGTCACATTCACCATGGTGAATATCAAACCCCTGGTTCTTTTACACAAAGCTGCTATCTAGCCAATTAGCAGCTTCCAGATTAAATTTTCACATGGGATAATCCTACACCAGGAGCAAGACTTTCTATCTGACTTTGCTGAACTTCTCAGCAACCCATTTCCATGGCCTGTTGAGAACCCCCTAAATGACAGCCCTGCCCCTCAGCATACTGACTACTTGCTGAGTTGAGCAGAGCTAATGTTAGGTCAAACTGCCCAGGGGCTTCTGACAGAAACTAGAATACATCAAACAGAGTAAGGAAGGCTTTTTGTTTGCTTTGTTTTATCTTTTAATGAGCTTAATACTTGAAAATACAGCTTGCAGGTCAGATAAGCCTTTGGAAGTCTCATCTCAAATCTTGCCTTGTTTCGTGCTTCTTCCAGATTCATTTTAT
The DNA here is from genome assembly GCF_001431845.1 of Calidris pugnax. Classification (NCBI taxonomy): domain Eukaryota; kingdom Metazoa; phylum Chordata; class Aves; order Charadriiformes; family Scolopacidae; genus Calidris; species Calidris pugnax. The sequence continues at coordinate 3,149,815 of NW_015090999.1, read as the reverse complement.
CTGAATAATTTTACTGTTTTATTATGTATTTGCTAACTGGGACCAAAACATCTTTCAAAAGATGCCCTCTGGGGGAAAAGGAGGGAGGTCTGAGAATGAAATACCTCCCTTTCCTAGCATCTAGAATTAGAGATTCTCCCTAAAAACACTTTAATCTGTTAGAATATGTTATCCAACAAAAGCTCATAAACAGGAGGGGCTCTGTTTTTCAACTGTCCTTTCAGTTCCTCTTGCAGTACTGCATGATGTGCAGTGCAAGTTTCTTAAGCTTATTTGTTGCCTCTACAATAACAATAATACAGTGAGACAGCAGAAGAGATTTTACACATTTCAGAAATATATAAAGCCCAGTTGTAATTCTGATAGAGGTGGATAACAGGGCTGTGCCTTAGTCAGTAATTCCTGGAGTGATCCAAGACCTCACCACCCAGTTGTCTGCAAATATGAGTTAATGGGCTGGCTTGAGACAATGGACAGACTTAGAAATAGGTGACTGACTGGACCTTCTTATTCAGCATTTCACTGATTGCTACAGCAGCCCTCCAGGGGATAATGTTGGGCAGCTCTAGAATTCCCCCCATGCAGGTTCTGCTGTGCCCAGCCCAATTTGCATCCCTAAATGTCTTGATTAACATCCAAAATAGAGTATCCCAAACAGTCATTATTTTATATTCTATTTCAGTCAATAAAGAAAGGTTTCAGCTGTCAAAGGCCTATCTGATTCCCAGCTTGTCCAAAGGAATGAAAAGCTTCTGTAAGTTCTGTTTCATATTCATCATTCCGTGTCAATATTTTGGATATTCAGAAACACCAAAAATAGTGACAATGCTTCATTATCATTATAAACCAAAGTGTGTGGAGCTTAATTGTGCTTTAAACATTCAAGGTTAAAGGGTTCTAATGTTCCTTCACTCATGACTATTTTTAGCTCTATAAATAATTTTTTCCATTATGTTGGAAAACAGTGTTGCTGCATTCCTGTGCATTCATTTTTTTTAACAACATGAAAAACATTAGTCTTCATAGTTAAAAATCCCCTAAATAAAAAACAACCAAACTATAAGTGCCTCAATTTGAAATTTATTCCCATCCCAGTTGTTTTCCTCAAGATATCTGGAGACAAAAAGAGTATATACATCACATGTAAATCATCTGTTACAGAAAAAGTTTTTTTGATTACATGAAAATTAAGAAATTACAGGTGATTTTACTTTTATTATATTAACTAACTTTTAATATTTAATGTTATATTTGTATTTAATATTTAATCTAAATTACCATGAAATAACAGTGTACTTGTGATTTAGTGTTGCAAGCATTCTGTGTAATTCAAAGAGACCAAAGTGTACTGGAGGCAGGTGTGTCCTGGTACTCATTGCAGTATGAAAAAAGCATCATGTGCTTAATTCACTTCTCTATAAATAGGCTTGCAGAGTCATCTGAGACACCCTGACGTACCCAAGACATATGCCAGCATCTGACAGATACCATACAGAAACTATGGGAAACCCAAGTCCTGGTGGAGCAGCACCTAGGGGTGAGGAAGAACTCTTAAGGGCATGTCAGGTGGCATCAGATGCCTCTCTGTGGTCAAACAAACTGCATTCAGTCATACATTTTCTGTGTACCCTCATATAATTTGATCAAACTTGAAAGCGTGATAAAGATTACATCACAGTTAACAAAATAAGCTTAGTAACATTAATCTGATTGACATATTGATTTGTTTTCATAGGTCTAGCGGTAGGCAAAAATATATTCCTTTCATTTATAACTCAGACAGGTCCATATAAAGGTTGCTTTTAAGATCAGTTTTAAACAGCTCAATGAGGAAAATATGCGTTTGTCACTATTAAAAAGAAAAAAAAAAAAAAAGGAAAAGGAAAAAGAAAAAAAAAGGCAATAAAAGCAACACCAGAACATGATGGAATAAAATGGAAAATTAATATGATTAATTTACCTTGATTTTTCTGATTTATTATGCCTAATAAAACAAAAATAAATAAGAACTTTCCTCTTGTGCAACCAGTCTGATCAGACTTTGTCAAAAGAAATTTTGGGTTCAGAATTTGCAAGGATATGGGCAAAATTAAAACCAAAACTTTAATATAATATTTGAAGGGCTATACATAAGCAACACATCTGCATAACACAAGGAAAATTTATCAATAGAAGTTGGAAACAATTTCTTTGTAAGTGTTCAGTCAAATTTTGCAGCTATTTGTTGTTGCAGATCTCCCATCATCTCTCCCCAGTATTGTCACAGATACATTTTAATTGTGTAATTTTTCTCGAAGTGGCATTTAATAATGTGTATGTTCATAACATGTATATGATTTTACTGCTCTGTGTGACTCCATTACTCCTACACTACTAAGGATGAGCCCTTCCCACAAGGTACAAAGGAGTTTTCCACCTCCTTTTTCACAGCAGATTCTCTGTACCTGAGGGTAGCATCAAGTTTTTACCTATGATTAATATCCCTGAGAACAGTCATACTGTTTTTAGTGACAGAAAAATTATGAAGATATTTCATTGGACCCATGAGGAAATCTTGAGCAGATTTCCAAAACAAACCAAGCGTTTGCATCCTGGTAGAGGAGTTGTTAGTACAGAGCTGGTTGCTCTTTCTACCTCTTTGTCCAGTTGATCAATAGATGGCAGCAAATAGCTCTTTTACCTCTGATGTCCAGCCCAGAGGGTTACGCACACTTGTTTTTTTTTATTTAGTCTTCTTTTCTATTTCTGCCTTTCTTTCTAAAAAGGTCATGTGCATGACTGTATGTGACAATGTAGTTACACTACTGAACATATATAACTTGAATAGGCAACTTCTTCACCAGGTCCTTGCCAGGGAAAATTCATAGAGTTTCACTTGAAACTGCAAACGCTTCCTGCCAAATCCAAGTTAGCAACAAAGTGTGTACATATGACGTACATGGAAATTCACTGAAATAGTAGAGTCACATATGGAAATATCCCATATTTAAGTTAACATTTATTAAGCAACTACAAAAATCAGACTCTAAAATCAAGGTTCCAATATATCCCGTTGGTAATGTTTTTCTTTTGTTCCTCAGTTTCAGGTTTTGAAAAAGATTTTGCTCCACTTAGACATTTCCAGTATTCCTTGTGCAGCTTGTCATAGAAAAGCCCCTTGGGCCTAGGCAGTCTGAATACAAAGGATGTGTAGTTATCTCTGAGGGAAAAAATGCTTTCTAAAACTGCAGAAAATATTGGCAGATTCCACTGTGTGTACTGAGAAATATTTTTTCACTTCCTATAACTGTGTCTTGAAAAGATTTTGCTTTCAAACTTTGGCACTTCCTCTCCCAGTATTACACAGAGAAAGTAGTGAAAGATATAGTAAGGAAAACTTTGCTCAAGCTCAGGTGAAATCACCTCTGACTTTCAAAAAAATAAAGATATTTTAAGCACAAGGAGTACCTGTTTAAGAAAGTAAAAACTTGTAGAAAAACAAAACTTTGGTTAAGGTTCACTATGATGTTTCAAAACTTCATAATTAATTATTATTGTGCAAATTAAAATAAAAATATATCCATCTTTAAATGAAAGCAGATCCCACACTCAACTGACACAGTAATCCCTAAGAAAAGCCAAGAAAACTAAGATGAATCAGTTGAATATCTTCAGAAAACTTTGCTGAGAATCTCCTCTGCAATCACTTTGCTGATACCTGAGCTAACGACACTTTATTTACCTCACACTGTAATAAGAGTACTCTTTGTCAGTGTGTTGCCATGATGATACTCTTGGGATATAAAAAGATGATAAAAAGAGATAAAAAGACAGCTAAAAATATTTTGATATATTGTACATTAGAAAAAGAAAAGAAAAAGAAAACAACATGTTAAAATGTCAGCTTTTGTGTCACCTCTATATAATGAAAGTAGTTAATTGCTTTCTACTGAGAACCATGGGCCAGACTTATCCCTAATGAAAAAGGACAGCTGGAAGAAGTGCTGAGTGTTCATGTGAGATCTTATTTGGCTTGAGGACTTCATTTACTAGCTTAATATATCCCTGTAAAGTGAAAATTTTATGAAACATACTTTATTTTTCCTTCAGAAAAGGTGTGGGGGGGGGGGGGGTTGACTTTTTTTTTCCTATTAAGAATCTGAATTCACCTTGGAAAAAAGTGAGGTATGATTTAACCCCAAAGAAAAGCAGATATATGATAAGAAAGGAAGATAGAAAAAAAACAGAATATGACAGCGCACAATTTAAAATAGTTTACAAATGATAGATGTTAAAAATGCATTTAAACAATTACTGATGTGAAATAAATTTAACATATGTTGTGCAATTTATTAAGTCTGGCAGTGCTCAGTTACTTAAGCCAATAAAGTTATTGAAATTTGGAAAGGAAAATGAGAGTTTGTCTTCATTTACTGAAGATGTCCTTCATTTGTTATTAAAGTTTTAATTTATACATACTGCAATTTTTATAAAATTAATTTTCTACACTAGTCACAATTTTCTCTTTGGTTATTTAACATGCTGCTGCATCTTGAGCCAATGTTGTCATGGAATTGAAAAAGTTCTGTTCAAGGTTCAGGCCACTGGAGTTTCCGTCCTTGCTACATTACCTGTGACAGAACAAGGATATTGCCAGTGTAACAAGCACTCTTGTACAAAATCAGTGAGGTTGAATTGCCAGTGACCAGATATTACTGCCTGGTAAGTTTGATTATCTATTTTCTGTTTTCTTAAACTGTTATCTTTTAGTTATTTTTTGAGAAAATATTATGTGAAAATCCATCACTGGGATACATTTAGGCAAACAAACGTATTTCATTGTTACAAAGTTCAAGGATAGCCAACATAGATGTTATATAAGGCATGAATAATTTAATATTCCTGTGTAGTGCTATCCAGCATGAAAATAAGAGAAATTAATGCCTGCTTACAGGAATGATAAAGATATTATTGTATTAATATTTTTCTCTTTAGAAAGAACATTGTTTTATTTGGGGCTCAGCTGTATAATTAGCATTGTATTGTAAAACATTTATAATGTGTGGAAAGTCAGACATTATGATCTAGTGTAAGGTATATACATATATGTAAAACTTAGCTAGAACATTCAGTACAAATTCTCATTTCATTATTTGCTTTGGCAGTCAATGAACACTGCATGCATTTTCAACTGAAGGAGTTGTGTTGCTATATTTTAAAATAAAACCATGGAAGAAATATAGGCTCTACTATGCTTAAATTCTTCATGTGATTCAGGAAGAGAAATGTAAAAATTACTTCATGGGAACTTTATGCTTACCCATGGTTGGGCTTCATGCCTTACTATGAGATTAAACAATTCAAACCTTAATTTGTGTTGTCTGGTTACAGCCTCAGGAACTGACATGGAGGACTACAAAGCAGTAGCAGAGCTTACTTATTTTGGATACAGCTGTGTACAAGATACTTAAGTGACTGCTTAGTGATATACCGAGGAGAGAGGTCTCATTCTGGTTAACTAAACCAATTTACTTCTATCTTGAAGCTACAAAAACTGCAGATGTTCTCCCACACAGCACTGTGGTCCCTGTGGTGTCACATCTCTGACAGGGGTAGGGATGGCCTCTCTCATGGGGCAAGGGTTGCTTTGGCTAGTTAAAGGTAGCTTGAAGTCATTTGGACCACTTTGGAGCCACTCCCTCCCCATCCCTGTGCCCACAAGACTCTCATCTGTGACCCTCTTGTCTGCTTCTAGTAAATTATTTCCTGTTCTTGAGGCTCCTGAAAGTACTTGTGATGTGATGGCCTCCATGTGATGCTCCTCCTTGCTAAAGGGAAGCTGAGTGTGGTGAGTTTCAGGACACAAGCCCCTGGCCTGCTCAAGCAAGACTGCTATGATCCTCTGACACCAGGTCCAGCCAATGTCAAGGCTGAGCAGGTATCCCTAGGGTGTGCATGAGTGCACAACCACACACACGGGGAGGCTACCAACCAGCACTAAAACACAAACAATACCTGATCTTACTTGACATTTTCAGTATAAAAGTAGGACAAGAGAAAAGACAAGTAACAAGTGATCAAAGCAGGGAACCCAAGGTGATGAGATAGGTGTGAAAAAAAAAAAAAAAAGTGTGACAGTGTGCTGCACTGCCAACTTGACCTTTATCTCCCACAACTCTGTCCAAATGATAACTGCCTGTGGTGTTCATAGTGAGTGTATCTGGTCATGATGGCTGCATCTGGTTCAAAATGGATTTGGGGCAGACAGATAACAACACAATAGGCACTAACTTGAACAATGCGTCCACCTAACTGTCATACTAATACTGTGGTCAATATACAAATATAACTGTAAGTCAATCGTCTTATGCCCATAAATAATGAACAGCCCAAGAGCCCTTTGAGGTCTCCTGCACGGCAGCAGGCTGCACACCGAGACCTCTCCTTGAATAGAGATACCTCTCAAGGTTACTTCTCAAGATTCAAAGATTCCTTGCCATAACAAATCCTCAGAAGGTAACTAACTTGCTAAACTTTGAAATTTTACCTAAATGATATAAAGGATTGATTGCACATATATAACCCTTTAGACATAAATTGTTGACCAAGTCTGGGACTAGGATTGGATCCAGCCACACCTAGACTCCTCTCTGAGAAGGAGTTTAGAAAGCAAAAGGGTCCTTCCTGAACCTCGGATCAATGGGAGCATCTCCCTGGCAGTTCTGTCTGACCCTATCCTCTATGCAGTAAATAATTAAGTGTGCCTTGCCATCAAATCTTGTTAAGACACTGTCACATTTACTATCAAACTTTGTTAAATCCCTGTTTTATATCAATAATATAAAATTAATGTATCGCTGCTTCTCTCTATGAATGAAATGCATCACTCCATCTGGGACACCAAGGAAGGTTGATAGCTCGTGTCCAGAGGAGAGCTACCAAGCTGGTGAGGGGTCTAGAGAACAAGTCATACGAGGAGAAGCTGAGGGAACTGGGCATGTTTAGTTTGGAGAAGAGGAGGCTGAGGGGAGACCTCATTGCCCTCTACAACTCCCTGAAAGGAGGTTGTAGAGAGGTGGGGGTTGGCCTCTTCTCCCAAGGGAATAGTGACAGGACCAGCAGAAATGGTCTGAAGTTGTGGCAGGGGAGGTTTAGATTAGGTATTAGGAAGAATTACTTTCCTGAGAGGGTGGTCAGGCCCTGGAACAGCCTGCCCAGGGAGGTGGTGGAGTCACCATCCCTGGAGGTATTTTATAGAATCATAGAATCATTCAGGTTGGAAGAGACCCTTGGGATCATCGAGTCCAACCATCTACCCTACTCTACAAAGTCCTCCCCTACACCATATCCCTCAGTACCTCATCTAAATGTCCCTTAAACACATCCAGGGATGGTGACTCAACCACCTCCCTGGGCAGCCTATTCCAATGCCCGACCACTCTCTCTGTGAAAAATTCCTTCCTAATGTTCAGTCTAAATCTACCCTGTTGGAGCTTGAAGCCATTCCCTCTCATTCTGTCCTTTAAGAAACCTGTAGACGTGGCACTTCAGGTTATGCTCTAGTGGCATGCTCTAGTGGCTGAGATTGTAAGGGAGGGGGGGGGAGGTTGTGTGTGTGTATCGTTGGACTCGGTGATCTCAGAGGTCCTTTCCAACCATCATGATTCTGTGATTCTGTGAACTGAACAGAGGCATCAACAGAACTGAAGCAGAATCATCATGACATTAGATGGTCTGAGAAGCAAGGTTAGAGTAAAAACAAGAAATCACCCCTAAACAAGCATCCTGTTGCGTCCTCAGTTGGATGAACTGTTCATTCATTCAGATTCTCTCTACAAATGGCCATTCAATTGGGTCTTATAAATATTGTGATTGCATGGTCATACCAGTAGGAATTACTTTGAATTCTGTAATTTAGTTTTCAGAAATGCATCCCTTTGTGCATGTATTTATTTTTCTTACTGAAACCAATTTCCCTTTTTAAATAATTTGTCTATTCACAACAGGCTTCATCAGTACTTTCTGTGTTACCCTGTGTCAGGATTCTATCCTCATCACAGATCACTGTCTGAGAAACTAATAAATAAAAAGAATTGTGTAGCATGATGCTAGTTGAAGGTGGCCCACTTCCAAGAGCACCATAAGCTTTAGCAGATGTTGGCCAGACTGCACTAAATATGTGTTTGCAACTTTAGGAATCTCAGAACTCTTTAGTCAATGACCATAGACTGCTGCTTTCAGATTTCTGTTTTTTTGAGGTTTGTTGTTTTATTATTTTTTTTTCAAATGGACCCAGACTCAATCCCACTGCAATAAGCAGGAACTCAAATTCATTGTGAATAATGATACAAAGTATCAGAAAGCAGAAGCCTAGCTGCTCCCTCATGGATGGCAAGTAGAGTGCAATAACATGCCAGGGAGGCCTTGACAGTCAGGATACTGTCCTACAATTCCTAAGCAGAGGGGAAGCAGAACAGACCCAGGGGTAGCAGCCAGGTTCAACCAAGAGTCCAGATCATCAGGAAAGTTCATAATGATAGGACAGATTGGAAGTCAAGCCACAAGGTCAGTCAGGTCAGGACTAGAATCAGTCAGACACACTCCATTGATTAGAGAGCAGGTCCATGATGACAAGACAGGTATGAGGTCCAAAGATATTAAGGGACTGGAAAGTCTTTCATATGAGATGAGGCAGAGAGAGATGAGATTATTTAGCCTGGAAAGAGCTCTGGGTGTTCTCATCAGTGTGTATAAAAGCCTGATAGAAAGAGGGAGACATACTCTCCTCAACAATTCCCAGAAAAAGGACAACATGCAATGGGCATGAATTAACATGAAATTCCACTTAAACACAAGAAAACACTTTTTTTACTCTGAGGCTGGACAGACATTGGAGCACATTGCCATGAAGAGTTGTCAAATCTCCATCTGTGGAGAACCAGAACGCAACTAGAAACAGTTCTGCACAGTTTGTTCTAGATGACCCTGCCTGAGCAGGGGGTTTGTGATGGGTAACACCAGGAGGTCCTTTTAAAATAACTTCAATGATTCTGTGATTCTGAGGTGAAGCCAAGAAGTCGTTCTGTAGGTCAGAGATCAGAACAGTGGGGCCTATGGCCAGGCAGGGGCACAACTGTTGGCTGAGATGAAGACCAGTACTCCGACAGTGTAGGTCAGGCAGGGATGAACAGCCACACATTATGTTACCAGGCACCCAACATGTGACTTGATTGTTACCAAGTAGAGGAGATGTTGATGTAACATCTACTGCAAATAAGCAAAGATATAAGATTTGATGTAATTTGAGTTGTGACCAGTGGGGAACCCAGGGTCTTGTCTTAAAATAGAATAGTTCCATTTGGAAGGGACCAAAAACCACCATCTAGTTTGACTGCCTGACCACTTCAGAGATGACTAAAAGTTAAAACATATTATTAAGGGCATTGTCCAAATGCCTCTTAAACACTGATAGGCATGAGGCATGGACCACCTCTCCAGGAGGACTATTTGACCACCCTCTCTGTAAAGAAATGTGTCTCAGTAAAGAAGTGTGTTTATGAAATCCTGGTCTTGTTCCTTCATGTAGATTAACTCCTCCATGTAGGAACTCCGGCCTGGCTAACAAAGAGATATGGTCACAACTGAGGGAAAAAAGGAGAGGTTATGGTCTTTGGAAAAAAGGGCACACCACTCAGGAAGATGACAAAGGTGTTGCAAGGCTATGTAGGGAAAAGATTTGAAAGGCCAAAGCCCAACTAGAACTTAACCTGGCCTTGGATGTTTAAAAAAAAAAAAAAAAAATTTCTTTAAATATATTAGTAACAAGAGGAGGACTCGGGAGAACCTCCATCCTCTATCGGATGTGAGAAGTAACATTGTGACAGAGGATGAGGAGAAGGCTGATGTACTAAATGCCTTCTTTGCCTCAGTCTTTAGTAGTAGAGTAGGTCGTTCCCTGACTACCCAGACCCCTGAGCTAGCAGACAGGGGCAGGGAGCAGACTGAAGTCCCCGCAATCCAAAGGGAGGTGGTGAGGGACCTGCTCCAATGCCTAGATATAAACAAGTCTATGGGGACAGATGGGATCTACCCTAGGATACTGAGGGAGATGGCGAAAGTGCTCACCAAGCTACTTTCCATCATTATCCAGCAGCCCTGGCAAACTGAGGAGGTCCCAGCTGACTGGCATCTAGCAAATGTGACCCCTGTCCACAAGAAGGGTTGGAAGGATGATCCGGGGAACTACAGGCCTGTCAGTCTGACCTCGGTAACTGGGAAGGTCATAGAACAGACCATCCTGAGTGCCATTATGCAGCGCATGAAGGACGCTCAGGTGATCAGGCCCAGCCAGATCATGAGGGGCAGGCCCTGCCTGACAAACCTGATCTCCTTCTCTGACAAAGTGATCGGCTTGGTGGATGAAGGAAAGGCTGTGGATATTGTTTACCTGGACTTTAGCAAGGCCTTTAATCCAGTCTCCCACAGTATTGTCCTGGAGAAACTGGCTGCCCATGGCTTGGATGGAAGCACTCTCCACTGTGTTAAAAACTGGCTGGAGGGCTGGGCCCAGCGAGTGGTGGTAAATGGAGTTAAATCCAGTTGGCAGCCAGTCACAAGTGGTGTCCCCCAGGGCCCGGTGTTGGGGCCGGTTCTCTTTAACATCTTTATCAATGATCTGGACAAGGGGATTGAGTGCACCCTCAGTGAGTTTGCAAATGACACCAAGTTAGGTGGCAGCGTTGATCTGCTGGAAGGTAGAAAGGCTTTGCAGAGGGATCTGGACAGGCTAAATCAATGGGCCGAGGCCAACAGGATGAGGTTCAACAAGGCCAAGTTCCAGGTCCTGCACTTCGGTCACATCAACCCCATGCAGCACTACAGGCTGGGGGCAGAGTGGCTGGAGAGCTGCCTGGCAGAAAAGGACCTGGGGGTGTTGGTCGACTGTCGGCTGAACATGAGCCGGCAGTGTGCCCAGGTGGCCAGGAAGGCCAACAGCATCCTGGCCTGTATCAGGAACAGCGTGGTGAGTAGCACCCGAGAGGTGATCATCCCCCTGTACTCGGCACTGGTGAGACCCCACCTCGAGTATTGTGTCCAGTTTCGGGCCCCCTACCGCAAGAGGGACATTGAGGTGCTGGAGCGGGTCCAGAGAAGGGCAACAAAGCTGGTGAGGGGTCTGGAGAATAAGCCTTATGAGGAGAAGCTGGGGGAACTGGGATTGTTTAGCTTAGAGAAAAGGAGGTTGAGGGGAGACCTTATTGCTCTCTACAACTACCTGAAAGGAGGTTGTAGGGAGGTGGGGATTGGTCTCTTCTCCCAAGTCACAGGCAATAGGACAAGAGAAAATGGCCTCAAGTTGTGCCAGGGGAGGTTCAGACTGGGTATCAGAAAAAATTTTTACACTGAAAGGCTTATTAAGTACTGGAATGGGCTGCCCAGGTAAGTGGTTGAGGCACCAACCCTAGAGGTTTTCAAAAGATGGATAGACATAGTGCTTAGAGACATAGTTTAGTAAAGTGGGGAGTTCTTTTGTATTGTTTTCTTTTTGGTTTTGGTTTTGGTTTTTTTTTATCAGAGTTAGCTTGATGGTTGGACTAAATGGTCTTAAAGGTCCCTTCCAACCAAGATGATTCTTTTCTCTTCTCTTCTCTTCTCTTCTCTTCTCTTCTCTTCTCTTCTCTTCTCTTCTCTTCTCTTCTCTTCTCTTCTCTTCTCTTCT
>NW_015090999.1:3137397-3138011 GCF_001431845.1 Calidris pugnax | reverse complement strand
TCCAGTTTCGGGCCCCCTACCGCAAGAGGGACATTGAGGTGCTGGAGCGGGTCCAGAGAAGGGCAACAAAGCTGGTGAGGGGTCTGGAGAATAAGCCTTATGAGGAGAAGCTGGGGGAACTGGGATTGTTTAGCTTAGAGAAAAGGAGGTTGAGGGGAGACCTTATTGCTCTCTACAACTACCTGAAAGGAGGTTGTAGGGAGGTGGGGATTGGTCTCTTCTCCCAAGTCACAGGCAATAGGACAAGAGAAAATGGCCTCAAGTTGTGCCAGGGGAGGTTCAGACTGGGTATCAGAAAAAATTTTTACACTGAAAGGCTTATTAAGTACTGGAATGGGCTGCCCAGGTAAGTGGTTGAGGCACCAACCCTAGAGGTTTTCAAAAGATGGATAGACATAGTGCTTAGAGACATAGTTTAGTAAAGTGGGGAGTTCTTTTGTATTGTTTTCTTTTTGGTTTTGGTTTTGGTTTTTTTTTATCAGAGTTAGCTTGATGGTTGGACTAAATGGTCTTAAAGGTCCCTTCCAACCAAGATGATTCTTTTCTCTTCTCTTCTCTTCTCTTCTCTTCTCTTCTCTTCTCTTCTCTTCTCTTCTCTTCTCTTCTCTTCTCTT
>NW_015090999.1:3099815-3136878 GCF_001431845.1 Calidris pugnax | reverse complement strand
CCTTCCCTTCCCTTCCCTTCCCTTCCCTTCCCTTCCCTTCCCTTCGTTTGTTTGTTTTTGTGCTCCTTCACTGCCACCAGGCACTCCTTACACTTCCAAGGTACCATGCAGAGCTAATTCCTTCCATCATGTCATGTAAAAGTGAAATCTCACCTCACGTCTTTTCTAATTCATTGTGGTCTTCAAAACGCTTCACTACAGTTTTCACTCAGTCAGATTAAGATGCAAGTAACACATTCTTTGTTATAACGTCAGCCTGTTCTCACTTCCTTGCCTGACAGCTCTTCACTGGGTTGTTTTGAGGCTTGTAATACCTTTGAATAAAATGCCTTCCATTGATTATGTAATGCTGATTTGTGACTTATGATGTGTTGGAAAAGATTTTTAGGAATTTCTTTATCTTGAAGGCCTATTAGTCTTTATTTTATAGAATCATAGAATCCCAGCATGGTTAGAGTTGAAAGGGGCTTTAAAGATCATCTATTTCCAACACCCCTACCATGGGGAGAGACACTTTCCACTAGACCAGGCTGCTCAAAGCCCCATCCAGCCTGGCCTTGAACACTTCTAGGGGGGAAAACTCAACAGCTTCCCTGGGCAACCTGTTCCAGTGCCTCACCACCCCATAGTGAAAAATTTCTTTTCCTGGATTTCATGCAATTATCCCAACTAAATAGAAATGTTGAAGAGGGAAAACAGTGAGCAGAGTGTCAAAAAGCTTTGAAATGTATGTTTTTATACAAATATAGTCTGTTTTACACCTTTAATTACCTCAACTTTTGTATCCACAAAACACTTTAAATATATCTCCATAAAAATCCTTTTATGAGTATTTTTTGCAAATGCTGGAAAAATCATGTTGTATCTCACTCCTGTAATCTATGCAGCAACATAATTCCTCTGACTGACATGCAAACCTTTTCATGGTAGTTATGGGTAAAGGAAAACAAAGATTTTATTTAAACACAAAGTTTCTTTAGAACTGATAGCTAATTGTTGACTACAGTATAACCTGAATTTTAAGTGTCTGAACAGTAACAGGCAACATAAGTTACATTCAGTTCCACAGCATTTACTTTCTTATTGATTTTATGAACAGATATAAAAAAAAAAACTTGTGAGTTCAGCGCATAAACATTTCTCACAGATACGTCATTGTCTCCTCATCTTGTCTATACATTCTTGTCCTTGTGTTGAAGGTGCTGCAAGTCTGCCGAAAAGATTAAAACTGGAAAAAGAAGTAGATCTTTCCATATCATGTGGGTTCCCATCTTCTCTTTAATTAAAATCTCAATTTTTGAAATTCCTACATTTTAAAATCAGAGGCACTGGACATCCTGATGTATGTTACTAACATGGCTCCTTATCTCTGTCATAGTGTCAGTAACCCGTGCTTTACTGAAGTGTATGAAACTGGGTTATAAGGAACACTCTATAGATCTGCTAAGAAAATAGGTTGAAAAGCATATGCAGTAGAATGTGACAGACTTGCTAATGATATGAGTGATAGCTAACAGTTTAAAACTTGTATTAGAATGAATCATAGAATCACAGAATGGTTTGGGTTGGAAGGGACCTCAAAGATCATCTAGTTCCAACCCCCCTGCCATGGGCAGGGACACCTCCCACTAGAGCAGGTTGCTCAAAGCCGCATCCAACCTGGCCTTGAACACTGCCAGGGATGGGGCATACACGACCTCCCTGGGCAACCTGTTCAAATGTCTCATCACCCTCACAGAAATAATTTCTTCCTAATGTCTAGTCTAAATCTCCCCTCTTCCAATTTAAAACTGTTGACAAAGAGTCCCTCTCTAGCTCTCCTATAACCTCCCTTCAGATATTGAAAGGCCGCTATAAGGTGTCCCTGGAGCCTTCTCTTCTCAAGGCTGAACAACCCCAGCTCTCTCAGTCTGTCCTCATAGGAGAGGTGCTCCATCCCTCTGATCATCTTCGTGGCCCTCTGCTGGACCCGTTCCAACAGATCCATGTCCTTCCTGTGATGAGGACTCCAAAACTGGACACAGTACTCCAGGTGGGGTCTCACAAGAGCAGAGTAGAGGGGCAGAATCACCTCCTGAGACCTGCTGGCCACACTTCTCTTGATGCAGCCCAGGATGCAGTTGCCTTTTGGGCTGCCAGTGCACATTGCCAGCTCATGTTGATCTTCTCACCCACCAACACCCCCAAGTCCTTCTCCTCAGGGCTGCTTTCTAGCCATTCTCCACCCAACCTGTATTTGTGCCTGGGGTTGCCACGTCCCAGGTGCAGGACCCTGGACTTGGCTTGGTTAAAATTCATGTGATTTTTAGAGCCCACCTCTCAAGCCTGTCAAGGTCCCTCTGGATGGCATCCCTTCCCTCCAGTCTCTCAACCGCACCACCGAGTTTGGTGTCATCAGCAAACTTGCTGAGGGTGCGCTCTATCCCACTGTCCATGTCTCCAACAAAGATTTTGAAGAGCACTGGTCCCAGTACCGACCCCTGAAGAACACCACTCGTCACTGGCTGCCAATTAGATATTGAACCATTGACCACAACCCTTTGAATGTGGCCTGCCAGCCAGCTCCTTATCCTCTGAGTTGTCCATCCATCAAATCCATTAGTTTCCAATTTTGAGACCAGGATGTCGTGCGGGACAGTGTCGAATGCTTTGCACAAGTCCAGGTAGATGACATCTGTTGCTCTGGCCTTGTCCACCAAGTGTGTGGCAGTATCATAAAAGGCCACCAAATTTGTCAGGCATGATTTGCCCTTGGTGAAGCCATGTTGGCTGTCTCCAATCACCTCATTATTTTGCATGTGCCTTAGCAGAGATTCCAGGGGGATCTGCTCCACGATCTTGCCAGGCACAGAGGTGAGACTGACTGGCCTGTAATTCCCTGGGTCTTCTTTTTTTCCTTTTTATTATTGTGATCCTAATTAGCTTAGATTACTTTAAACAGTAGTGTGCCTGCCTGTTATATAGCTACAACATACCTCATTAAGAAGTAATATTTCAAAAATATATTAATAAATATAAATCCCTCCTATCAATATAAAAGATAGTATATTTGCCTCAGTGAAAGGATGTATATGAAAGGATGAAAAAAGGATGAAAGGGTATAGCAAAATTAGATGTGACAAACTGCAGAATGTAAAAGGTAATACGAACTTAATTTGAAATAAAATGTGATAGTAAAAATTAGATGAAAGACAGGAATAAATTAATCTGTTTATAACTATAGCTCATAGAAAGAATATGATTTATCATACTACAAGTAATTAATGTCCTTCATAGTTTCCTTAAAGAATATTTTTGCAAGCCATGCTCTAAATGTTAGAAACACAGTTTTTCAAAACACTTTAACCAAAAATTCACTTTATTATTCTCTCATTTTATTTAGTGAATTTGTTACTTAAAAGGGATTCAAGCCCCAGTTTATTTCGCAGTGCAGACTAATGAATCATATTCAGTGTTAGTGGCAATGTCACAGAAT
The DNA here is from genome assembly GCF_001431845.1 of Calidris pugnax. Classification (NCBI taxonomy): domain Eukaryota; kingdom Metazoa; phylum Chordata; class Aves; order Charadriiformes; family Scolopacidae; genus Calidris; species Calidris pugnax. The sequence continues at coordinate 3,133,403 of NW_015090999.1, read as the reverse complement.
TTGCACTTCTGAGAGAGTGCAATATATGAACTGCATGACCACTAGGTATTTTTATTATTCTATGTGATCTTAGATTTAGTACTGAGTATAAACACTTTTTTGAACATTTTGAAATGGGTTTGTAATAAAACTTAAGGCTTCCGGCGTCCAGCAAAAAAAAGGATGCTCTGGCCCATTCCTTCCTCTAACCAACCCATTGAAAAAATTAAAGACAAAACACAATAAAATAGCTGCCAGAAAAAACTCAAACCTGCAGAAAACATACCGACCTTCAAAAAAAACCCCAAACAACTCCAATGAAGAACAAACTAGTTTTTAATTACTGTTGAGAATGTAAAAATCTATTTTATAATTCTTACTTGGAGACTTCTATAAGGACGCATACTGCTAAAGTGCATCTGAATGAAGAGGCAAATTCTCTAACTAGTAATATTTAAAGACATTGAAAAATTTGTTTGCTGTATCTACCACTCAAATCAGCAACTCAAAATCAATGACAAGAAATAATTTGTCTATGTTGAGTATCTATCTTTTTTCTATCTCCTGATATGAACTCTTTTTTATTATTCCTTATACAATATTCGTTATAGCAGTATATCAGAATTTGAAAAGATTTTACAATTATAAGAAAGTATGATTTAGACAAAACTATTTTTGTAGTCAGGGATTATCACTCCTTGGACAACCGATCAGAGGAGACATACGAAAGTCTCTAGCATCTCAATACCAAGAAATAATGGGATATAAACTTACATTTTTAATCCTTTAAAAATATATATTCTAATTCATTATCTCCCATGTATAACTTGTAGCACTGGATTCAAGATCATCTGTGCATAATTTAAAAAACCCAAACACCTGTTCATCAAATGTTTTAATTGTTCATTAAGTGTTAGCTAATCGTAGGACCACATAATGATTGAAATTATAACTTGATTGAAAGTGTGCAAATCTATGCAATTACTACTTAAATTTCATCTTCTGTTTTACTGAACTTAGCTGTCCAGTGTCTTTAATGGAAGTTACTGGTACTGGTTACCTTGTCTACCTTGTCTTAGGTTTCTAAAAGTGAGCTGTCTGAAGCTTAGGTAGTCATAAGCTTGCCTTTAGTTAGTGGAGAGAAATTAATACCTCCAGCAAAAGATTCTTCTTGCTGTAATCCAACACATGAATAACACTCTAGATGCACCCATTTCTCCTCTGACTGCAAAGAGGGACTATGTGGATAGCTTAGATCCAGACACATAATTTTTCAATTTCTGAAGCTAAGGAGACAGACCAAAAAGTACTCTCAATCCAATAAACATACTTGTATCTGTGTGTATTTGCATGAGTGTGTCAAAGACTCAAAGAGATTAGGCTTTTCAGTATCTAAAGTGGTCCTACAGGAGAGATGGGGAGGGATTCTTTGTGAGGGAGTGTAGCAATAGGACAATGGGTAACAGTTTTTTAAACTGGAAGAGGTGAAATTTAGATTAGATATTAGGAAGCAATTCTTTATTGAGGGTGGTGAGGCACTGTAACAGATTGCCCAGAGAAGTTGAGGATGCCCCATCCCTGGAGGTGTTTAAGGCCAGGCTGGATGGGGCTTTGAGCAACCTGCTCTAGTGGGAAGTGTCGGTGTCCAGGGCAGGAGGGTTAGAATTAGATGATCTTTAAGGTCCTTTCCAACTGAAACCATTCCATCATTCTATGATTTGATTACTTGTTTGTTTGTACCCTTAAAAGTAGAAAAACTTTTCCAATGGAAAAGCTGGAAAAAACTTCCAATAAATTTAACAGCCTGTTAAGGACATGTGTCTTTCTTGTACGGATAAAGACATGTATCACTATTGTTTGTAATAACGGGGGGCTGAAAGACTGATTGCTTGAAAGATTTTTTCAGGCCCATTTCTCAATTCCAGTGAGCTGCCCTGACATTTTAAGTTGTATTTCCAATGATGTCAGGAATAACTTCAGTCTTTAACTGCTGAGCAGCTAGGCAGCTTAATCGTGCATAAAAACTTTCCTCATTCACATATTACTTATTCTCTCCCTTCTCACCAGTAGTCCTACCATAGGTGAGACTGTACATTTTTAGAAAAGATTTATTAGATTGGTTTCCTCAATAAAACTTCTTTAGGGAAAGGTGTTCTTTCATCTCTGTGATTAGTAACCTCATGCGAATTCCAAGTGACCTGATTAAAATTTTTTGCATCTCTGTGAAGAGAGTTTCCAACCTTCTGACTTGCTATGAAATATGTTGATGGATAGAAATTCTCTAAGACGATAATGGGTAGCAGTTGGAAAAAGCATACTTAAACTGCTGCATCTCTGTAAGATATGCTTGATCATCTTAGTTAATGTAGTCCTAATTAAAGCACAGAACAGGAACAATGAAAGCAAGACATCAACTTTTTTTTCTGATATGATGGTGTTTGTGGCTTTATTATAAACAACACCTTCAATAAACTGTGGGCTTTGCTCACAAACAATATAATGTTGTTTTGACATCAATTGATTTAATTATGCCTTTTAAAATATTGATAGAAACCTTGCACAAGGAATCTTTGCTACTAAGGATTGCATGAAATGCCAAACTCACTTTTCTTTCTCTCTTTTTTTTTTCTTTTAAATACTTTGATTTAGAAAACAGAAATTGATGTATTTTACCTGAAATAAAATTGAAGGTCAAATTAAGCAGTTTTCAGGGGGAGTTTTAATTAGATAAGGCTAAAGTCCCACAGAGCTTCTCTGTTTTCTATCTTTAATTCCCACTCTGTAGGAACCTTCTGAACTGGCCCTGCTGCTTTATTCAGAAGTAATCAGCACCCTTCAATGAAACTCTAATTTAAAGAGAATTTATTATAGTAGGTGACTTATTTAAATAGGTGAAAATGAATGCCTCTGAGCATAGAACTGCATGTTCTAAAATGAAGGTAAGGTCTTATACGTAAGCTATAAAAACACTTCTCAGAGTTGAACATAATTTATAACTGTATAGAGATATATGTATATTTAAAGAAACATATATATACCAATCACGGAATCACAGTGTTTTGCAAATGTGTTAGAAGTGTCCTTCGAATATTGAAATGTAAGTGAATATTAATATATTTTATTAACCTTTGCTTTCCATATGAATATTAAATATAAGAAGCTCAAGAAAGTTTAAATTGCTTATAGTCATGCAGCGACTCAAGAACAGACATGAAAGAAAAGAAACTGGTTTTCTTAATTCGTACTCTCTGGCTGTAGTTAACAGGATAACAACAACACTGATTTTCAATTACTTCATACTTAATGTGGTCATGTATTCATTACACTGTAGGTGTAACACTCTGATGTAATTTTGATTTGATGGCATTTGAAAGTGTATTTTTACTCATCCAGGTCAATATACCAGTGACTAAAGACAGTCTGAACACCTTGGATAAAGAGACTAAAGCGTATTATAAAACTTAGTGGTGAAATACATTTGTATTTGAAGCTATAGGACAGTGGAAAATCAGTCCTCCTGCCTCCAGTGGACATATCAGAATTATAATATATAAAATGAGACTGTTTGTAGGAAAATGTATACTCCTTCATTAGATCAGATGTGTATTCAGACAAACTGAGAATCTTTCAGGCATGTAAATCGTTTTTTAGGGTTGAAATAGAAGCAACAAACTTGAAATTACATGCAAGCTGAGAAAAAAACTGAGAATTTGTCCTGAGTTTAACTTAAAAGTATGTTAATCACTGAGATATGTTGACAGAAGAGTTCATTCTTTCCCTAGCCATGCAAGGGAAAAACAGTGTTTCTCATAGAAAAGATGAGGATATCATTATCTCTTATGTGAAGAGAAGAGGCATATTAACAGTAATAGACAGAGTAATAGTAGATGTTGGAATCTGTGGCAAGGGCTGTACACTGTAAAATATAAAATCAGTGTCACTGAGATTGCATTTGCCCATTTGACTTGTGAATGTGGTTTTTGGTCTGTCTTTGTGCCTCTTGAACACAGTAATTGAGGTCAGATACTGAGTGATGCCTTAGTGAGAAATAGCCTTAAATTTATAAACTGAAAGAAGGTAGATTTAGATTAGATATTAAGATGAAATTCTTTACTGTGAGGGTGGTGAGACACTGGAACAGGTTGGCCAGGGAAGCTGTGGATGCCCCTTCCCTGAAAGTGTTCAAGACCAGGTTGGATGGGGTTATGAGCAACCTGGTCTAGTGGGAGGTGTCCATGCCTATGGCAGGGGGTTTAAAACTAGATGGTTGTTAAGGTTCCTTCCAACTCTAACCATTCTATGATTCTGTAACTGCGTGCTGGGGATCTTACTGTTTTCTTAGACTTAATTACGATGGGTAATTGATTACTACTCCCCTTTGTAGCATAATTTGTGAAGTAGTATGAAGATTCTGTGCCACATGTTTCCCCAATCATAAGATAAAATATCTGTTTTTCTGAATGCATTTTTTTCCAGAATCGAACTCGCTCCTCAACTCCAAGATGACAGCAGTGACTGAAGCCGTATGAGGGAAATGGAGATAACTGTGGGATGAAAGAATGATACTGAAGTTTATTCCACCTATATATCACTAGTTTCAGCATATCTTGTTCTTTATCAGTTGCCTCTAAGACGACCCTTAGAGGGTCCTACTATTACAACTATAAAACTCTATAGAGAATGGCAACAATTTGGCTCTTACTATTTCTTACATTTACTCTTACTGAAGACTGGGTACTATATCTGACAAAATATTTAATATGAGACAAGAGTTCCAAGGTACAATTTTCAATGTGAATTTTTGATTACAATAACATTTGCTCTGATTTTTCGATGCCTGTAATTTATTCACTCATATTCAAATGTTAATGGCAGTGCAACCAAAAAGGTGTATACATGTTTTGCACACTTATGTTTATTTACGCAGAAGTAAGTTGGAAGTGTAAGGTTATGTGGAAGGAATGTGTCTGCTTCTTTGAGGACATCTGATCAAAGGAGCCACAAACCAGAATACACAGAGACAAACCTGGCTAACACATAAGGGAGGTCATGATAAGAACAAACCTTGTCAGCGGCATGAATTTGTAAGAGTATGTGGGGTGTGAAAATATTTATTTTTTCAGTTGGGAGGATAAGGAAAGGGAGAGAGACAAACACACAGAGACATAAAGTGTGGCCAATTAGCGTTAACACACAATAACCAGAAACAAACCTGATCAGTCACACTAATTGTTGGGATATCAAGAAACTGCAAGGAAACTGTCACTTTGCAAGGGATGAGGATGCAAACCTGGGGGTCCTGAGTGTTGAAGGAGGTCAAAGGGACTGTGCCTAGTGATAAGACAGTGTGCAAGGGAAAGAGGAGCAGGGGGGAACAGAAACGGGGGTAGGCAGAAAAAGGGGCTGTGTGTTAAACAAGGCCAGTCAGTAAACTTGTCTGGCTGAGTCCTGTATTTGATCACTGCAGTCTGTCCGGTCTTCTTATATCTTACTAAATCTTTTCTTATCTCTCTGCGTAATCTCACTCTCTATCCCATATGTATGTGTGTGTGCTGCAATGTCTTAGTACCAGCTCCTGGGGAGCCCAGTGCATGCGTGAGTGAATTCTGGTGCCAGCTACTGGAGTCAGACAGGGGGTGTGGGTGCCCCTGGCCCGTGATGTCAGCTACTGGAGCCAGTCGGATCTCAGCATCAGCAACTGGAGTAAGTGGGGGTATTTAACCCCTGACCACTGGGGCAGGAATGATGTATGTCCCAAAAGCTAGCTACTGGGGAGACTGGGGTGAGCGAGGCAAGTGAGAGGCTCAGCACTGGCCACTGGAGCAGGACCATGGGTCACAGCCCGTATCAGCTGCTGGAGGGCAAACATCTATACCTTCCCCAAATCGCATGTTTGTGTGTGTGGTGTGTATTCACTAGGAAACTTGAAGCTATACTCACTGGTATGCAGGGGTCCCTGCATCTCAACAGGGGTATCAAGTGGGTATGGGGTCTATGCTGTTATCTGGAGGAGCCTCATTAGTGTGGGGTGCCTGTAGGATGAGTGTGTCAGTGCTGTGTGTTTGCAGCGCATACTGAGCTGGACAAGCTGGACAGTAGGACACTCAAGGAGCAGAGAAGAGGGGACAGGATCTGAGCATTGGTGTCTAGCACACACAGGGTCTGTGCTGGTACTCAGGGATCCATGAATGTGTGCGTGCTTGTGAACCTGGATAGTTCACGATTGGTTGAACCAGCAAACGGGAAAGTGGCAGCTGTGTCCCTCAGCAAGGGCAGAGACCTAAGGTCTCTGGGCACTGGGCTAGACTCCAGCAGCTGGGCAGGAGGGAGTCCTTGCGCAAGCAGCTGGAAGATGTGTCCAATCCTAACATCCCTTAAGAGGAAGCATCCCTTCATATGTGAAAATTTATAAATTAGCCAAATTAATTGCTTCAATGATCTTAAAACTGAGGTTTATCAAAGAACATTTTGTTTCATGAGACACATTTTTTTTCAAAACACATTTTCATTCTGAATGAAAATAGAATTTTAGAACTCAGAATTTTTTAAAAGGTCTTTCAGTAGAGAAAAATCACATCTGGGTCTACCTACAATCTGATCCTGAGTCATGTATGTAGATCAGAGCATAGTTACTGGGTGGCATTCATGCTAGACAAATTTGTGTGATGCTACTTTGTTTTCAATATAGTGGGTAAGATTACCTAATCAGCCTTTTAAAGTGACAACAAAGCTTGTACCGTCCATGTGTTTCTTTGATTCTTCTATCCATAAGTTCTTTGAACCTAGGAACACATAGCCTACCTCAAGATGAGGCTATGCATTGCTAGTTACATATGTGCAATAAGTAACACCTGGTTCACTGTTCTGTTTACATATTATGAGATTCTTTTGTTGAATTTATTTAACTTTTTTGGACATTTTTATTATATTTTATAAAATATAATTGATTGCACACAGTGATCAGGGAAGAATGTAGTTTATCTTGAATGCAAATGATCTTTAAGGTCCTTTCCAACCTAAACCATTCTATGATTCTACGATCTATTTACAGACATTTTAAATTAGATGGGACTTCACTAAGGGCAGCAAACCTGTCTAAAGACTCAAAAATATATGTCGCTTGAATTGAAAAAAGAATCCACTAAAAATCCAGTAATTTGTCTTAGAGATCATTTGTTTAGAATGAATTGTGGGTTTTGTGGACTTTAAGTATATTCTATATACTTAGTCACAGAGAAGATAGTAAACATCAAGCTAGTGAAATGGAAAATCAGAATAACTACAGTACTTAGAGTATAATATTACTGCCCAGTGGGATTTTTATTAGCCACTAACTGTAACAAAAAGCACTACATTATGACTTATAGTAGATATCATTTTAAGCATTCAGTACTATCCTGTGACCATCAGGAAAAGGGTCATAATTTTTATATACCTGCACATTGGTACTCAAAATTTCTTTCCACAAAAACAAATCAGCAGACTGGAAATTAGTTTCCATGGATTGAAAATGGCTCATTCAGTCTGAAGAAATTGATTCATAAAAGTCAGGGACATAAATATTCAAACTAATTTAATCAAATGTTTAATCAATAGTAAGAAAAGCTCAATGTAAATCCAACATCAAGTGATTCAAATGAACATTGCTATAGAAGGTACAGAGGAATGAATGATCTGCCATTTCAGACACAAACTACAAATCATTCTGAGTAAAAGTCAGACACGGACTTTTAGGCATTGCTTCTCTTGATGTCTGGGTAAATGTTACTCTCTCATGGCGTACATACTGATACTAAAACCTAACAGAGACTAAATTTTGATCTCCATGAGTACTATTTTCCCATAATACTTACAGAAGAATGCAAGTTCACAGTTTTTTGCCACTTCATTGTGGCAAATCATCTATTTCATGAAAACAGAGCTCCACATGAAAGAATATTCAGCTAAATAAATATCTTAGGTCTAAATTCCTACATCTCACTTGTAAAGCTCCCATTCTGCTGTTCTCTTTGTACTCTGCTGTCAAAATACGCTTCAAACCATTAACAAGTTTTTGGAATTAAAGCTTTTAAATACCAATTAACTTCTGACCATGTGGGGTTATACACTACACCATCATGTTCCATAATCTCATAGATTCTGAAATACTGAAATAAACCTGGAGTTGAATATCAAGAGAATAGAATGGCAAAAGTAGGATTAGCCTTTTCAGAGTAGTGTCATATATTTCATCTAAGGGTTCTTAAGTAGAAAATGTGTTGCAAACCCTGCCCTTAAGCAAAGTACAAAAATAAGGCATAGAAAATGTATTGCAAAAACATTTTCATTGGGATATCATCAATGAATCTCTGAGATATCTTTCAATATAAATACAACCTCTCATTACCAGAGACCATATGAATGTAATTTGGAGGAAAAAAAAAAAAAAAAAAGAAAAAAAAAAAAAAAAAAAAAAAAAAAAAGAAAAAAACCAACCAAACAAAAAAAACCCTTTAATCTTATTTTCCAGATGAAATTTACAAGAGCCCACTCCTTCTCCAGATTCAAGTCACACGAGTCTACTCACCAAGAAGCCGTGAACTGAGAGACAACCAAGAGAGAACTGAGACTGCCAACCAAGAGACATTTGACTTCCAAGCAGGCACGTTCTCAGAACAGACAGAGAAGATTTGTGCCCAGTTTTTTATTCGAAACAGATAGTAGGGAATGCAGCAAATCAAAAGTACTAGAAATACATATTGCAAAAGAGAACTAGGTAGTTGCATTTCAAATCTTTAGTCTAAAGTCTCAGGGTGGGTGCTCAGGTTGTCTTCTGGCTTAGCTCAGAAGACATGTTAATACTCTCTAACAATAGGTCAGGAGCTGCATACAATCAGCCATTAGAAATATACCTATACAGATGTGTTAAAGATCACTCATCTCAGAATGATGAGATCTCTTTCCCATCTGCCTGTCAAAGCCCTTCTGAATGGCAACAAAAACATTTGCTAATCCTTTCTCCCATTTTTGTATCATATGCAAACTTGCTGAGCATGCACTCTGTCCCATCATGTAGGTCATCAATGAAATTATAAAAGGTATTGGGCCTACTGTGAGATACGTCACTAGCAACTGGACTCCTGGTGAACTTCATGCTGCTGATCACAATTTTTTGAGCCCAGCAGTTCAGCCAGATTTCAGTCCACCTTACAGCCTGCTTATCTAGCAGGTAGTTCTTCAGTTTGCCTATGAAGACTTCATGGGCGACAGCTTCAAAAGCTTTTCTTGATTTGAGAGAAACAAGACTCACTACCCTCCCCTCATGCACTGCCTAGACATTTGATCAAGTTGGTCAGGCATGATTTACCATTTGTAAATACATGTTGATTAATCCCAATCACCTTCTTGGCCTTAATTTTCTTCAATTATTTTTTTACAATTATTTGCTTCATCCTCTCAAGTATCAAGTGCCCTGGATCATTCTTTTTGCCATAAAAAAAAATAGGAGAGATATTTGTTTCATATTTGTTTCAGGAACCTCGCCAGGTCGCCTTGACCTTTCAGAGACTATCAGTGGGGCCTTGCAGTGTAGAGGCTAGCTCCTTCAGCACCTGTGAATGTATCTGTGGATGGCCTTGGTTTTGTCCATTTTGTTCAAAGTCTCCCTAACTTTCTTTTCTGAGGGTAAGTCTTACTTGCTCCAAACTCTCCAACTGGTCTCAGAGACCTGGGGTTTCTGTAGTCAATAGATTTTCCTATAGTAAAGAATTAGGTGAAGAGAGTAATGAGTACAATAGTCTATTTTCTGTCCTCTTACCAAGTCCCCTGCTCCCTTAGCATCCAGCCGATAAAAGCTGTCTGAAGTAAAATGTACAACCCATAATTATCTCCATGCACCAGTTATTTGTTTCTTTCTGTAGGCCACAGAGGTAGGAATCTTTCTTATGCTATTGACTTGCATTCTTCACTTCAATAGGAAGGACGGAAAAATAAATACCACCAAACATGTTCTATACTTTTGCTAGGAGATCCTTTAACAAGTGAAATAATGAATTTAAATGTCTGTGTGTGGAAGATGTACTGTAACAGTTCTGTTTTATATGGAAGTACTTAAACTCTTCAGCAACTACGTCTAAGCGTCTGACAGTTTCATGCACTAAATTTAATACTTTCATTTATTTAAGGCATGGTTTAAGCATATCTAATGGATTAGTTTTGCCAGGAATTAAAGGAGAATTTTGTCTCTTCTGGTTTATCTTTGAATCAAAAGTTGCTCTTAGTCATCCACTGAGTTAAAAAGGAATGTTTATGAGCATGTCTAGGAAACTGTGATTAGGTACCTAGAGAACTTAGCCTAGCAAGACTGAAAAATATTATATGCATCAAAGATCAGGAAGCCATGGATAGCTGAAAACCTAAGACAACAAATGTTGCCTAAATCAGAGTGAGATAAAATAAGTGGGCTGAATTCTTTCCATAATGTCTATCTCTCTTTAGTTCAATTCAGAGTTAGTTATTTATAGAAAATGAAAGAAATGCATCTTCTCCTAGGACAGCTGGAGGAAAGCAAGCTCTGGATGATCAGTAGGATGTGGTCTGTGATAGCCTCTAGAACATAAATTGAGTTTCTATTCTGAATTAAACAGAGAAGAGCTTTGAAATCATCCCACTTAAATCATTAGGTCTAAACCATTAATTGCCCTTCTTTTCTTGTTTTGTCTTTCTGTTTCTCCTCTTTCCTTTCCTGCTTCCTCTCCTCTCTTCTCTCCTCTTTTTACACAGAGATTTCTAAACAACTTTTGCCACTCATCACAAGTCTCAAATGGGCTTTACATAATCAATGAGGTTCAATAAGGCCAAGTGCAGGGTCCTGCATTTCGGTCACAACAACCCCAGGCAGCGCTACAGGCTGGGGGCAGAGTGGCTGGAGAGCTGCCTGGCAGAAAAGGACCTGGGGGTGTTGGTCAACTGTCAGCTGAACATGAGCCAGCAGTGTGCCCAGGTGGCCAAGAAGGCCAACAGCATCCTGGCCTGTATCAGGAACAGCGTGGTGAGTAGGACCCGAGAGGTGATCATCCCCCTGTACTCAGCACTGGTGAGACCCCACCTCGAGTACTGTGTCCAGTTTTGGGCCCCCCACCACAAGAGGGACATTGAGGTGCTGGAGCAGGTACAGAGAAGGGCAACGAAGCTGGTGAGGGGTCTGGAGCACAAGTCTTACCAGGAGAGGCTGAGGGAGCTGGGGTTGTTCAGTCTGGGGAAGAGGAGACTGAGGGGAGACCTTATCGCTCTGTACAAGTACCTGAAAGGAGGCTGTAGAGAGACGGGGGTCGGTCTCTTCTTCCAAGTTACAGACGATAGGACAAGGGGTAATGGCTTCAAGTTGCGCCAGGGGAAGTTCAGGTTGGATATTAGGAAACATTTATTTACTGAAAGGGTTGTCAGGCATTGGAATGGACTGCCCAGGGAGGTGGTGGATTCACCATCCCTGGAGGCATTTAAGAAACGTGTAGACATGGTTCTTCAGGGCATGCTCTAGTGCCCAAGATTATTGGTTTGTGGTGGGATGTTGTGTGGGTGGGTGATGGTTTTGGTTTGGTTGTTGTTGTTGTGTGTTTAGGTGGTGGGTGGTGGTTTTTGGTTTTGTTTTTGGTTTTTTTTGTGGTTGGACTCGATGATGTCTGAGGTCCCTTCCAACCACTACGGTTCTGTGATTCTGTGATTCTGTAATGGGAGGCATTGTTATTCAAAGCTATCACAAGATCCAAACCAACCTAGTAAAGAGCTGTCAGGCAAGGAACTGAGAAAAAGCTGACCTTGTAACATGGAAGTCAGCACCTGAGAAGCAACACAAGACCCTGGATTCCCCACTAACCTCTAATTGGATCAAATCTCACATCTTTGCTTATTTCCAGTAAATGTTATGTTGGTGTATCCTGTCCTTGGTGACAATCAAGTCACATATTGGGTGTCTGGTAACATAATTTGTCATTATATGAAATTTTACATGTTACGGTGAGCTAGGCTGGCTGTTCACTCTCTCTATGGTGATTTTCTCGCCCACGCCTCTGAGAATCAATTTTTGAGTAGACCAGAAGTATTCCTTCAAGCACCTGGCAATGAACCTCACTTGGTGTGTAACAAATGCTGCTTAAATACATTAGAAAGGAAAATGTACTATTTTTGTGAAAAGTATTCTTTATTTATGTAAAGATTTAACATATGGCCTTCAACACAAACGGTTTCTAAATCTGCAAGGAGTGAAGTGTCTTGCATGCATTTCTAATATACTCAGTGTTTCTGAAATTTGTAGATTTTATTGCCAGCTGTGAAATTGATATGAAGTTTTGTGTATTATCTGATAACAATAGGACACCAGTGCAGAAAATGAAACTATGCAGATTCAAATTCAGTCTAAATAAATTATGTTGCTTACAAAGAACAAATTATCTGATAAACTATCATGTACCAAAAAAAGAAAAAAAAAAAAAAAAAACACCAAACTAATAAATGCAAGAAGCATGGAACAACACTGTTATCACCTTGAAAGAAAGATGACAGAAAAATCCCTTTTTCAGTCTCATGTCAAATTAGTTACTAATTGTGCTTCCTTGCAGAGCAGGGTGGGCAGATAATGCTTTAATGATTTAAGCCACTGCAGAGTAAAACAGCAGGATGTAAATAAATCAGAATCCACAGGAATACGTAGTGTGTGTTCCTCTTTTTCTAGAATATTGGGGACACTTCTGTGAGTAACTGCTGCGTCACATTGATTGAAAAAGAGACTTGGGAACTGGTGTTAAACTTTATATCGGTACAGAATACCTAGCAATAGAAACTATACATAAGATTCTACAGAAACATGGCTAAAAATATTACTCCTGAAATAACAAAATTTAGCACTTATTTAAATGTAGTTATTTCTTGTGATTATAGGAACAGTTTGGTTGCCTAAATATAGACATCTAGTGCCACTTGCAATATCCTGAGATCTCAAAACATTCAGAGAACATCAACAAGGGGCTAACAGGAATTTAAGATTATCTTTACCCTTCTGCAACCAGAGTCAGTGGCAAGACCTAGAATAGGTCAGATTTCAGGCGCCATCTATTCTTGGTCAGCTAAAATGAACCCCAAAGATAAGAGCTAATAGTAGATGTCTCCCATATAATACATCCATCTGTTTGACATGTAGACTTCCTTATCGATAATGAACAGAAGTAAAGATTTCTGCAATACAACTCATCAAACCTATTTCCTTTGTCTAGAAATGTCTCTGAGTTGATACATTCAGATTTAAAGGTGGGATTCAACTCCAGAGTATAGAAATCAAATTTAGGCACCAAAAAACAAGGATTTTCCTGTGAGCTAAACTCCCATTATATTCTGGGGGGGATAATCTAATAGGGCTTTTTAACTCTAAGTTTGCTATAAAGCCTCATGTTACAGATACCTAATTTTACATGTCTACATGTTTACTAAGAGAATAAGCTTCAGTCATAGACAATAAGAATCTAGTCAGTATACTAAGTGGATCTTGTCTTAGTTGTCTATAAAGTTGTCCAGTGCTATTTGAGATGCCCTGCAGCATCCTCCAGGCATCCAATTGCTAATTTTGAAGGATGAAGGTAACATTTAGATCCTGTAGTACATCTTCCAACCCTCTGCAAATACTCTGTATATCTTACAGGTTGTACTCAAGCCTATTTTTAGCCCTCTGAACTGAGCTCTGTTGGCTATATTGACTGTGTCTCCATCAAATATGACAACTCTTCAGTACGTACCTGCTTAAATGCCTTAGTCTGTCTAGATATTTAGAATCTGGAGCTCAATCACAGTCTGAATGATCGAAGTGTATGTTTGCTCATCTAGGCACACTCATATATAATTTATGAACATATTACCAGGTGATTTATTACTACCACACTCACAAAATCCATGCATTCAATTTTCTGTCAAAAAGGAAACCTCTAACATTGTCCTTTGTTTACTCCTACCATACAAATGACAAATTGGCTAAGCATCTCAGGTTTATCATAGCTTTCTGCTTGTATTTTATGATTGTTATATTAATAGATAACATCTGAAACCGGAAAAGACAGAGCTAAACTTGCACTTCCTTGATCTATAAAATGTGTCAACTTCTAAGAGTATAACTTTTCTTCATTGTACAATGCCTTTCACATTAATTTTTATTTTATAATAAAGAAAACCAAAAATCCTCTTTTAAATTCTTTGTTACATCTGACCTCACAATCTATGTCTCCACCAAGTTTTGTGTAGGTAGACATTTTCAAAGACAGGTTGTCAATGAAAACTAAGAAAGGAAGAAATTCAGGCATAACCCATTTTAAAAATTTTCTTAATGTGCTATAAATTTAGAGACATTTCAAAGGAAAAGCTTTGCTTTAAATACTATTTTAAACATCATAAGCAACTTTTGAATTTTTTGTGAAATTTCGCTCAGTAGGTCATTTAAATAACCCCACTACAAACGCAGTTTTGTAATATGGTTGAAATTTTTGAGTAATCAACAAACATATTCGAAGGAATGATGGACTTGTTATGTTTTTTTTAACATATATTCTGTAAGATGAAATAAAAAAGTCAGTCCTCGCTTTTATTGCCAGGACTATATCATTTTCGTTCTCACCATTTCATGACAGAACACATGAGAAAATTCCATTTCACAGTTCAGATAAAAATAGCCTTGCTATGTATGTGCCTAAACTAAGTAATTTTTTGCACAAATTTTCCTTTCTTGCACGTTTCTCTTGCAATCTCTCTGAGTTGTTTACTGACATAGTAAAGTACTTTTGCACATAGTCTTGCTAAGATAGACTGCAAGTTCTGTTTCATTCTACTTGCTTTGCAATTGTTTGTATTAATTGTACTAAATACACTGAAACATTTTAGTGACAACTCAAGAGACCTTTTACAAAAGTGATTGTTAAAAATTTTTGGAAGTGACACAAGTAAGTAAACTGAGGAATGCTTTAAAATGCCTGTAAGAAAAGAGAGGAAAGAGAAAAGAAGAGAGAAGAAAAAAAATGTTGCCATTTCTGTTCTGTTGAGCTTCATTCTCTAAAGACTAAGTAAAATGTTTTTAGAAAACCCCAGGCTGAGCTACTTTCCAAAAGGTTATATACTAATTTGTTGGGAGGCATAAAATGAAAGTTTTTATGATAAAAAAAAAAAGTGTATGTATAGTTATAAAAAGTTGACTAAAAAAGTAGGTCTAGAAGGAGAATTAAATTAATATAAATTTTTTCAGCTAGGGTTAAAAAATAAACCACAATGAATGCACAAGTAATATTAGTGTAGCATAGTTTAAATATTGAAATTATTATTAGCACATTAAGGAGGAATAATGCACAGAAATCAGTAGGAAAATCTTAAAGTACTGACTTATCACTAGCAAGTGATGATCTTGGCATGAAGCTGCATGTTTGACAGCAGGTTTGGGTTTTTTATGGGGGGGGAGAGGAAATGTGAAGTTCAAAGAAACAAAAGCAGAAAGATAATAAAAGGAAGGTTTGAAAGCAAGTTGTGCAAGTCTTACGGCTTAACATAATCTTCTCTCCGTTTAACATTCAACCCACAATCTGTTGTTATTTAATCTAAATTAAGACGTCATCTATCAAAAAAAAAAAAAGGGAGAGGATTGTTTTTCTTTATTTACTCCAGATTTACTATAACAATAAATCTATTTTGTGTGAACTCATATTTCTTCAGCTTATAACTGAAAATAGATTGACATTTTAAGACAAACTGTGTCTTACACTATACAGAGAACCCTCCAAAGCACAACAAACCAAAGTTTGAATGGAGAGCAAATGTAGATGTCTTCCAGTCCATGTGAAAGGTGAACTTTTTAACACCATCTCAGCTCAATGAGCAGCAAAGCATATCAGTTCTTCCCCATCTTTTCCTGAGTTTCTAAGCTTCAAACCCATTGCACTTTCTCCATATTTCTAATTTCAAAATACATCACTTCTTTAGAACAACACAAAGATTACACTTTTTATTCTATGAATATATCATCTATTAATACGTAAAAGTATGTTTTATTACCTGTTCGCAATAATAACAGTAATTATTTTAAGGTTTTGTATTTGCTTTAAATTTTGCTATGCAATGTTTGGAATTAGAAGATCATTTATCCTGGAAAATACAATTTTCTTCCCCCTTCTAGAATATTGTATGCTATGCCATTTAGCCTTACGATAGATAATGGCCTTATGTTAAAGTCATTATATCAAATATTTACCATATATAAGTCAGCATGTTCATTTATTTCAGCTTCTTCTGAGGGTCTTCCTGACTTTCATTTCCAGGTAAGAAATTCTTCCCATGGAATAATTTTCAAAAGTGTTTAGATTCTGTAAAATACACATATGAAATGCATGAAAAATTGTTTGTCTACTCCATTTCAAATACAGTCAACTAAAAAATTAGTACCACTAATAATTACATCCTTTTCCATACTAAAGTATTTTTGTCCATGGCTGCACGATTTTGCAATGTAAGCAGAAAACTTTATTGTTTGTACAGTATGCTTATACAAAGCCAACAGTCATAAGCTTTGCTCTTTTCCATTACAAGAAAATAGAAGCACTGATTAAATGGTACATTTTAAAAGCAGAAGGGTAATCCAGCGGAAATCTACTTTAATGATAAAAGGTTCAATCTTCACATAACAGCTGCAGATGTAACCCTTGAAGTATGAAACATAGATAGAGATGTGGAAATGTGCTGGACTACTTCTCTATGAAATAAGTAACACTTATGAATTATATATAATTAAGTTCAGCTATTAAAATATTTCTGCTCACTTCGGTGAGAAGCAATCTAATATTAAACTATACCAGGCACAGAAAAAAACAACCCACCTACAAATGTGTTGTATAGGAAATTTTTTTGTCCACTGAACTGCATTAGATCTGGAAGTCTAAAAACTCTAGGATCCATATCTTTGTTCAATGAGCATCTTAAACAAAACATATTGATTTAAAGGAACATTTTGTCTGAAGAAGTGGTCTGAGTAATGTAAGAATAACTAATATAAAGCTAAAAATTATTTTAATTTTTACATTGGTATTAACAATTGCAGGTGTTAATTTGAAATAAAGTTAAAATATAATTGAAAGTTTTAAAGTGGGACTAGCCTTCCATTTTCCCTTGTGTTTAAGATAAAGTTCGTATTCAATAAGATGCTTTCCTTGTAGAACATGTAACATTCCAGTGTTTACCAGTGGGGTGTCAATTAACTGTTTTCCTCAATTTTAGTTATTTCTTTTGCTGGAGACTGAGAGAGCTGGGACTCTTTAGTCTGGAGAAGAGAAGGCTGAGGGGAGACCTTATCAACGCCTACAAGTATCTCAAGGGAGGGTTGAAGGAGGAGGGAGCCAGACTCTTTTCAGTGGTTCCCACCGAGAGGACGAGGGGCAACGGGCACAAGTTGGAACATAAGAGGTTCCACTCAAATATGAGGAGAAACTTCTTCACGGTGAGGGTGACAGAGCCCTGGAACAGGCTGCCCAGGGAGGTTGTGGAGTCCCCTTCCTTGGAGATTTTCAAAACCCGCCTGGATGCAGTCCTGAGTAACATGCTCTAGCTCTAGGCAATCCTGCTTCAGCAGGGGAGTTGGACTAGATGATCTCTATGGTCCCTTCCAACTCTAGAAATTCAGTGAAATTCAGTGAAATTCAGTGAAATGTGTTGTATAGGAAATTTTTTTGTCCACTGAACTGCATTAGATCTGGAAGTCTAAAAACTCTAGGATCCATATCTTTGTTCAATGAGCATCTTAAACAAAACATATTGATTTAAAGGAACATTTTGTCTGAAGAAGTGGTCTGAGTAATGTAAGAATAACTAATATAAAGCTAAAAATTATTTTAATTTTTACATTGGTATTAACAATTGCTGGTGTTAATTTGAAATAAAGTTAAAATATAATTGAAAGTTTTAAAGTGGGACTAGCCTTCCATTTTCCCTTGTGTTTAAGATAAAGTTCGTATTCAATAAGATGCTTTCCTTGTAGAACATGTAACATTCCAGTGTTTACCAGTGGGGTGTCAATTAACTGTTTTCCTCAATTTTAGTTATTTCTTTTGCTGTACATATTTCATGAGTGTCACTCTTGACACATTCTGGGAAAAGTTTATTGATTTAAGTGAGATTTTATTACATTCTGTAAGCAAAAAACTTTTTGAAAAATCTGCAGGTATTTCTCCTATTAATTCTTATTTCCATTAGTGTTGAACAACTGGAATAAAGATGTTTCTGTTGGAAATATGGCACAGAACATCCCAAACACAGAAGTAATCATTTAGTTCTTGCTTCTGAAGAATTGTTAGTTTGGCAGTCCATCTAATTGGAAAATTAAATTATTCTACCTTCTTACCTGAAAGAAAGTCATTATAGCCAAATCTTTGGCCAGCATAGGCCACCATAGCTCTATTGCCCTTGTATTCATTCCTGTTGCTGAAGAATTTAGTTCTTTTTGTTCCAAGTTAAGTAAGCATATATTTTAGGAACAAATTCTTGTTTTAATAACTACTTTTTCTCACAGTTTCTACACACAGAAATACTCTGGTTTTGCTACATATTTCACATTTAATTTTTTTTTTCTCTTTTATATATGCTGCTTGATATAAGAATAGTGTAAAACATGGAATGCTGGCTTGATTTATTTATAACCCTGTTGTGATAATGAGACAATTTACTTATCTGGTTAGTCACTTATAAATTATGAAATCTTCAATATTGATGTAATTTATGAGCAGTTTCAAGGCTTACAGTAATAGATAATAACAAGATACAGCAAGACACTAGCTTTGGACATAATACTGATAAATATGAATAGAAGAGTGCCAAATACTTTCATAACTCTACTGGCTTTTCATTATACAGGTAAGATCACACACTAAGACTCTTATTGCAGATTTAAAATTCCATATGAGATTTTGTACAGCAAAAGATAGTAACAGAAAAATGCAAAGCATAAGGCATGTCAGAGGTAACTGTCACCCACTATTTTCAGCAGTTTTGCCAGGCCCAGTATAGACCTGGGTTTAAAGAATCAAGCTACAATTGAAAAATGAATCTATGACTCTTTTTAGGGTATATCATTGAAATGATCTGGAGGTGGTTACACTGACTCAAAAGGCAACCATTTTCGTTCTTCTGTTGGGCTGGATGCAAAATTTCTACTGGAATTCACATAAAGACAATACAGGGATATGATTTTTGTGCTGTAGAATAGTGAGGGGGGAAAAAAGCTATTAATACTGAACTAGAAGTCCTACTTCCAAGGTTTTCATTATTTTAATGGGCCATTATAGCAATTATGACTCATGCTACAGCCCTCATAAGGACAAAGCTTTCTTAATTTTAAATTATATTTTTAACGAAGAAGGGGCTACGAGGTAAAGGCAATTTTTTTCAATGTTATTCATCATTATATTAGCTATAGTCTGCATTTCTTTGTCACCATATGGAGGAAGAGAAAATATGCAAGCTTCATCCTAAGCCTAATCTTCATTCCTCATTTATTCAGTCGAATCACAAATAATTATTCTGATATCATGACTCATCACTATGCAAAGCAATTCTAATATCACAAACAAGAAATGTTACCACTCTATGAATCATTGGTACAGTGTTTGCAAATCATCACATATTTATTTTATTTCTACAGTCCATATTAGCAGCGTTACCAGTACTGTGAGGTAGTAGAATATGGACACAAACAAAAATGGGAAATAGGATAAGACTAATTGAAGTAAAGTGTGTTTGCATCAAGCACTGCTGGTTGAACTCAATTCAGTTGCCTTCAGAGTAGACACGTTTCCATGTATTGTGATGTGTATAAGTTGATAACTGACAATAACAAGTCAAAACTTCAGCAAGTTTTAGAACTTGCCGGAAATCATGTTTCAGTGATAATACTTAGCCTTATATTTAATACATTATTTTATATGCATAGTGCCTATACTAGCATTTACAATATGCTGATACTGTTAAAAGTCTTTCATATATAGTGCACCTCTATTCTATTTCTTTGTTATTATGCCTTACTAACAAAATTTCTTCACAGTTTCTTACTCAAAATATCCTCCTCCTTGTCTCAGTTCCACAAAATTCTTTCACTTTGTCTCAGAAAAACATATATTTTCTTTGAAACAGTCCGTCTCATTTCTATGACATAGATGTTGCACAGAGAGCAATGCACAATTCAAATGCTTTTGTAATATGGAAAATGATCGACAATACCATTATTATAATATAGGTATGTCGTGGTTTTGACCGAATTGACCAACCAGAACGACAGATGGCCCCTCCCTCCTCCCCCTAAGAAAAAGAGAAGAGGAGAGGAAGAGGGGGATAAAAAAAACTGATGAGTTTAGAAAAAAACTAAACTATAATGAAAATATAAATAAATAATGAAATAATAAGAAGGAAAGGAAAAAAATAAATAAAATAAAATGAAAATGTATACAGCAAATACAAAACCGTATCAAGCTCCCAGGATGATGATCACATCACCAGCAGGTGCAGGGGAAAGTCCCAGGCTGGACTCGGTGATGGACAGGAGCCAGATTCCAGATCTGGAGTCAGGAACGCTCAGATCGGGATCAAAGGCAGACGAACAGACAGGGTCCTCCTTGGACGTTGGCCATTGAAGGAAGAGAGCTGACCCTTTGATCCCTCAGCTTTTATACTGAGCATGATGCGGATGGGATGGAATGCCCTGTTGGTCAGTTTTGGGTCACCTGTCCTGTCTGCTCCTCCGTACAGGTGGGACCCCTCTACGCTTTTCCACTTCCGACCCTCCAACGGGGCAAATAACAAATTTGCCTGACCTTGGTTGTTATAGCAATAAGTATAAGCAGGGGCCTCTCTGCATACCATTCCTTGGTATAATCAGGTCTTATCACTGTGAGAGTGAACAGTTTCTGAACAATATGATGTTAATTTCAGAGTTTAGTTAGTCAGAAGAGACCTATCTAAAAAACAGAACACTGAACAGAAAATTAGTTCTGTTTTACCTCAAACCAGGACAAGATATAATATTGAACTCATGTTGCTGTCTTCAAACGTGAGATTGGGTTTTTTTCCTATTGTCTGTTTTAAAATCTCACAAGAATGGATGTGCTATGGGATCAACTGTAAAGAAAAATATATATGATATTTTTCTCAAGGAAGAAGTATTCCGCTTGTGTGGTTTCAATCAACTCAGGATCAAAGCCATTTATTGTTTTACTAACATGTAGTTAACCTAGGATCAGTTAATTCCATATTTAGAATCAATCTAACAAATACAACAGATAAATCATAAGAACAGGTATTTTAAAAATTTTAGTAAACAACTAAAAACTTCTCAATACCCTTCCAGAACTGTTCCCAAGAAGCCACCGCCTCCGCATGCACACATGCAGGCATACACAGACATGCCACACACACAGTGACAAATGCCACCTTCCTGGACACGGGGGCTACCATCACCCCCTCCCATCATCCATGGATGTTTCTCTCCTTTGAGAGCTGCAGATGCCCCAGTTTGAGTGCCCCCCTGCTGCTCCTGACACCATGCCAATGCACCCCCCCAGGCGACAAGGTCCCCTGTGAATTACCCTGCACTCTGAGGTGGAGTCCTTGAGTGCTGCCCCCATGCTGCCAGCCCACCACTGGGTGCAAGCTGCTCCTGACGCCCCACAGGGAGGTTGCACTGCCTAGCTTGGACAGAAAATAAAATTTCACTGCTGAGGAAAAAAAAAAAAGTTACCCAGAGCATCAGATTTTGACACACAAGGGGTTTTCCTGAAGTAGGGAAATGCCAGGGCAGTGGAGAGACCTATGAGGAGTTGCCAGAGCAACTGCGACCATCTCCATACCTACAAAAGCCTGGGAGCACAAGCAACCACAGTGCTGGAACCAGAGAGGGCAAAGAGGGACCTTTGACATCAGCCAAGGCGTGGTGTGGCAGTTCAGGCAGCAGTTTGCACAGACGCATGGAGAGGGCAACCTCTTCGAAGGAGAGTCTTTCCACTGGCTGAGTGGGAGACTTGAAGGACACGACCCAGCAAACAGGAACCATTCTGTGACCATCTGCACAGGTCAAGGTTCATTGCACCTGACAGGTCATCCTACCTGACCTTCAAGGCAGAATGGTGGGCACTCATCTGAGAGGAATGGCTGAAGGTCTGGCTAAGGGGTCTACACCACCTACCCCAGCAGTGGCCAATGCTTCCGCCCAGATGGAGTGTCCTGGTTTGAGGTAAAGCAGAACCAACTTTCTGTTTTAGTAATTTTACTTTGTAGCTAAGCCTACTCTAACTAACAGAACTCTCTGAAATTAGCAGGATATTGTGCAGAAACTGCTCATTCTCAGAGTGGTAAGACCTATGTTTATAGTTTATGCCAAGGAATGTTATGCAGAGAGGTTCTTGCTTATACTTACTGCTATAACAACCAAGGTCAGCTAAGTTTGTTACTTGCCCCACTGGAAGATCAGAAGAGGAAATGCTAGAGGGATTGCACCTGTGGGAAGAAGCAGACAGGACAGGTGACCCAAAACTGACCAATGGGGTATTCCATCCCATCTGCTTTATGTTCAGTATAAAAGCAATCAAAAGGTCAGCCTCTTTCTTCAATGGCCTTTGATCTTCAATGCTTTTGATCCTGATCTGTGCACAACTGAATCCAGATCCAGAATTTAGTTACTGTCTGTCGCTGAATCTAGTCTGGGACTTTCCCAGTGCCTGCCGATGATGTGATTGTCATCCTGGGAGCTTGATACAGTTTTGTATATATTGTATACATTTCTTTATTTTATTTTTATTATTTTATTAATACTTTTATTAAAGTAGTTTAGTTTCTTCTAAACTCATAATTGTCTTTCTGTTTCTCCTTCCTCTCCTTGGAGAGATTGGTTCGTGAGAGCATCTGTTGTTTGTTTCAGTGGCAAATCTGGCCCAAACCATGACAGAGAGGCTGCAGTGCAGACACCAGTTTGATGCCAGTGCCAGCAATAGATGCCTACAGCCTGGAGAAGGATCACACATCGGCTGGAGAGCACCAGGAGTGTAGCACAAAGGAATACCAGCTACTCCAGCTAGTAAGTCAGCTTCATCGGAGGCCCAACGTAAATGCCTCTATGCAAACACAGGTATCATGGGAAATAAACAAGACGAGCTAGAGACATGTGCGTGCCCACAGGGCTATGAAATTTTTGCCATCACAGAGATGTGGTGGGATGGCTGCTGTAACTGGAGTGTTGGAATGGAAGGATACAAGCTCTTCAGGAAGGACAGGCAGAGGAGACAAGGAGAGAGTGCTGCTCTCTGTGTCAGTGGCCAGCTGGAGTGCATGGAGCTCCACCTGGGGATGGATGAGGAGCCAAGACCTTATGGGTCAGGATTAAAGGGAGGGCAGGGACAGGTGACATTACAGTGGGGGTCTACTACAGGACACCTGATGAGGAAGACCAAGCAGGTGAGGCCCTCTATAGACAGATAGGAACCGCCTCATGTTCACAAGCCCTGTTCCTCATGGAGGAATTTAACCACCCCGATATCTGTTGGAGGGACAGCACAGCGGAGCATAAGCAATCCAGGAGGTTCCCAAATGCATTGATGATAACTTCTTTCTCCAAGTGGTAGAAGAGCCAATGAGAAGAAGTGCCATGCTGGACCTTGTTCTCACCAACAAGGAGGTGCTGGTAGGGAATGTGAAGCTCAAGGGCAGCCTTGGCTGCAGTGATTGTGAGATGGTAGAGTCCAAGATCCTTAGGGCAGCGAGTAGGGCTCTCACAGCAAGCTTACTACCTTTGACTTCAGGAGAGCAGGCTTTGGCCTCTTGAGGGATCTGCTTGGCATCGTACCACGGAGTAAAGCCCTGGAAGGATGAGGGGCCCAAGAAAGGTGCTTAATATTCAAGGATCACCTCCTCCAAGCTCAGAAGCAGTGCATTCCAACAAAGAGGAAGTCCTGCAAAAATGCCAGGAGGGCTGCATGGATGAACAAAGAACTCCTGGAGAAATCCAAATTCAAGAAGGAAACCTACAGTGGGTGGAAGCAAGGACAGGTAGCCTGGGAAAAATACAGAGAAATTGTTGCCCAGTGAAGCCGTGGATGCCGGATCCCTGGAAGTGTTCAAGGCTGGGTTGCATGGGTCTTTGAATAACTTGGTCTAATGGGAGGTGTCCCTGCCCATGGCAGGTGGTTTGTAATTACATGATCTTTAAGGTCCCTTCCAAAGCAAACCATTCTATGATTCTATGAAAAGAGAAAGTGATGAAGCTGTTTTTTGTGATCCTAACCATGGATTAATCCAGTAGTTTCATTTGGACACCAACTTTATTTAAAGCCATATGTGTATAGTTACAGAGCATTTCAGAATTTACCACAAGATAAATACCTTCCCTGTGAAAGTCTTGCTTCTACATCTTCAAGTCTTTTCACTTTCATTTCTTTTTTTCTAAAACTATAGAAAGTCATTGTTAGAATTCTGGATTTTCATCCAACCATCAAGTTAGTCTTGATTGTATTTTCCATTCCTTTTCCATTTTATCCGTCTTCAAATACTTATTTTTATACCTCCATTTTTAGGAAAAATTCTTTTTTATTTAAGTTGAGTAAGAATAATTGCATCCTGCACAATTTTATTCTATTTGTCATTCTGTAAACAGTCATCCACTAAATGTTTTCTTTTTTACTCTTTTTTTCTTCCTTTCTTGAAATAACATTATTTTTCTCTATTGAACAGTGCACTATAAAGTTGCAGCCCTGCCATCAATACTCCTGTGAATATTTATTCCTTAGAAAATCTGCCTATTTTGACAGTGTCTGTCTATATTGCCAAATGAGAGATTAGAGTTTGTTAGCTTACCCACAGACTAGCTTTCACAGGCTAGCTTCTCTTCACTCTTCTTAGGCTCTGTTGAAGACTAGCCATGTCTTTTCTTCTTTATTCTCAGTCTCTGCTGTCCTCTTGTTCCCAGCTGTGCGCCTGTATCCTTGAGGTGAACTTATTTCTTTGTGTCCAAACCATAACCAGGGAAAAGGGAACAGTTAGAGTGTAGATAAGCACACATTTAATCCTCTGAGCTATTTCTGGCCTTTTATTATTTGGCAGTGTAGATACACCTGGTGGGATTCTTTGACTGACAACTCTGAAGGGTCAGCGTTTACATCTGCCCTCATTGAAGTGGAAAATAAATGGAATGCATAACCTGAGGCCATTTGCGCCCCAGTGTTTCAGACACTGTCATCCTTCCTTTCTGTGCCTCTCCAGTTCAGCCTATATTCAGCCAATCCCACCAAGAAGGGATCTCTGGGATGATTGTTTATTAAAGCCAAGGAAAAGTAGGTTACTCTAAACTGTGTTAGATCAAGTTATTCACATTTGCTAAATTGATTTGTCAGCTACTGAGACTTAAAATATTTATGACTGGAAAGCAGCATTTGAAGTAATTAATGTAGCTACATTTAATTAGATATTTCAGCACATTTAAAGGAAAAATAAACTATTGTCTGTATGAAAGCAAAAGCATTTCACATGCAGTGGTTTACTAAAAGAACAGTCACGGTTTTATAATTCTTTTCAACAAAGAGCTTTGTAGTATATTCTGTGTTGAATTAATAGCTACCAAAATAAAATACATTACTCAGCAAATTCCATACACTCTCACATGCTAAATATAGACTGTATTGTTTGCAGGGCATTTTCTGTCAACACATTTTGTATCACAAGTGGCAGCTTTTAGTTTTCATTAAGATGTCATGTTTCATTTTTAAACTATTTGACAGACTTGATATTTACATGTACTGGAAAGAATATAAAGCATGTAATGCCTGCCCACTTAAAGGACACTTGACTCAGGCGACAGACAGTGTCAGAAGCATCAGAAAACAGTAAAGTTTTGTTTTGTTCTGTTGTTTTTTGGAGTTTTTTTGTTTGTTTTGTTTTATTTTTTCGTGGGTTTTTTTTGCTAAAAAGGTTTTGGTTTTGGTTTGTTTAAATATATTGGATGGAATAACAGTGCTGGTCAGATGTCATATGACTTCATCAAGCAATTATTGGTACTAGTATTCATTAATCCATTGTGTCAGCTATATACAGCAGAAAATATTTGGAAAAGTTGTAATGAAAGCATAAACTGTAACTGGACTTAAAACACTACACTTTTAAAGTAGGGCTAATAAAAGAATGACTCTGCAAATTTAGAAGATCATTTGCATTTCAAAGGAAAGAAAAGACATGAGAAAATATAGTTCAAAAAAAGCAATATTTCAGGAAGATTATTTTGTTTCTGTTTTTCTATGTAAAAAATCTGATTTTTCAGACCTTTTTCTTCATGTTCCCATTTTCTGCTAGTCTCCTTCATTACTGAAATAACTTTTCTCCCCTCAGATTACCCTCCCAAAAGTTACTTTCTGAAATTCCTTGAACAGCACTCCTTTACTCAACTTCTTGAAAGTCCTCTTATATACCCTGCTTGTTTTCACTTTGCTGCCTGCCTGCTCCCGTAACTGTACATCTTAGTCATCAGTTCGTCACTTTTGTCCTATGATTCCTAGTCAAGCATTGTAGGTGATTTGGTTTCAAGCCCAATTGTTGGGTCAAAAGGACTGGCAGCAGGGAGGCAGTTCATTTGCAGACAACATGCCAGGTGTAGTGAGCTTCCAGCAGCCAGGAGGCAAAGAAAGTTGGATTCACTCCAGGCATAAATTCTGACCTACATTTTTTGTCAGGTCCTGGACACAAGTTGGTCTATCTCACTCTACAACGAAGAGAGTTTTTAAAAGCTAAATGTCACCCACAACCTCTGGGAAAGGTGATCTTTCCCACAGCAGTCAGAAGTGAGCTGAAACTCAAAAGATTCCGTGTTCTTACTGTATTTGCTACTTATGTTGGAAGGTAGAGTGGTAAATTTAAGGAAACTGGAGAACTAATTATTCTAGTCTGCCTTTCATATTCAGTGGGGTGAAATGTGCACTCCATAAGACAGTTTATCTGTAGAGCTAAGCAGGTAACTAAAAGGCATCAGATTAAGGATACCTATTTTTCTCCACTGAATATAAAAGACCATAAAGGCAGTCATTTCAAATATGGATGTTTATCTCTTAGACATCAAGACATGTGTTGCAACTGAATATGAATATAAAACAGTTAAGGAATTAGAGTTCCCTATGATGGGAATGTTTAGATGACTGATAATCCAGTCCAGTTTCCAACTTCAAATCAACACTGCCAGACTGACATTGACAACAGGCATCACCCACTACCAGTTGTTATCACTGTCTATTTGAAACAGTCATTCTTTGATGATCATATACTACATCAGCTGAGAGTACACAGTGCCACAGAGTGGATGCTGTGTAGTTACTGCTGGTGGCTGTGGACCTTGCCATATTCTTAGTCACCAATTGCAAATTGGCCAGATGTGAGAGCTCTTTAATGAGAAAAAAACAGAATTGAAGTAACCAAACTCTCTTCCCCATCACTTTCTCACCACTGTTTGTTTTTTTTTTTATGCTACTGGCTCCTTTCCCCCCAAAAAAGGAGGGATCTTATCTTCCCCTTACATAGTTCAGCTTATTTGGGGGACTAAGAGTAGTTCAGAATTTGTCAGGCATCTTTCCTATTTCTTCTTCACCCTTTGTTTTTATCTTGCAGATTTTACTGCTTGCACATTTTCCAGTTCTCTTTTTGAGCAATTAAACCACAAGTTTAGTTTTACTTCTTTGCCATTGTGTGTTACTTAAGTACGTACATTTAATTATGCTACAAAATGTCAATGCACTGCTGCTGAACATGTTATTTTGGTTTTCTTATTTTCTTGGTTCATGGCAAATAAACACTATTTATGCTTTATTTAGTTTGCAGTCTGTGCTGTTTCCTGAGTGCAGCAGGCCTCTACTTTGGCTACTAAACTGACACAAATCTACTTCCTTCTCCAAATATGGCAGAGAACCATAAAATCTGAGAACAAAATCTTTCACTGATATTATTTTACAGATAAGCATATTTGGATGTGTAAACATATCTACCTCTGTAAAAACAAACAAAAAACCCAAACAAAAATAAACTCCTCTATGAGTATATGCTTTGTTTCTGCTCTTTCTAGATAGTTTAATCTGAAACCCATAATATTCAGACAATAGAAGAAAGATATCTTTAATGTAACATCTACCTTCAAGTTAAAACCATGACCATTTCTTTCTTTTCCCTATGTGGATCAGCTTCTTTAGCAATTAATAACAGTTTTCCCAGCAAAGATATTCTTTAACCACTTTAGATAGTTTAATTGCTGTATCAGGTTGGCATTAATTTGTCTGTTGTCACTAACAAGTAGTGGGTCACACTATTCATAGTTTAAGCATAACCATGGGGTCTGTTAGACGGGGCACTAGATCATTTAACCTATCCCATCTCCTGAAGAGCATACTGGGCAGAACTTGTATGGACTGATCGAGCTATAGAAAAATCCTAATGTTTTGATATTGCTCTAGGCCCTGTGGTTCAAGAATTTTAGCTGATAGCAGGAAACCAGCTCCTTTCACAGCTCCTGTAGAGTTCTACTCAATAGTCTGGCAGGAGAGAGTAGCATTTTCAACAGATTTCCCTGAAAGTATTTGTTGCTGACAACTTGCCTTTAGCCGTCAAACTGTAAAACTGCCTCCACCTAAGTGGCTGACCAGCCAAATATATTTAGGTTTCTATTTATAAAAGGGCAGACTTTAAAATAACAAATGTAGTTTTTCTCTGTCTAGACATAACTACAGGAAGCATGAGATATGACAAAAATTATGCAACGTGCGCCACCACACTAACAGATGTACAGGTGCCCTTGGCAAGAACCTTTTAGTGAAAGCCATAGTGAAATCACACTCAATTTCATTTTCACCTACTCTTTCGGTAAACACTTGTGAACTGCCGGCACGTATTTCTGGAAATGGTGAGGAACTTGGATAATCATCCTTTGGTCTGTCAAAAGTGCTCATTTGAGACTTCCAACTTTGTACCAAATGGAATTGACATCTTCTGTGCTTTTAGAATAAGAAACATTTTGTATTTCAGACTTTATTTGCACTTACATTGTGTCACGGTTTAACCCCAGCTGACAACTAGGACCATGCAGCTGTTTGCTCACTCCTCCCTCCACTCCCCTTCCCCAGGTGGGATGGGGCAGAGAACTAGAAAAGTGAGAAAACTCACAGGTTGAGATAAAGACAGTTTAATAAGTAAAGCAAAAGCTGTGCACACAAGCAAAGCAAAAAAAGGAATTCATTCACTACTTCCCATTAGCAGCAAGGTATTCAGCTGTCTCCAGGAAAGCAGGGCTCCATCATATGTAATAGTTACCTGGGAAGACAAAATGTCATAACTCCAAATGTTCCCTCCTTCCCTTCCTTCTTCTTCCCCCAGCTTTATACACTGAACGTGATGCCATATGGCATGGAATATTCCTTCGGTCAGCTTGCATCACTGTCCTAGTTGTGTCTTTTCCCAACTTTTTCTGCGCTCCCAGTCTACTCGCTGGTGGGGTAGTATGAGGAGCAGAAAAGGCCTTCACTGCTTAGCAACAACCAAAAACATTAGTACGTTACCAACATTATTCTCACCCTAAATCCAAGACATAGCACTATATCAGCTGTTAGTAAGAAAGTTAATTCTATCCCAGCTGAAACCACGACAATATTTTATTGAACAATAAGAATAGATACGATGAGTAAGGCAAGCCACAATTTAGGAAGCAGAATAAAAAACATTTCTGCAGATTTTGATCCACATACATTTTCAAAATATTGGAAGTCTGCAGGAAGACGTGTTTTTGTGGTTCAGGTGAGGATGCAAGCCTTGACCTTGTGCTAACTTCACTTCAATAGCTCTTTGGGATTAGTCAGGTTTATCTCATATATGGTTCTCTTTTGTGGGTAGAAGAGGGAAAAAGCTTTTCAAAACAAAAGTGTTTCAAGGTGTTTTGAAAAGAAAACAAAACATCTGAATTCTTTATGGAACAAGGATTAGGCAAAAACACAGTGAGAAATTGTAACAGAATTTCACATAAATGAAGGCCTTCAGAAGTTAAGTGTCTGATTTATGCTACTTGCATGGGATGTCTCAGGATGGGAGTAACAGTCGTTAGGAAGAATTTATCTTCAGAATGAAGGAAACCAACATTTCTCCCTTAAAGTAGACATACCACTTTTATATCCTTAAAGTTGGATGTTAATTACACCCTAGAGGTTTATTCTAAGTACTTTTAATGTAACATAGACTTTTTCAGAGCAGTTCAGAATAGGAAAATTGTGACAAACAGGCTAGCCTACATAATTTTATTGGATGCCAGCATTTCCTGAATATCTGTCCTTAAAGAAATCCAGCCACAAACATGTGGACAAGATAGCTCCAATCAATACATCATGCCACTGTCTAGGTTCACTCCTAGAAAATCCTAGGAAAAAAGTTACTTTGAGAAAGAAGACTGACACCCATTAAGCTGTCTGGTAAACAGCTTTTGCACATTTTTAAATGCCAGAACTAGAATAATTTTTTCATGTTTGGGAACAAAAATAAATACAAAATGTTTTCATTATGTACATGCTTATCTGAGATTAAGTGAATAATGATTTTAAGCAGATAATGTTAAGGACAGAATTTAAACAGCATATTTGTTATTAGTTAAAGCAAATGTAGTAAAAAAAAACCAAAAGTTTTTTTTTTTTTTTTATGAGATTTCAGAAAAAAAATACCAACATTGTTTCAAATGTCTTATTTTGATGGTGTTGCTTTCCCAATATAAATTTTTTTTATGAATACATTTTTTTCTAACCAGCTCTAAAAATGATTCTCCAGTTTAGTTAAAACAGTTTTCTGTTATGGTTTTCTGTTAGGTTGTTTTTCAAAATACATGGGTGTGGATGCTTAAACCAACATTACTTTTTTTCCAAGAAAATCTAAGTGTACAACAGCTAATTTTAGCATACTCCTAAAGATTTAATATAATAAAAAAGTTTAATTAAAGTTTATTTTATCTTTTTTTTTCTATTTTCATTTACATCCTCATTTTCTATAAAACTACTACCTGTGCTTATTTCTAGTTGCTTATATTAACATTAATTATATATATTTATGCATGTATGTTTATAATTCATCTAATTTTTAACTTCCAAGACTAGTTCAGACATTCAGTTTCTCGTTATGTACCCTTCTGAATTTTCCCTGGGTTTTTTTGTTAGATAACTGTCGTGGATGGTGTGATGCAATTCACTCACAAGAGAGAAGCAACGATATATTTATTGATATAAAACAGCGATTTAACAAAGCTTGATAGTAAATGCAACAGTGTTTTAACAATATTTGTTGGCAAAGTACACTTAGTTATTTACTGCATAGAGGACAGGGTCAGACAAAACTGTCAGGATGACCCTCCCATTGAGTCATAAGGTCTTTCTAAACTCCTTCTGAAAGAGGAGTCTAGATGCAGCTGGATCCAGTCTTAGTCCCAGACTTGATCAATGTTTTACATCTAAAGGATTCTACATGCAACAGTAAATATAAGATATAATCTTAGTGAAGCTTCAAAGCTTAGCATGTTATTACCGAGGATCTGTTGCAGAAAGGAATCTCTAATCTTCAAGGCGTAATCTTGAGAGGCGTCTTTACCCAAGGGGAGATCCTGACATGTAGCCCACTGCCATGCAGGAGAGCTCAAAGGGCTCTTAGGCTGTTCATTATTTATGGGGGTAAGATGACAGACTTATACTCATATTTGCATGTCGACCCCAGTATCAGTGGGATGGTTAGGTGGGCACATTGCTAAAGTTAGCCCTAGGCAATTGTGTTGTATTGTGTTGTCTGCCCCAAATCTATTTTGAGCTGGGTGTAGCCATCACGACCAGACACATCCATTATGACCACTGGTGGTTATTGCTTGGGCAGGATTACAGGAAATAAAGGTCAGGTTGATGGAGGTGGGGGAGAACACCATCTTCCTACTCTGTGAAGATCTTTATGTCTCAATCAGATTTCTAACCAGGGCACTTTTCTTACAATTAGGAAGCAATTCATATATTGACATTAAGAAATGGACACTCTCCTCTTTCATAGTTTCCTTATTCCCTATGTCTTAATTTTGTTCTTTTATGCCTAGTCTTTTCAGTGTATTTTTCTTTTCTCTCTGTCATTCATACCTCTGTTACCTCTCTTGCTCTTTCTTGTTTTCGTCTGATTTCTCTTTGTAATTTTACATTTATTGTATCTTACAATATTCCTATTTTATCTTTAATTTTTATTTCCATTCCTCTAGTGAGCTTATTTTTCAAAGAAGCAGTAAAGCCTTTGCTGTTTCCGATTTAGCTTCCAAACAAGGAAATTTAGTGAATGAAGTCAGAACTGTCCCTTCTCCCTCTTTCTGATAAATATTTCTCTTTTCCCCGTCTACAGGGACTGGACTGAAGGTGGAGGATTTCTTCTGACCTACTGTTAATAATAAAAAGGGCAACTTTCCAGAAAGAAGGCAAACAATATAGGTAAATTCTAAAGGACGCTTATTCAATAAACATGATGCTGTTGGACTGAATACAGGAAGAAAAAATAGAAGTGAAGTACCCACTGTTTTAAACAGTGATTTTCACTTACCCTTTAATGTAACTGTCCTGATTTCACCTGGGAAAAAGTTAATTTATCTTTCTAGTGATTGCTGTGAAAGGAACATCAATAATACCTATTGGTTTTATTTGTTGCTAAGTGATGTTTAGATTATTTGAGGACTTCTTTTTTCAGCTTCACATACAGGAAGAGACTATTCCATAACATAGACATCATACTCAGTATATCAATGGGGGTTTGCTGGAGAGCAGGAATCCGTGATCACTGCACAGGACAGTGCCAATTCACCAGAGTGTGGTGTTATTATTAGTTTTATTTTTTCCTTTTATGATATTTTTCTATTAAATTAAAATTGAAAACCAAAGACTTTAGTTTTCCATTCTCTTCCACTTCTGTTTCTTCTCCCTTGTTGGGGGAAAAGGGGCTGCATGGTGGGAGTAAAACCATGACAGTAACATATGCTATATTTTTAAGGTTAACAGCATAAACATGAATCTTCAAAGTAATTGGGGGTTTTGGGGTGTTTTGGTTTTGGGTTTGTTTTCTTTTTACTAAATAGACATTAATTATCTAATATAAAGCTATTCCCTCTGTTATGGTGTGCAAGCAGATGATTGGAGCCTGATGTAAATTTTAGCTAACAGAACATGAGAAACTGCTGGAGGTGATGTTAGAAATAGCTGGACATTACAGGCAACAGGGCAAGAAGCTGAAAAATAGTACTGTGAGGGATGTCCAGATATCACAGATAGTTCAGGAGGAGATATGCAATAAACGGCTGAGCTTTGAGGCAAGCACTGGGGGCCAGATGGGGAAAAGGAATCTCACAGGTACTTTACAGATGGGTGATGTTAGCACTTATACTGAATGTTTCCGCTCATATGTGTGTTCTGACTAATATTGTCATTATCAAGCAGATGTAAGAGTTAGGATAAGGAGTCTGTACTGAACTTAATACAAAACAGGCTAAACTGAGTTTCATAAGGTCTGGAACGGGACTGGGGG
>NW_015090999.1:3085393-3099664 GCF_001431845.1 Calidris pugnax | reverse complement strand
GGCGGTAACATGAAAAAACCCTTTCTGTAAACCAAGGGCTGCAACAGTATTTCATCTAATTGGACATAGACACAAAAGTGACTTCAGGATTCCCACTGATGAATGTAGCTAAGAAGAGGAATAACAAGCTTGGTCCCCTGGAGGGAAAATGATTCCTCATTGCTTTGTTAGTTGGCACCATCTCAATTGATGAAAAGGCACCTTTGGCAGACTATATGGAGATTATGTTTCCATCCTTCTGGCTAAAATGAAAGTCATGATGGGAAAAGGAATCAGAATCAGCAGTGACAGAACTCAAGAAATGCTAAGACAAAAGAAGCAGTAGCAATCACTTATCCACCAGGACAAGATTCAGCCTAAAATCAGGAGCAGACTAAATCTGAAATGATTGAAAAAGGACATTCACCAAAGAGAAATTAGTAAATGCAAAACCCCTGCATGCTCCTTCAGTACTTCCTGATGATTCTTCCAATGTTTAAAAACTTTAAAATATCTATTGTCACATCATTAGTGATATGCTTGAATTTACAGAGATTTCTTCACACTGAAATCAGTAGAAGCCCAATCATAGAATGGTTTGGGTTCAAAGGAAGCCTTAAAGATCATCTCGTACAAACCCCCTGCGATGTGCAGGGACACCTTTCAATAGATCAGGTGGCTCTAAGCCTCATCCAATCTGACTTTCAACCATTCCAATAGCAGGGTGTCCCCAGTTTTTCTGGGTGTCATGATTTGGACATTGGGCAACCAGTTCCAGTATCTCACCACTCTCATTATAAAAATGTTCTTCCTCATGCCCAGCATAAATCTACCCTCTTTCAATTTAAAATCATTGCCCGTTGTTCTCTCACTGCAGGCTCTGGTAAACAGCCTCTGTGCCTTTCTTATAAACCCCCTTCAAGTATTAAAAGGACACAGTAAGGTCTCCCAAGAACCTTCTCCAGGCTGAACAACCCCAACTGTCTCCACTCATCCTCATAGGAGAAGAGTTCCATCCTTCTGATCATTTTTGGAGTCCTACTCTGGACTGACTCCAACAGGTCCATGTCTTTCCTGGGCTGAGGACTCCAGATCTGGATGCAGTACTCGAGATGGGATCCCACCAGAGTGGAGTAGAGGGGCAGAATCACCTCCCTCAACCCGCTGGCCATGTTTCTTTTGATGCACCCCAGGATATGGTTGGCTTCTGGATTCCAAGCACACATCATCAGCTCATGTCCAGCTTTTCATCCACCAACACCCTCAAGCGTCTCTCCTCAGGGCTGCTCTCAATCCCTTCATTCCCCAGCCTATATTGATATCGAGGGTTGCCACAACCTATCTGCAGGACCTTTTACTTGGCCTCATTGAACTTCATGAGGTTCATGAGTCCACTTCTTGAGGTTGTCCAGGTTCTGCTTGGTGGCATCCCTTCCCTAAGGCTTGTCAAACACACCACCCAGCTTGGTGTCATCTGCAAACTTGCTGAGGGTGCACTCAATCCCGCTATCAGTGTTACTGATGAAGATATTAAACAGTACCCCTGAGGGATACCAACATAGCCCAGTAGGTCAAACAGATTTTGTTTTAGCAAAAAGCACTGCTAAAGAAAGTTTGAGAAGCAAAAAAAATACAGTGGTCTATCTGTGAATGAAACAATCAATCCAGAATATTATCTCAATAGCAGCCAATACAAACTTTGGTGTCAAAAGGTGCATTCCCATTGACATCTATGACCTCAGGAATACCACAGCAGGCAGCTGCGTATAGAATAAGAAACAAAAAGACTATGGAAAAAATAAAATCTATTCGAAAGGACAAACCAAAGATACCAAGAAGGTAGTGCACGAATGAAATGATTCTGTGCTTTGAAGAACACAAACTTTTGTGGGTTTTTTTATTCAGATAACATAGCATTAAGAATTTAAATCTCAAGTATGAGCACAACAGAAGATCTTATGCATGAATATCTGTGGCACATGGATGAAATTTGGTAAGTTGTATACAGACCGAAAACAGACCAGTGAATGAACAGAGTTGGCTAAGACGTTAAAGGCATCATAGAACAAAAAAAACAAGTAATAGACTGTTTCTTATTTTTTTAGAGGAGGCTTCCATTTCCTCTAGCATCAGTCGTCCTGCAAGACATTCACAGGATTCTGTACAATGATGTTAAGCTATTTTTGCTCATAGGCTTTGATAGCACTGTACACATGCTCTGCCTTAGCAGATGGTGTTTAATTCTAATCTTCTATTCTGTAGAAACAATACCACACAAGTGATTTGCCTTGAGGTTGTCTCTGCAGTATTTCATTGGCTGACCTCTCAGCCATTCACTGTATTTCAACAAGTGACAGAAAATATCTTCAGGCAATCTCTCTCCTGATACACATACTGGATGCCTGGACAAGAACAGACAAGCTTGCAGGACCATTGCTTTGATGCTCAGTATTTGACAACACTCTAAAATATTAGTGTTTGGAAGCTTATCGTACCAATTTATACCAGCAAGGGCATGAAGAAAACATAAATTGACTAAGATGATTGATGTGGTGGCTGAAGACCGTTCAAATTCTGTAGCTGTACAGAAGAATGATGATTATAACTGGACCATGACAGATGTTAGATGAAAGAAAGATTTTAATAGACCTTTAAGCATATGCACAAGTATATGCACATTTATTTTTTTCCCTCTGAAATGTGACAACATTGTTGTTAAGATGGCTACCCAATAGGGGGCATTTAAGAATACATCCTCTGTGAGACAGGACATTTTGGGTGGAAGAAAGAAGTCAGAATGGCATCGTCTTGGCTCTTGCAATTTTTCCTTGTCTACAGATCATGACCGGGGAGTTTTAGGTATAGCACAGGTTTTTTCTGTGCTATACTTTTTCCACTGTCAACCCCATAAAAGCAATTTATTTCCTAAAAAAATGCATTTTCAGAGTAATGCAATTTGGTTTATATTCAAATATATTTTTCCTTGGTAATCTATTTTATATTCAAATATGGTTTTCCTTGGTTTTGTTTGTTCTTTTTAAGCATGAACAAATAAGACAGATATCTCTTCTGACCTTCCGTTTAAAAACTAATGTTATGTCTTTCTGACATAACATTTGACACAAATGTCTTTGTGCTGAAATTGGAAGCCCAAAGGCAAAATGCTCTTTGTCTTGAGGAGAGAGATGAGACACTCTAAAAGTTAATCCCAAATACACAGAATAAGTCTTCTCCTTTGAGTGTAGGTAATAATTTCTTAAGGCCTTATAGGGCTGAGTAAATTCAATCTTTGTACACTCTCTGTTCGTCCGGTCTGTACATACACTTAACCTTAAGACTTGGAACTGTTTGGGGTTTTTTGTCCCTGATTTCTGAAAAATGTAATAACAAGGGCTTACATTCAGTTGATCCATTCTAAGATTTGAGATACTTGGTCTAAGGTCAAAGAGCTTCAAAAACACCTGAGCACGCAACAAGCATATTTAACTATAACCCAAAGGGTATAACATTCAGTGCTTTATTTTAATGTTATTTTTTTGTAAATAGCACAGGCTGCGTGCTTTTTTATGTGTGTTTTGTTGTAACTATTTCATGGGAGATTCAAATTGAAAGTTATGAAGATGATAAACATGAAAGAAAATGAGATTTGAATATTTATGGCCACTGGAGTGAAGAAATTTTTGAGACCAAGACATATCTTCCAGTTTCCTCCAATCAAGAAAGAGGAGTATAGCATGCAATAAAAACCTAAATGGCCCACTGACAGCTTTACCAGTTAGGAGGTCCTGAGCACAATGTGTAGGTAAGTGTAATGAATTCAACATTGCGCAGAAGACTGGACTCATGATAAATCTGATAATTAGTCACCTGCACCTACACAGTAAATCTTATTTGTAGAGCTTGCTTTGAATGTGCAGATCAGCATACACTGAGAATCATGGAGTCTGAGCCATAAGGGTCTGTGTTTTAAATTGAAAATTAGTGGGTTTCTTTCCCCTTCAGTTCTGCAGGAAAAAAATAAAAATCCCAAATATCTGTAATTTTCCTTTGTCAAAAACAGTTAAATATTATTGTATTCAAAAGACATTTAATCCAAGTGAACTATTAATGGTGAAAAAAATATTGATAAAGTCTAGTTATGACAAGGTATTATGTAGTGATTTACATAAAATTCATTAATTTCTTGAATGCTTATGATATTGAATCTTACTTGGGATTTAGGTTGGCAAATTTTGTATACTTTAATACATATCTTCACATAATAATAATATGTGGTAATAACTTCTGGTTCACTTTAAAGCTGGGCTAGTCTAGTAGAAGGTGTTCCTTCCCATGACAGCGGGATTAGAACTAGATGATCTTTAAGGCCCCTTCCGACTCTAACCATTCTATGATTTTATGATTAAATAAAGCCCAGAAGAGAATAACAATTGGGGAAAAGCATTATATGAATTAAGACTGTAGAGTCCTAATGTGAGTCTGTTGTGTAAGGTCTTTTTTAGTCAATGGACTCACTTCAGCTGTCTAAATATTGATGACTGGTTTTGATGTTTTAGGGTTTCTGTGGCATCAACACAAGACTGGAAGAGGTTACAAAAGACCTGTGGTAGAGCTGTGTTCTTCTGGAGTGGCAGATGGAGGTCAGAAGAATTCTTAAGCTCATAAACTGACACAATGAATCTTTGTCCAGGTGATTTATTTTTCAAGTAGTTGAGAGAGTCAAGAGACCCAAGATAATTAGTTAGCTGAACAAATGTAATTGTCTATAGCCACAGTGTTTCTGAAAGGATATATACTTTCTGGTACTTTATCAGTGGCTGAAGGAAAATGAGATCTTGTCAGCTGTATGAGTAATAAATTCTAATTATTGAATCTGACTTTCTGAAAAGACAGGAGTGTCCTGTTGCATATATAGTAGCTCCTTATACGGAAGCACATAGCTGAGAAAAATAACCACCTTTATTTTAAAATTTCAATGATAGAAAATATTATAAAATCACTGCACTTTTCCTTGATGACTAGTTACTCTCACTCTTAGAAATTCTGTTTGGTTTTTCAGTCATTATGGCTTCCATTACCATTCCTTGCTTTTCTATTATACTGCATAGCCATCTAATTTCAAATTCTTGTTCCTCATGTAGGTCACAGACTTATAGCCTGTGATTTATTCAGCCATTTAATCTTGTTCAGAATAAACTAGATTTATGCAGACCTTGAATTGCTCGCAATAAGGCACACTTTCTGATCCTTTAGTGATTTTCCTGTCTCTTGTCAGGTGGGGCTTTTTTGTATCTCAGTATTCTTGAAATGGTTCTTACATACCAAAGAAGCTTCTTTTGAAGTGTTTAAATCTGAACTGGACAGACCATTCAAAATTAGTCACTCCAACCCTGGTTGTTGAAATAATACAACCTTTTTATTTAATATTTCTGTGATACTATCCTATATCCTAGCTGGTTCTAGCTGGTCCCTGTAACAATACTTGGAATGGTGACTTTTTTCCTTCTTTATTTCTCTAGCTATTTCAATTCTACTTTTGTTTTCTGTGGAAATTCCACAGACATAATCAAATCCAACACCTATAGAAAAATTAACATCCTACCATTCACAACCGGTACCAGAAGATGTAAATTAGGAGCTCTAGATTTTTTGCTTAAGGAATGGCTTGCATTCAGATCTGTGAATGAGATCTAGTTTTAGAAAATATGCTTCTCTGTTCCTTAGATTTGCACAATATAATATCAGTTAAATATGTAGCCTAAGTCTGTTGAAAAAATGTCATCACACCACCGGCCAATATAAGCTTGACCAATAGCATAGAATAATTTCCTTATTAAGGTAGAAAAACACTTTTTCTGTTTTCCACAATATATTGATTGCTCTTGAGTGGGATGCTATATCTTTTCTTACTGATCAGTTCTGACCTACTTGTCATCAAGAAATCATCTTCACAGATGGTTATTATAGTAAAATAACAGAATTTAACATGGAAGGCCAATTTTGAACTTCAGTCTGATGTCTTAGGAGAACACAGCAAGCAATATTACAGAATCACAGAATCTTCGTGGTTGGAAAAGACCTCTGAGATCACCGAGTCCAACAATACACACACAAAAGACTCCCACAATCTCAGGAACTAGAGCATCCACTGAAGAGCCATGTCTACATGTTTCTTAAATACCTCCAGGGATGGTGACTCCACCACCTCCCTGGGCAAGCCGTTCCAGTGCCAGTAAAGTAATTCTTCCTAATACCTAATCTAAACCTCTCCTGCCACAACTTCAGACCATTTCCTCTGGTTCTGTCATTAATCCCTTGGGAGAAGAGGCCAACACCCACCTCTCTACAACCTCCTTTCAGGGAGTTGTAGAGGGCAATGAGGTCTCCCCTCAGCCTCCTCTTCAAACTAACCATACCCAGTTCCCTCAGCCTCTCCTCATATGACTTGTTTTCTACACCCCTCACCAGCTTTGTGGCTCTCCTCTGGACACGCTCCAGCACTTCAATGTCCTTGTAGTGAGGGCCCCAGAACTGAACACAATACTCGAGGTGAGGCCTCACCAGTGCTGAGTACAAAGGCACAATGACTTCCCTACTCCTGCTGGCCACGCTATTCCTGATACAGGCCAGGATGCCGTTGGCCTTCTTAGCCACCTGGGCACACTCCTGGAAAATTTGAAGCCACGGGGATGCCATAGGAAATAATATATCCAGAGGCACAGAGAATTCACTGCTAATAGAAATTTTTTTCTAATAGCGATTTTTTATGCCCACTGCAGAAGCTACCAGTTGGAATTTTCCTTACTACGTACCTATTACATACTCTCCACAGCCCGAGAGTCCTAATGTTGCCATCTCTGATTTTCACATTGTGAGAGCCATATTTATTCCAGTAGTTTACCTCAGAGAGCTTTGCAAATGGATTCTTGCCTTTGATACTTTATGTTCTGTCTGGATCCCACAACAAGAGATATTTAATGGATAAAATCTAAGTATTACAGCGTCTCTGACAGTTTCAGACATCTGAGTGCTAGTACCTTTTCTAAGTCCAGATAATCAGATGGGTGTATCCTTTAGTGAAAAAGGGAAAGCAGAAATAACATCTAA
Source organism: Calidris pugnax (assembly GCF_001431845.1). Classification (NCBI taxonomy): domain Eukaryota; kingdom Metazoa; phylum Chordata; class Aves; order Charadriiformes; family Scolopacidae; genus Calidris; species Calidris pugnax. The sequence continues at coordinate 3,092,578 of NW_015090999.1, read as the reverse complement.
GAAGCTAAATTTGGGTTTTGTTTGTTTTCCATGTATATGTCCTGACAAAGACTACACAGCTATCTGTGCATCATGTCCCTAATCATAATGTCTATGTGTAGCAGCGACTGCAAAGGAGTAGGCGGTGCACGGAATTTCACAAAAAAATTAGCCTAATCTATAAACAGTACAATAAAAGCTGGAGGTTTGATTATATATGCTAAAAAACAATTAAGAGGATAGTATTTACTTTGCTTACCGATGCCATTTGTTTTTGGACAACAAAAAAAGGCTAGGATATGTAAATGTCTTTTTCTTATATTTAAGCATATTTTTCTATTGTTCCTTCAGTGTGTGATGTTACTATTTCTTTTAATATGGAACTTATTTTCTTATTTCATTAAAGTCCTTTGCACTGATATTAAAAAGACCATCATCTCACTGAACATACATTGCACTAAAATGTAGGCAATGTTTGATAACAACCTCTTTAAAATTTTTTTCCCAACTAGCAGGTGTGCTCCACAGTTCAATTTTGTGCAGGTGGCTTTGAAAACAATTAAATGAGTCAGACCAAAAAATACCCACACTATTTATTAGAAAAAATAATTGCATAGAGTTTTTAGCAATATCAGGGTGATTGTGAAAATATGACTATGGGTAAATCTTAGATGTTATGTTTGAAGGATTCTCCTCCTTGAAATACAACCCTTTCTTAATCTGTTCTTGAATTAACACTTGCAAAGACTAATACATTATTTCTGTATTTCAAACACAGTCCCAGCCCACACAAGATCCATAGATCATGAACAGAAGTCTATCATTAAGCATAGGCTTTCATCAAGATGTGGGCTTGAATTTTTATAGTGCTTAAAAAAAGATTACTGCAAGGCACTCTGTATTATTCTGGGAATGAATCAATGGAGAAAACTGATACTCTTATACTACAGAAGAAAGTGTAAATAAGTTAGAAGACTACATTGATAATTGCTTTATGGGTATTGCTCACTGATTTGTCTTGTACATGTACACATGCACACAAATCTTACAATTTAAAAATTACAAAAAGTTTGAGGCTTATTTTACACAATATGACTAAAAAGAAGTTTCTAAAGAAAAGGATATCAAGACAGAATTTACTTGAAAAACAGATTTAAGTATTGCATGATTTTACAATAGAATGGATAATAATGAAGAGTGAATAACACATAATTAGCTAAAATTGAAATTACAGTTTGGAATTTTATTATAAAAAATATTGTTCTAGGTATCATATTTCATAATATGGCAATAAATTATTGGTTTGTTCTATGAATTAAACTGTTTCTCTCATTATATGTATTGTGAACACTAGGTAATACATTTTTACATTTTTAAAATCCGGCTAATGCATAAAAAGATAAACAGCCTAGTGATAGAGCTCTACAAAGGTCGTACTTAATTTTAAGCTATATTATGATTTACGAAAGTAAGAACAAGGTCAATGAACATTTAAAGCTGGATTGACTGTAGAAGACAGAAACTTGTAGCTGAAGTACAATGTTTGGGTTTAGGTATTGCTCTCATGGTGCAATAAGAAACCGAGGCATTTAAAATCTGCACAATATACAAAGAGACCTGAGCATCTTAGGGGGATGGTCCAAAAAGACTGGTATTTTAATAAGAGCTATATTCCAACTTCTTCCTTGAGCCTCCCTCACATTCTTGGAAAATACATTTTCCTTGATTACAGATACTGATCCCACTCTTTTCATATGAACCTACATCACAGATCATGTTTAGTGAGCCATCAGGTTTTTATGAAATATCCTAATATTAATCACCAAGAAATAATCTTGGTTTATCCTTAGCTAAAAGGTGTTCAAATCTTTATTTCTGGCATCCAGGAGTTCAGATCTGTATTTCTGACATCCAGGACAGTTTCTTAGCACTATGCTATAGACAAAGCAAAATTAGACAGGGTTAGATTAGCAACCAATAGACAAGGTTAGATCATGACTACTGAAGTCATGATACTGCACAGAAGATAATGAAAAATTGGTGAAGTTCATCAGGCTTTCTATAGGCCTTTTGATTTCAGCAGCTTACAAGTGTAAGACACTATTCATGTATTTGTTTGCTTGCTCTTTACAAAGCACATCAACTCCTTGACCTTATTGATGAAAATAGAAAGGAAAGAAGGAATCTAGAAAAAAACCATATTTTTTATGGTCACTATGTTTTCATAAAACTACCAAGGAGAAAAAATATAGTCAACAGCTTAAGACTGAGAAAAAACAGTACTCTAACTAGTTTTAATGCTTTAAAATATAAACAATTTTCTTTAAAAACAAGCAATCAGTGAAAATATTTTAAGAGTAGCTGATCATTATCTTGTCTACAGCCACGAGGCAAGACTGAAGTTTCCAACATCGTTTTAAGTGAGAAAAGTACAATTACGAGCATAAAATGGCTAAGGAAAATCACTATTAATAACATAATAAAAAAAATACGGATTTTGTCAACGAATTGAGTGTCTTAAGAAATAGTAAAATAATTATCTAATTAATTGATGTTAAAAGACTGTGGGTGGCAGAACACATTGAGTATATTTGTTTGCTTCCAGTTTTTTACTAGTAGTTTATTCAATATTAATTATAAAACACACTATTGATGTATCGATTTTTTAGATTCCCTTGAAATTTGAACAAAATTAATTCCTGTATATTTTTCTTTTGTGTGATGACACAAAAACCTAGTTGTATGAAGAGATTCTCCTTTCTAGGCTGTACAACTCAGTTGTATGAAGAGTTCCTCCTTTCCAGTCCACGGAAGACACCCTGAGAACCTTTAAGAGAGCTAAACCAAAACACTGTCTCTTTATAGGTGGTCTTAGTAATAAAAGCCACAGAAAATGGCAATGTGGTTATCTTGGGCAGCCAAAGTTTTGTACTTGCTAACAGAGCCTTACTTGTGTTTTCTCACTAGTTAACATTTGTCTTCATGCAGATTCATCAGTCAATATTTACAGTCCTGTTGTTGACAAGAAAGAGGAATTTGGATATGGGCACTGGAGGTAGAACTCAGTCAACAAAAAGTTTCAAAGCAGAACAAACTAATAACTAAGTAAATAGGAACTGATAAAAGCAAGAAAAGATAACATCATGGATTTTTGAGGATTATTAAAGAAAACTGTAATCTTAGAGTGCTTTTATCAGAGGAAACAGAGGTTCAGGTAGGGTCAGGATCAAAAAAAAGAGGGGTACTATGAGAGACTAATTTAAAAAACTGAAGTTCATATTACTGTGGTGACAGGGCAACCTCATCATATTCAAAGCACTTTTTCTTTTTTTTTTGACAAAATAGAAAAAAATAGGAAAGAGTGACAACTGATGCACTGAGAATTTGTATTCTAGATAGCCAAAGTCTGGAAAAAGAAAGAGTGACCTTCACAAAGAAATAATTTAATTCATATCACCCAAAAGATGAATGGCAGTACTGAGACTGAAATTTACATCTTCTAAATTGAATCCAGTCCAGTTACTTTGCACTTCTTCTTGTGTTAGAAAAAAAGTGAGTTTTAGAAAAAGAACCAGATTAAGGAAGATTGCTAGGGAAGTGTGGGAAGAAAGTAATGTGTTAATTCCAATGCACACCAAACTGGATTAAGAGGGAGAGGAGAAATAAATACTACTAATATTAAAACAAGCAAGTAAGAAAAAAAAACCCAGGAAGATGTTCAAGGTTCCCAGTATGAAAGAAAGACACTAAAATGATGTTATATTACAGATGTCTGAGTAGTACCACATGGCATGGAGGAAAATATATTTTAAAAATGTTTGTAGGAAAAAAATGGAAATTTTGAGGCATTGAAACTATGTGTCTTAACAGCCAATATTGTGCTTCTGAGACTTAAAAAGGCTGGCTGAATTTCTCAAAAAATAGACTTATATTGTGTCATATGATTTAAATGCCTTAAAGTTGAAACTCTTCAAAAGAACTGGTATGAAAATATTTTCTGTAAAAATTTTATCTCAATTTTTGTTTTTAATAAACTTCAATACATAGAAATACTTCAGTGGCATCTTTATAATATATTTTAGAGTGATAAAAAGCACCTTGTAAAAGTTGATTAGTCTAGAGCACTTGGTTCATAAAGAATGAAAACAGCTATTATAAAAGTTGTAATGGCTGTAGGAGATCAGACTGTCATTTTGAATGGAATTATTCTTACTTTTCTTAGAAATATATTAGCAAGGTTATGTGAGACACTAAAAAATTCTGAGTACAATTCTGATGAGTATGTTTTCTTTCAGGTTCCAGTGTAGAAATATAAGATATTTAAATTGTTATAGACATACATGTGTTGTTTTAGGCATCCATTTTTGGGTTTTGTTCCCTTTTACTTCTGTTCCCGTGCCTGAAGTGTATCACTAGGTGAGCACCATAACAGTAAACGAAGTAGAAGTAAATTAATCGTCAATTATTATTATACCTCTCTATGAAGACAGGCTGAGAGAGTTGGGGTTGTTCAGCCTGGAGAAGAGAAGGCTCCGGAGAGACTTGATTGCAGTATTGTACTCTATAAAGGGGATTTATAAGAAGGATAGGGACAGACTTTTTATTAGCATCTGTTGCGATAGGACAAGGGGTAATGTTTTTAAACAACAGAAGGGTAGATTTAGATTAGATATAAGGAAGAAATTTTTTACAATGAGGGTGATGAAACATTTAAACAAATGAATCCTTTTGTGTGTGTCTGGTTTGCGTCTTATTTGATTTGCTTTATACTACATATATGGTAAACAAGATGCCCTAAAGGGGTGAGCTAGATCAGCATCAGGACCATAGAATTGTTGAAACAAAGTTTTGATGCATCCTGCTAGGAGAAGTAGTCAAAACATGCATGATTATAGAATTACCAAGTGTATTACCACAGCTAATGTGTATGGGATGAGAGATTTCATATTCAGGAATAATGCAATACTTCTCTCCCTTGGGGAAAGAAAAATGGGGCATTGTGAATTTATGACTGACAGTCTCCAGTTCACGGAATGTCACTTGTACAATGCTCCATGAATAGAAATGTTCAGTGTTCCTTTTTCTCTGTTTTACAATAAATAGTTTACCTACCTAATCTGTTTGTTTTCAGAATTGTCATAAGCTTTGATTGTATTACTGTAAAAGTATTTTGTAAGATAGGTAGGAGCCTACAGTCTAAACTTTTGTGAAAGTGGCTAGTCATAACTGGTAAGTGTCAAATTCAAGCATATGATCTCAATCTTAAAGTGGTCTCCAAAACACATTTAAATTTTATTACAATTAATGAAAGTAAATGAGGATTTTGAAGAGATGCAGCTCTTCAGAACCTGCTTATTACCATGGAAAAATATGTTTCTTGGAATATATAAACTATTGTATTTTCATTATATAAAAATACCCTAGATTTCTCTCTTGTGTACTGTGATAATGTCCATGAAATTACAGAGAAGACAGCGATGACATAAAAGAAATTAGCAAAACAAAACATCACTCACTCTACATTGCTTTCATAGAATCCAATTGCAAAACTATGACTAAAGACACTAGTCTTATGTTTCTTTTTCCTTTCATTATTTTCAATAAATTTTAAGCCATTTTTTAAGAGTGTACAACTTAAATGTCGTGGTAAATATGAAAATTTGTTGTAGCTGTGTAAGCATAAACATAAAAAAAACCCCAAATTATTTTTTTACACAAGTTCTGAATATACTGAAGAACATTCATGCAATAAAATAACTGGTAAGTGATAACAGGTTACTTCATTGTGTATGTCTTATATATCATTCAACAGTTACTTTACTCTTTATAAAGAACATCATCAGTAGGTTTTTCTCATTTGATTTTATCTTTTGTGAAGAAGTATAAGCTTGTTTATAGCATTTGACTTAGTATAGAGAAGACCTAAGGTGAAAAAAGACCCATTGAAAGCATACTAATGCCTGGCTGATATATTTCCTGAAGTCATCTGTGACAATTAAGCATTGAATGGGGACATTTCCATTGGATTTCTGAAGTGCACAATAATAGGTCTTGTATCATTTTTATCAGTGGCATAGAAGCAAATAAAAAATCATTGTTGGCAAAATATGCAGATCATACAAGACTGACAGAGTGGAAAACAATGATCCATGCAGGGCAGTCATACGGAATGATCTGGGTCACTGCTTAAGCTGAATTCACTGAAACAAAACACGATTTCGAGCTGCCAAGCACAAGCCTGCCTAGGAGCCAGGAACACAGGTCAGGCTTCCTGCACAGGGAATTGTATCCTAGCTGGAGATAGGGCTAAGAAAAAAAAAAAAATGGGGTCATAGTATACAAATAATTGAATGAGATACTAGTACAACAGTGTAGTTTATGGATGCAGTATGTTGATTTTGTTGCTTCAGTCCACATGTCTTAGATAAACAATTTGATACCTTATACTGCTGGTTAGTAGATGTTTTTTTCCATAAGATTCAAGAAAATTCACAGAAGATCCCGTAAGATGATGTGATTACAGTGAAGGAGTGTGGAATGTATAGAACTGTTTGGTTTATCAGTGAGAAAATCAGAAGATGCCTTCTTCATTTATTAATCTCTTGGGAGAAAATGTTAAATTCTCACAGGCTCTTGATTATTCCAAAGCATTGATTTCTGAATTCTGAAGCTGAACAAAGCAAAAAATTGGATGGCCAATTACTGTCAGAGATGTTGGCAGAGACTATTTAGTCAAAATTAGTTATTGGGGTTCACTAAAGGGTAACTGTATGAATGCAATTTTTTGACATAGTTAGAACAAACGTTGCAATGATCACATCTGATCTAAAATAACGTATGTGACACCATAAAAGAAAGTGCTGAAATAGTACATCGTGATACCTTTGGTAAAAAATCCTGTAAAATTAACACACTTTCAAAGGATTTGAATTTCTAATAAAAATATTTTTATTTTCCTTTATCACAGTTGTACTGCTTATAAGAAGTTAATTGACATATGATTAAAAAATCCAAGTCAATCAGTTTTGCAGCTGTGGATCATTACTGACCTGTGCTAGTTACAGAATCACAGAATCACAGAATCACAGAATTATCTAGGCTGGAAGAGACCCTCGGGATCATCGAGTCCAGCTACCCACCCTACTCTAAAGTTCTCCCCTACACCATATCCCCCAACACCACATCTAAACGGTTCTTAAACACAGC
>NW_015090999.1:3033119-3085109 GCF_001431845.1 Calidris pugnax | reverse complement strand
GACCACTCTCTCTGTGAAGAATTGTTTCCTAATGTCCAGTCTAAACTTACCCTGGCGCAACTTGAAGCCATTACCCCTTGTCCTATCATCTGTAACTTGGGAGAAGAGACCAACCCCCGTCTCTCTACACCCTCCTTTCAGGTAGTTGTAGAGAGCGATAAGGTCTCCCCTCAGTCTCCTCTTCCCCAGACTGAACAACCCTAGCTCCCTCAGCCTCTCTTCATAAGACTTACTCTTCAGACCCCTCACAAGCTTCGTTGCCCTTCTCTGGACCCCCTCCAGCACCTCAATGTCTTTCTTGTGGTGGGGGGCCCAAAACTGGACACAGTATTCGAGGTGGGGTCTCACCAGTGCCGAGTACAGGGGGATGATCACCTCTCGGGTCCTACTCACCACACTGTTCCTGATACAGGCCAGGATGCTGTTGGCCTTCTTGGCCACCTGGGCACACTGCTGGCTCATGTTCAGCCGACAGTCGACCAACACTTCCAGGTCCTTTTCTGCCAGGCAGCTCTCCAGCCGCTGTTCCCCAAGCCTGTAGTGCTGCCTGGGGTTGTTGTGACCCAAGTGCAGGACTCCAACACTTGGCCTTGTTGAACCTCATTCCGTTGGTCTCAGCCCATCCATCCAGCCTGTCCAGATCCCTCTGTAAAGCCTCTCTACCCTCCAGCAGATCAACACTCCCACCCAACGTGGTGTCGTCTGCAAATTATTCACTATGAATAATTATTGCAGCCCAAATTTTTCATTCTTATTCACACATGAACACGTGGTGACATCTAACTTTTGGAATAGCAGTGAATTATAACTTAAAACTGAATAGTAATACAACATATTACATATTGACCATTGGCTGTTGTACTGCAGAGCATTCCAGCTGAGCAGTGTGGAGCGTGTAAATGCCTCTTCATGACATCTCTGAGGAGGCAAATAAGAATTTATTCCACATTCTCTTTTTATAGAAAAATTAACTTCTGAACTAGTTAAAAGTGGTACACAGAGCTGTTCAGGCCTGTATTCTTAGAATGATATACAAGAAAGAATGGGGAAAGACTGAATGCTTATTTTAAAAAGCTGTAAAATCTTGATAGCAATTTTAAGCCTACTAGGACTTGCAGATACAAAAGCAAAAGATGATCCTATTTAAAGGCTATTCTTATCTACCATCAGTATAAGGTCCAGATTAACTTCAAAACATTGAGATTTAATTGCTAGAAAATGGATTTATTCAGTATTAGCTCTGGCTGAACTATAATGGAACACTTGTGGTAAAATAGAAAATATATATGAATGAAAACAGAGTAGGACCGGAAAGCAAGAAATGTTAAGATCTGTATTTTCATTCTGGTCAATAGCATCATTTATTTTGTGTCTTGTCAGAAACACAATTACGCTATTAGCTGGATCAGTATTTAAATCTTCAAGTTCAATTTAAAAAGACATCAAAGAGTGTCTGCTTAGCAGAAGCTATGCGAAATAAACTGAGGCTCATTATTTGCTTTTGAAATCAAACATTCTGTCAGATAACTGCAAAGCAAAGTATATCACAAGGGCTTGTTAAGTGCACTTGGCTTACCAATCAGTTCAAACATTAGCTTTGATATCAAGGTTCTTTTGAACTACCACTTACAATTTCTTCACGGAGGAAAGAAAGTAGTTTTAAGAAAGTGAATGTAAATAAATGTGAATTAGTTCTTTCATAAAAGCCTCATTTAGGGAAATGTCATCACATTTCGTCTCCTTAAGTATCTTCAACATGAGTACAATTTTTACAAATACAGTCTTTGGAAGCGTACAAGTTTTTACAAGGTTACACATCATCCTCATGGATAAATGAGATTCCATAACTCTAATGGTATAACATCCGGTGATGACAAAAGGGTGAAGGGAAAGTTAGTCAATTCTTCAGGGTGTTAGGACTATTATGAAAACGAAAATTCAGTGCATGCTTTAATTGAAATCACATTGAAATTCTACTGCTCTTCTGTATAACCTTATGTCACACTTTATATCTCTTTTGCTGTTGAAGCCCTCAGCCTGTGTTTTACATGGGCTTCTGCAAGCATTATGCAAGACACAGTGGCAAAATAAAGTACACATTAGTCTTGAGCCTGGAAATTTCAAGAGATAGGGATAAACTGCTGACTCTGTCGGTGCCCAGTCAGCTCTCCTGTATCATTAGGTTTAACTCAGTGTCCTTGATGTTAGAAGTGATATTCTTCACTTTATGACCATGTACTGCTGAGTAATAAAAAATAGGTAGCAAGAAGGGAGCAAGAAATATGTAAAATGTTCCTTCCTGTTCATCAGGATGCCAGGGTCATCATTTTTACTCATTTAATTGTGCAAGGGCCCAGAATGATAAATGTTGTTATGACTGATACCTTCACCATAATGAGTTCTTTTTTTTTCATGTATGGTCAACCCATACTTAGCCATAAAATATTTATTAACCACCAAGCTCCTGAGGCTAGATCTGACAGCAAATAGGAAATCTTTTAGTTGCAGTTGGAATGTAATAATCACTTCTTCCTATGCCTGTCCATTTCTGGCTAGCAATGTCTAGGCTACAATTGTGAAAATTGGCCATTTTGTTGTAATACTTGTCCTGTGAATGTCTCAGTGCTCCGTGGCAATTTTCTGTGGATACCAAGAAGTCTGCTTGTTCTGTCTCCACAGTACATGGCATTTAACATACCATGATTCACTGGCAGAAATGAGCAGAGTGGGAGCCACAGGGTACCTGGAATTGCTGTTCATTCCATGCCAAACACAGGGCAAGAATTCTGAGACACAGAACTAGAAAAGTACAGATGAATGTTTCTCAAATTTTGTTTTTCAATTTCCATATTTGGCAAATAAGGTGTTTTTATTAATGCCTGATTTTAATAAATATCTGGCCATGGCTTAGAGTTGCTTGCATCTTAACCTTAGAGCTCCTCTGCTAAAATAATTATCTTGGTGCTTTTAGCAGACAATCTCTGAAAGTGTGTTTATAAAACTAGAATGGAGAGACTAGGCAGAAAGATGTATTCGCTTATTGGAGACATGAGTTCAATGTCCAGCTGTGTCAGTAGTCTTCTTCTGAGTTCTTGAAAGATCAGTTCTCCTTTCTGAGATACAATTATTTTCATGTATATTTGAAGATCTACCGGTATAAAGAATGACGCATGAGTGAGATACTCATTGCATGCATAGCCGGCAGGGGAACTAACTGAGGAGAAATGTCAGTCCTCTTTATATTTGAACAAGCCTTGACTTCAGCAGTAAAGTGAACCCTAATGTTAAGAATCTTCCATTCTCTATTTTCTTTTTCCTGTGATTTCGTAATTTTGGTAGCTCTTTTGTAACCTTTAAAACTCTCCTGCTGTAGAAAACCATTTGTATTGACAAATAGCCTGAACCACAGTGGAATTAGGCCAAATACATTTTTAAAAGAGTGTTGCTAAGAATGAGATTGGCTCTAAAGCATTGCAAAACTACAGCTAATCCCATTTTAAACAGTTAATGTCTCAGATGCTCTTTAAAGCTCCATGATGTTTAAGAAAAACATTAAAATAGCTCAGCAGTATTAAAGAAGGTTCTTCCTTCAAGAAACCAGCTTGATTTGTAGCTGTATTTCTCTTAGGTTGAGTTATCTGTCTTCCTCATTAGTCCCTCTATGCTAACACAGTAACACATGGTGCAAATAGTGTGTCTTGGAAGTTCATTATATGAATGCTAACAGAAATCTCATATCTGCGTCTCCTCTGTCTTTCTCTTACATGGTTCATTGTACCTGAATAAAGATATTCAAGGCTGATATAAATCACTATGAATATACAATTATTTTGAAGACACAGTTGTAAATGTTTCTGTAAGCTGTAAACTGTAGTCTGTAGATTCTAGAATCAACCTTATAGAATTAACTTACATTAAACTTTCTAGAGTTGATGAAACTTTTGAAAGACCTTGTTCTACTGTACTTTAGACTAAATTCTGACTGAATAGCAGAAGCAACTTCCATTTATAGGACATAGTACCTTATCTCAGCAAGACATCTCAAGGTGCTTTACAAGAGATGTACAATAATTAATAACACAGCTTGCAGTGCCAAGCTAATGATGGAAAGCAAAGGGAAAAACAAGTCAGTTTTCAGTTTTGATTTAAAGCACTCTGACATTCATGGCATATCTTGGCAGTGCTAAAGCAAGGCTTTTAAATATGTAAAGCAGTAGCAGCCTAATACAGCATGTAGTGAGATACTAGCAGAACAAGTACAGCACCTTGATATGACCTGTTAGTGAAATGTATGAAAAAAAGAATGTGTTTGTTGTTTTTTTTTTTTCCTTTGAGTCTGTGTGATTTTTCGAAGGGACATTGAGTCAAGATTGCTTGGAAATTAATCAGACACACTTTTATCACATATTTTAAGACAGAAGTGGAGTTATATGCTGCAGGTCTCCAGTCAGAAGCTTATAAATATTTTTTAGTTTTGCACAACATAAAGGATGTGTTTATCTGTGCATAGCACAGAGGAAAGAAGATTCTAAAATAACTCTAAAGAGTCACACCTACCTTCAATATTGTATATTCTGGTCTTCTCAACATATGGAATATTTGGAAATATTCATGGACAGTTATCTCTTCTTTTGCACAAACAGAAAATGTTTCTGATGCAAATCATTGAGAAGTATTCATGCAATCCAACTGTTGACATTTACCTAAGGTATCTCTAGCAGAGAAACCTAGGTAAGTAACTTTCCAGAGATATCTGGCTCTTTCTATTGACTATATTTACTGTATGTAATACTGTAATTACTGTAAATACATCAGTTTTATGAGGTACATAAATTTATGACAATTTATATGATGGCACAGTTGAAAGATCTGATACTACATCTAATCTCTTGCCCTGTGCCCAGCAGTGGTTAATAACAAATATTCAGATAAATAGTATAATATAAAAATCTGTATATGTTGCACCATCTCAGCTTCTGAAGGTGATTCCTAAATAAAGTGCACATTTAGATCATAGCATTCAATAGCAATTTATAGATGTATAAAAAAGTAATTAAAAACCACTACCATTGCATACATTTTAAACCAAATTTTTGCATTCAAAACAGATTTTGGTGTTAACTAATTTAATTACAATTGGGGTGGAAATAGACACGATTTTAATTTGCTTTCAGTCTGTCAAATTAAGCATAATGCAATCTTTCTAAGCCATGAGAAGCTGTGAATTACTTACTATTCCTTATTTATTCATAAATACTTTGTTCATAATTTTATCATGTGTCTAATGCATGTCCCCATATCCGCCACCTCTCTAGCTGCTTATTTAATAACTTCTCAAGTGTCAGGCATTTGATGATACATTAATTTATTCTTCTTTCTCCCCTTTGTAACTTTTTTTATTTCTAGAATATCATCTTTGAATTGCATGAGAAAACCAGAATATATTTGATTTTCAATATGCAAGTTCAACATGGTACTACAAAGTGGCAAAGTTACATCTTTTTTGTTCTTTATAATAATTTATAATACTGTGGTGGATTGATCCCAGCTGGCAGCTAAGCCCTCAGCCAGTCACCCACTCATTTCCCCTCAGCAGGATGGAAGAAAGAATCAAAAGGGCAAAACTGAGAAAAAACTCATTGGTCAAGACAGTTTAATACATGAAGCAAAGCTGCAAGCAAAGCAAAATGAGCCATTTATTCCTTACTTTACATAAGCAGGCAGATGTGTAACCACTTCCTGGGAAGAAAGTTCTCAGCACTTGGTTGTTTTGGAAGACAAATAATGTGAACTACCCGCATTCTTCTCTTTCCCTTGAGCTTTTATCTCTGAGCACAACGTCAGATGGTGTGGAGTATGCTTTTGGTAGGTCTGGGTTAGCTGTATCACTTTTGTCCCCTCCCAACTTCCTGTGCACGCCCAGCCTATTCGCTGGGATAGCAGAATGAGAAAAAGTTAAGACAGAAACAAAACCAAAAAAAACCCTCTATACTGTGCAAACACTGTTCAGCCACAGCCAAAACACTAGTGTTTTATCAACAATGTTCTAGTTACAAATCCAAAACACAGCACCAGGCTGCTATGAAGAAAGAAGAAAATTTATTCCAGCCAGACCTATTACCAACATTCTTGTTTTTATGGCATCTCTTCTCCTGTTTTCAGAATACTATGTATGATGACTATGAGACCATTTTCTTGAACTGTAATAATTAATTAGGAACATATCACTGGGCATGTATGTTTGTGGTTGCTCCTCCTCTTCAGTTCTGCATTGCATATAAAATACTGAATTACACTTATCACTCAGTCTTTCAGACTTGTGAGGTTCTTCTGAAGATCTTTAGTAATATTTTAGTTTTCGCTACTCTAATTGTGTCAGTACATCTTGTTGCTTCAGGTTTTACTCCCTTTTCCATATATTTTCTACACGTTAACAACTCCAGACTAGCTTTTGGAGAACTTCATTGTACCTTATCTCCCCTATAGAAGTGTTCATTTTTTCTTCCTTTATTTCTACCTTTTAAATATTTTTACTTATTGAAAGACATTTTCTCTCATTCTGTTAATTTAATTAACTTAGTAGCAAGACAACTTGGGTTCTTTTATTATTTTTAACAAATCTATATATTCTATGGCTGTACATGGACTTACATATTGGCTGCAGCATATCTTGTAATCCTCTTCCTGAGTGTAGGTCATTTTGGACTCCACCACAGCTTTTAGACAGCCTGATCACTGAGAGTTCATCTCTGTAGGCAGCAGGAAGTGAGGAAGTGGCACTGTGATCTTTCTTGAGTACTATGTGCAGTTAGTGCAGTTCCTAAGTGCATTCCTCAAACCAAACCGTCTGGACATGGTCCTGGGAATCCTCCTGTGGTTGACTCTGATTGAGCAGAGGAGTTGAACAAGTTGACTTCCTGAGGTCCCTTCCAACCTCAGCCATTATGTGATTATGTGATACCATCTATGATGTCCTGGGAAATTGGAAGTGTTCTTAGATGAAATAATACAGGCACACTGACTAGATCATGTTTCTTCCTTTGCTTGATAACTTCTTCAAAGATGCGTGAGATGCAAATTACTTCAAAAAATTTTATTTTCTAAACAGACTATACCTACAAACAAACTCACTAATTCCGTTGCTCTTATGGTTTCAAACAGTGTATCTGGTAGTCAAATTACAGTTTTAATTTACTGCTGTGTGTTCTGATTCCTATGTTCTATATTTTATTTTTATTTTGTTCTCTGTTGTATTTCTTCTGCCCTACAGTTCCTAAGGTTAACCAGGGCTCTTTCAAAAAAGTGGCATTTTGTTTATTGCCTTCCATTCTTCTGTGGAAGGATGCTAAGGGAAATACACACCACATCTAATGATTCAGTAATTTTAAATCTGATTTATTTTACAACTATTGTGTGAACAAATGTGTTATTTTCCTAATTTTGTTTTAAAAACACCTCTATTGACGTGTGAGAAAGTTTCTGAGACTTACCTTTTATAAAGATGATGTTTCAGCTTTAAAGGACATGATTTCTCTATCTTTCTCAATAGTAAATATGTATGTTAAAAAAAAAAAAAAGTAATATTTCTAATCTAATTCATCGCATCCCCTCTATTCAGCCTGTTCAATTCTTATTTGTCTGGGAATCCTTTCAGCTCTTTATATAAATCTTACTCAAAGAAAAATTTGTACCAAGCTATTTTTACATTACATCATTATGTCTTAATATTTAAGTTGAAAATTTCATTCTCTGTCCACTTGATTTTATTTGAACTCTTCCATTTTGTTTTATTTACCTCTGCAAGATTATGCTCTGATGATCAGTAGAGCTAGGGTTTGTTTGCTTTTCCATTTGCCCTTTTGCCTATTTGGTTATTAGTGATATACTCTTGCTCAAAGCCTCTAAAATGCTGAACCTAAAATTAGGTATTATTACAGTGTAGTTTGATAGGTGAGCTGTATCCTTTCCCCACAGAAACTGAATGTTCATGCTTTATGGCTATTAACAGGCTGAACTTTGAATTCATCTGTCTACTGTTAAGAATAGAATCAAGATGTGCTTTTCCTCTTCCAAGTTCTCTAATGAATTGCTCCAAGAAACATGGTCTACAAATATCCAGTTTCCTTCCTCAAGATGCAACTTCCTGTTTACATAGATCAATAGTTAAGGACAGTCTTCTGTATAATTGTGCTTACTATGGCACAAGAGTAAGGAAAAAAAAATCTATCCCACATACTTAATAGTCATAATTCAAGTACTGTAGTGTTGTAGCATGATTTTGATTATCAAGGTGATATTCATCTCTCATTGCTTCTGTCATATGAAGCTTTATCATGCATTCTGAGCCAGTTGTCTTCATTTCTTCTAATGGCAGCAATGAGAAGAAGATACAACTCCCAAGAATACTTCACTTTCCTTGCAATGGGAAGATGAATTTTGCAAAGATATTAATCCCTCCCTATTGTATCACAGAGGCCATAGATTAGTAGTTTAGACTTTCTAGTCCTAAATATTAACCTACGTTTTAGGTAGCTAAATTTAGGAGGCAGACATCCCTTCACTGAGGAAAAAAGCATCCTGCTTTCTCACTACATCTGCATTGATTACTAAGAGTCATTAATAGCTTGCAACAGATGAGACATCAGTCATTCTGGCCACAGTCCAACAATGCAATTAAGCTCATGCTTAACATTAATCAATGGAACTGACTTCAGAAAAAACTGCTCACAAACAAAGTTCAATAGACATTTAAATATCAAGCAATCAAGTGTTAGAGAGAAGAAAAATCTGGACTTCAGAAATTTGGTAGGCAATACCCAGCAAATATGAGAGACTGTAGTGCAGCTGAGTATAAAGCATGTTGACTAGAGATTAAAAAACAAAGAAACAAACACAAAAAGCCCCCAGATTATATAGTATCAGAGTCAATGTCTGAAATCTTTATCTAAAATATTCAAGGATAAATAATTAGTATTGCAAAACTGGGAGGAAGAAACAGGAGATCTAACGGGATCTTCACAGAAACTTGGCAGAGGCAAAAGCCTGTGTCCCATGTTGCATGGAAAAGGAGACACTGAGAGGCTGGTAGATGGGAAGTTGCAGGATGTGTGTGCATGTATGTATTAAAAAAAAAACCCAACACAAACAAACAAACAAAAAAAACCCCACCCACCAAAAGCATCCCCAAACAATAACCTGAAATCCTGGTGGAAAACCAATTGAATGGGAGCCAGCAATGTGTCCTTGCAGCAAATAATGGCAACAGTATTCAAGGATACATTAGGCAAAGCTTTGAGATCAGGTGGATAATTGCTCTCTAGTCAGCACTGTTGACACCACACCTGAAGTACTTTTTCCAGATATGGACTCCTCAGTACAGAAAAGATATTTTCAAACTGAGTCCAGAGGTGTACTGGAAGCCAACTGGAACAACTGACATATAAGAGGAGGCTGAGGGAAAGCCATCTGTTTAGCCTGAAGAAGAAGGAACCTGACATAGAGAGGTTGATGGGACCTGATGGGATACATCCCAGAGTCCTGAGAGAATTGGCTGATGTAGTTGCCAAGCCACTCCCCATGACATATGGCAGTCAGGTGAAGTCCCTGGTGAGTGGAAAAGGGGAAATATTGCACCTATTAAGTATGTGGGATAGATTTTTTAAAAGGATAGAAAGGAGGACCGTGGGAACTACTGACCTGTCAACCTCACCTCTATGCCTGGGAACACCATGGAACAGATCCTCCTAGAAGCTATCCTAAGGCACATGGAAGCCATTCAAAACAGCCAGCATGGCTTCATCAAGGGCAACTCCTGCTTCACCAGCCTTGTGGCCTTCTATGATGAAATGACTACATCAGTGGAAAAAAGAAGAGCAATGGATGTCATCTATCTGGATTTCTCTAAAGCCTTTGACATGTCCCCCCTCAACATCCTTCTGTCTAAATTGGAGAGTTATGAATTTGATGGATGGGATGGTTGGTGTATGAGGAATTTGTTGGTTGATCACATCTAGAGAGTAGTCGTCAATGGCTCAGTGTCCAGCTGGAGATCAGTGACAAGTGGTGTACTTCAGGGGTCCATATTGGGACCAGTACTGTTTAATATCTTCACCAATGACAGTGGGATCGAGTGCATCCTCAGCAAGTTTGCAGGTGACACCAAGCTAGGTGGTGCAGTTGACACGCCTGAGGGACAAGATGCCATCCAGGGGTACCTTGACAGGCTTGAGAAGTGGTCCCATGAGAACTTTATGAAGTTCAAAAGTGCAAGGTCTTGTACCTGGGTTGGGCAACCCCTGGTATCAATACAAGCTGGGGGATGAAGGGACTGAGGGAAGTACTGGAAAGAAAGACTTCAGGGTACTGGTGGAGGGAAAGCTGGACACAAGCTGACAATGTGCATTTGCAGCTCAGAAGGCCAACTGGATCCTGGGGTGCATCAAAAGATGCGTGGCCAGCAGGTTAAGGGAGGTGTTTCTGCCCTTCTACTGTGCTCCAGTGAAAACCCACCCGGAGTACTGTGTCCAGCTCTGGAGCCCTCAGCACAGGAAAGACATGAACCTACTGGAACACGTCCAGAAGAGGGCTACAAAAATCATCAGAGGGCTGAAACTCTTCTCCTATGAAGGCAGGTGGACACAGGTGGGTTTGTTCAGCCTGGAGAAGAGAAGGCTCCAAGGACACTTTATTGTAGCCTTTCAGTACTTAAAGGGAGCTTATAAGAAAGACAGGGACAGACTTTTTTAGTAGGGCTGTTGCAATAGGACAAGGTGTAATGGTTTTAAACTGAAAGAGGGTAGATAAAAGCCAGATTTAAGGTATACATCTTCTACAATGAAGGTGGGAAAAACTGGAACTACCCTGAGAGGTGGTAGATGCCCCATCCCTGGAAACATTCAGGGTCAGGTTGGACGAGACTCTGAACAACCTGACATAGTTGAAGATGTGTCTGCTTGTTGCAGGGAAGTTGGACTAGATGACCTTTAAAGGTCCCTTCCACCCAAACTATTCTATGATTCTGTGATCCTAATGCTTGTGGGGAGACTGTTATTGCTGTCTAGAGCTTATTAAAGAAAGGTGTAGAGAAGATTGATCCAGATTTTCAGAATTATACAGTGCAATAATGTGAGACAATAGAAATAATTTGGAGCATGGAAAATCTGTATCGGATTTTTTTTTCACCATGGGAGTTATCAAACACTAGAAAAATTTTCCCAGAGGGGCTGCAGAATCTTTATCTTTGGAGATATTCAGGACTCAAATGGCCAAGACCATAAGCAACCTGCTTTAACTGTTACATGGCTCTGCTTTGAGTAAGGAGTTTTTCTGTCTGACCTCCAAAAAGGTCCCTTCAAACCTCAGTTATTTTATTATTCTATCCTACTTGCTTGATTAATGTTATGATTTTTAACTATTAATTCATTACAAATGTTTGGATTAGTAGCCTGTCGTTTGATATGGTAAATGTCTTGACGATATAGGCATCACTGTATATGCAAGAATAGCAAATATTGCCATATTGGTTTCCTTCACTGCCTTCTCAGAAAGGTTCTGAATAGCTGGGAGGAATTCACAATAAGGTATATGAGAATTTAAACCTCTCCATGAGAGAAATATGAGTAGTCAGTGAATACAATGACCAATATTCAAACATTTTAAAATGTTGTTAATTATTGGAGGGAGGGGGAAAGAAAGTTCCAGGGCCCTGTCTCTGACTATGTAGAGATTATAATTTAACAACTGAATAAACTGTAGTAGTATGTGTGCAGTCATTGCATAAGGCAAGGGATCAAATAAGGATGGGCCACTTGGAAAAATGTTACCTCAAATAGGGGAATAGTTCAGTAATCCTGTGCATCAGGATGTGATTGGCAACAACAAAAATGGATACTAGACAAAAGAGATTCAGCTGACACGTGTCTATACATTTCTCCCTCCAATTTAAGCACAAAGGCAAAATACCATGCAACAGACTTGCTTCACTCTGGGCACACAGCCACATTAGTTCTAATTCCAAATCTACCATCCGCAACTCTTGGCTACTTCAGGCTAAGCATTTGTACTGCTGTAGATATTTTAAATTGTGAACGCATTTGCTAAGAGATGTCAGAGGAAAATTAAATAAAACTGTCCTTGGCAGTGACTAATAGGCTATTTCTTCTGTTTTGGCATGACTTATTTTGGTTAGTCTTTTTTTTATATTATGCTGTTGTTTCAATAATTAAAAAATAAAGTTGGAAGTGGTTGACTTGGAGTTAGCTATAAGATATAAAATCATTTGAAAAGGAGAACCCCTTCATAAACTTGGGTCAATATGAAAACAACTCTAAATAAAGCATTTGTGAGGAAAATATTTTATCACTAAGTTACGGATGTGGAACTTTGTATTCTCCCACTTTTAATTAACTGTGAAGGATTAGCAGAAAGAAACATTGCATACAAAAGGCATTTAAGAGTTCCTTTTTTTCCCCCAGAAAGTGCAACCATATGGCCTTGTCATATTCTTTATTCGACTGTGTATGGAGTTTTAGTATTTGAAAACCACAAAACACGTTCTCCTTCCCACATACAGGAAGTCTGGGGAGGTCACAGATACGTGAGTAAGCCTCAAGCAGTATTACTACTCACCGTGCCTTGTGCTAGACATAGGGATTACAGTTTTTAGGGAATGCTTAAACTTGATCATGGGTGGGACAGAGTATGTTTAATCAATACAGAGATTAATTCTGAATCATATCACAGTAATTATGTTGTCTTTTGTAAGTGCAGAGTCAAGACTCTTTGTATGTTCTTGCAGGATTTTGGCTGATATTTGAATAGTCATACAAAAAGGGGGCAGAAATTCTGGAGACAACGAGAATATGCCCTGTAGCTTTTATCCTTTAAAAACTTAATGCATTTTCATATTAATTTTAAAAATCCCTCTGTTTTGTTGAACTTTTTTTTCAGGAATTTAAATGCTCAAGCATACCACATATATATTTAGTGGAATTGAATAGTATTTTTAACTGTGGGAGATTATAATTTTTCTGGCCTATGACTTAATCCCTGTGCATCAAAATTGTGTAGAATTTCTAGCTGCATAGTAAACTCTAATCTACTTATACTGTAGTCTTACTTCATTTTTACTTTTGCTTAAAAGCTTTCCTGACTTTTAAATTTTCCCCATGATTTCACACATGTGATGTCAAATTGAACAGGTGAAATAAAGCATTCAGGTTTAAAATTTTTATCAGTCAAACCTAACAAAACCTTCTACTTTATGTATAATTTTCATAAAGCAATAGTGAGCAATTTAATCTGATTGTATTAGAATTTACAGACTTACAGGATAAACTAGGATTAAATGTAAGAACAATAGCTTTCTTTTTTCAAAGTTTTTAATTGTTTTGATATGTTTGGCTTCACTAAAACAAAGTGTTAAGACTCTTTTTTCTGTACAAAAAAATTTAAGAATAAGCACATAATTCCACCATGAAATATCAGAACCTTTTTGTTCTGAAAACTGAAGAAAGTAAACATACACAACTTCCATTTTCCATTTTTTTTTCTAGATAAAATTTCAACTCAATACATATAATCTTTTCCCCTGAATTTTACAGAAAATTATCTAATCTGAAAATACTTCTGTGGTTCCTAAGTATATGCAAAAAATAAACTTCTATGTATTGATTAATATTGTAGAGCTGAAATGTTTTTTTCAAAAATTTAACTTATATGTATGAGTTGTATTTTTGAAGATTTTATAGGCAAGATTTAAATTTATATTGCCGTACATGTCAAATCTTTCTGCCACTGTTGCAATTTTATTATTATATTCTAACAGGTGATTAATGTCACTAAAAAGTGTTGGTTAAATTAAATATAGCTTATTGATCTTTTTTTAAAAATAGAATTCTTTCATTAATGTCATTTTTATGAAATTGGAAATTTAATTCTTAATTATAGTGGGGGAGAAAAGATCTGAATGTTTAATACTAGCCTAGTATTGTATAATAATTTCTAATGTCTAAGATATATCCATTGAGATAGCATTCATTTAAAAGTAACAGAAAATTAAAGACAGTAGCTCACTTCCTTGATTCAACATTGAAGATCTTTAGTTTTTGCAAAATAACTTTGTACCAATGATTTAATTATCTGGCCAACTTCATCTAACACTCCTTAGCACTGTTATCATTTGGCCCTAGATATTAAGCTATGATATGGAAAGATTTGTATGAAGAGTTATGTTAGAAAATAAGTCCCTTCCTGATACTGCAGCATTTCTTGAATAAAGCTTCCCTCATCACCTTGAAGTGATATTTAAAAACTATCTTTAAATTAGTTTTGTTTCATGTAACTTGGGTTTGTTTCTTTTTTTTTTGGTGAGGAGTCAAGATGTTTGTTCGAAAATCACAAGGGTGTTTGTACCATAAAGCACAACATATGATAAAATTACAGAACTACAGAAAGACTACATAGGTTGGAAGGTCTTTTCAAAGGGGACCAGCTCCCCCTCCCTAGAGCAGAGGCAGGTAGAGCGGGATCCTCAGGACCATGTCGAGTCAGGTGCTGTATATTTCCATGTATGTGAAAAGTGTTCTCAGTGACTCCTTTAGAAAGTAGCTATTGGTCAAAATTAGTGAAAAAATAATTCAAACAAACATAAAGGCTTGAATTAGGTTGCATCACTTTCTAACCATTATTTTTTTAATATATCTCTCTTTCACAGTCCTGAGTAACATGCTCTAACATGCTCTAGGCAATCCTGCTTCAGCAGGGGAGTTGGACTAGATGATCTCTATGGTCCCTTCCAGCTCTAAAAATTCAGTGAAATTCAGTGAAATTCACTGGGGAAAAAAAAAAATTACTTAACTCTCAACGTTTTCTCTCCTTCAAGGCAAGGAAAGATACTTTCCATCACATTTTTCTTTCTTATGACCTACTGAAAAACTGAGAGAAGTAAATACTCATTTTAAGTTTTTCATCTACTGCACAAATGCATTTACCATTCTCAGTTCTCAGTTTTTCAACACACATTTTTAAACGTAAAAATAACACAATTACATGTAGAATTTGAAATCTGACGTTGTCTACACTATAGTACAAAGCAAAAATCTCTGCACTGATTCTGCTTGCTTGTGTCCTACCTTTACATTCAAGGGTAGCAGTATCCGAGCTGTCTTAAAACTTCTCAGCTGTATTGATTTTATTTTTTTCATCTCAACAATGTTGTTCTGGGTTTTCTGTAAGTCTGAGGAAAGTTTTAGAAACCGTAGATGGAAGTGAGGGTCTGCCTCCTTTTGTCAATCTCATTTACCTTTGGCCTTTTGCTGTTAGATATAGATCCCCACAGTGCCCTACAGACTAGTGCTCCTTCTCACAGGACTTATGGAATCACGGAATTGTCAGAGTTGTAAGGGACCTCTAGAGATGATCTAGTCCAACTCCCCTGCTAAAGCAGCATTGCGTAGAGCACATTACTCAGGACTGCATCAAAGCAGGTGTTGAAAATCTCCAGAGAAGGAGACTCCACAACCTCCCTGGGCAGCCTGTTCCGGTGCTCTGTCACCCTCACCTTAAAGAAGTTCTTCCTCATTTTTGAGTGGAACTTCCTATGTTCCAGCTTGTGCCCATTGCCCCTCGTCCTACCGCTGGGAACCACTGAAAAGAGTGTCTGGCTCCATCATCCTTCAACCCACCCTTTAGATACTTGTAAACATAGATAAGGTCTCCCCTCAGTCTTCTCTTCTCCAGGCTAAAGAGCCTCAGCTCTCTGAGCCTTTCCTCATAAGGCAAGTGCTCTAATCCCTTAATCATCTTGGTTGCCCTACACTGGACTCTCTCCAGTAGTTCCCTGTCCCTCTTGAACTGGGGAGCCAAGAACTGGATGCAGTATTCCAGTTGTGGCCTCACCAGTGCAGAGGAGAGGGGGAGAATGACCTCCCTTGACCTGCTGACCACACTCTTCCCTATTTAATCCAGGATTCCATTGGCCCTCTTGGCAACAAGGGCACATTGCTGGCTCATGGAGACCCTGCCATCTACCAGGACACCCAGATCCTTTTCCTCAGTAATGCTTTCCAGCAGGTCCACCCCTAACCTATATTGATGCGTGGCCTCCCCAGGTGCAGGACCTTACATTTGCCCTTGTTGAACCTCATTAGGTTGTTCTCTGCCCAGATCTCCAGTCTGTTCAGGTACGCTGGATGGCAGCACAGCCCTCTGGAGTGTCAGCCACCCCTCCTAGTTTGGTATCATCAGCAAGCTTGCTGAGGATACACTTTGTCCCCTCGTCCAGGTCATTGATGAATATGTTGAACAGGACTGGGCCGAGTATTGACCCCCAGGGGACACCGCTGGTTACAGGCCTCCAACTTAATCCTGCTCAGTTAATTACAACCCTCCGAGTTCTTTCACACAGCCAGGACTCAATCCACCTCACTGCCCCCTCATCTAGCCCACACTTCCTAAATTTTCTAATGAGGATGTTGCGGGAGACAGTGTCAAAAGCCTTGCTGAAGTCAAGGTAGATGACATCTGCTGCTCTCCCCTCAGCCAGCCACCTAGTTAAAACATCATAGAAGGCTATCAGATTGGTCAAGCATGATTTACCCTTGGTAAATCCGTGTTGACCACTTCCTATAACTTCTTGTTCTTCACTGTGTTTGGAGATGACATCAAGAACGAGTCGCTCCATTATTTTCCCAGGGGCAGAGGTGAGACTAATTGGCCTGTAGATCCCTGGGTCCTCCTTCGTTTCCCTTTTTCTAGACTGGTGTGATATTTGCCTTCCTCCAGTCCTCAGGCACTTCTGTTCTCCAAGACTTCTCAAAAATGATGGAGTGGCTTAGCAATAACATCTGCCAGTTCTCTCAGCGCTCGTGGGTGCATCCCATCAGGGCCCATAGACTAATGGATGTCTAGTTTGGCCAAGTGGTCCCTAAGCCAGTCCTCCCTAACAGAGGGAAAGTCTCCCTCTCTCCAGACCATCCCCATTGTCTCCAGGGTCTGGGATTCATGAGGGGCAGCTTTGGCAGTGAAGATCGAAGCAAACAAGGCATTCAGCAGCTCCGCCTTCTCTGTGTCTTCCACCACCAAGGCACCCACCTCATTCATCAGTGGGCCTGCATTTTCCCTAGCCTTCCTTTTTTTTATTCATATACTGAAAAAAACTCTTTTTGTTATCTTTAGCTGTGATAGCCAAGTTAAGTTCTGCTTGGGCTTTTGCCCTTCTAATTTTTCCCCTGTATATCTTCACTACACCTTGATGCTGCTCATAAGTAACCAACCCCGTTTTCTAGAGATAGTAGATTTTCCTTTTCTCCCTGAGGTCCAGAGAAAGCCCTCTATTACTAATATCCTTTTCTCTTTTTGCAAATGCTTCTCTCTTTTTCCTGTACGATGCTTTGCTTTACCTTGCAACAGTGGATAATCTCACTCTTCTGTTTCTCAAGCAACTGGAAAGAGGAAAGTGAAAGGAAGACAGGATAAGAAGATAAATATGAATGGCAAAATGCAGGAAAATCTGTAAAGGTGCTACAAAGTGCAGAGCTCATTTTTCCAGTTATAATGAGGAGGAGGGACCATATATCTTGCCTAAATATACTCACGTTGAGTACAGTGGAGGGTTACTCAGACTGTGAGACAGTGATGAGGTTTTTGGTTTGCAGCTAACCGTAGAACAACCCACTACTGTGTCCTCTGGCATAAATGTGTTCAACAGGAAAGACCTTTCCTTCCCATTACGGATTTTTAGAATAGTCTCTATTATGTAGGCATGAACTTGTTCTTGAGACTATATCTTTAATTTTACATGTATTAAATTGCATTTTCTTTGAATGAACTTACCTCACCAAATGGTCCAGTTATCTCTCTTTGATTGACTTGATCTTGTTATTACTCCTGACTATATCAGCCCCTTTCACGTGTGCAACTGTTATCAGTAATGGTTTATATTTCTGTCCATTTTTTTTTAATAAGGAACATTGCAGATAGCCAGAACACAATGAAAAAATCCCCATCTGGTGATGTTCCTTTTCAGATAAATAGTTCTTGAGCTATCCTTGTTAACTGTTCTAAATTATTTTAACATTTTTTTTTACACTAGACAGTGCTATTAATCAATCAAATTAGTGTGCAATAGTCACAAAATTAACAAAGTTCATAATACTGTGCATCTACAACATATCTGCATAATTCCTACAAGAACCAAACCTGTAATCACATCAATGAGAAAAAATAGATGCTTTTTCTGCATTTTTTTGACTCTAAAGCTAAATTGACTGGTAGCAGTTACATTCACATTCCTTCATTCTGTCAGATGAATCAATGGATCTCAGCTGACAAATTGAAATTGCTTTCAGCGTCCTTCCTCATTAAGAAATCACAGTAATCTGGGTGCATTGGTAACCCTGACTCGTCACTGTACTCATGTGATCCTTTGTAAAACTACCTGATAAATTCCATTTCCTATTATTTTTCTTTTTACTATTTATTTCAGCTGCATTGTGCTTTTTAAAAAAGTAACTTTTGATTGCAGAGATTTATTATGCAGTACAGAACAGACTGTGTGTTTGCGGATAGGGAACATCAAAGCAGTCAAGGTGCTGGGGTGGTCAGGGGCCATCTGGGGTCTGTCAAGGGCCATCTGGGGTCTGTCAAGGGCAGGACCATGCAGCCAGAACCATGGCACCTGAAGGACTCTGGGGCAGCCTCAGCCCCAGCCACGGTCACTGGACACCTCCCTGGGGACAGAGTTGGGCCGAGCCCCAGCTGAGATGAAAGTCTCAAGTAAAGAGTGAGAGTTCCTGAAAAGGTTTTTATGACATCATAGAAATGTGAGATACCAATCAATATAATTCTATACTCCAGTCAAAAAAATCACTTTAGATTAAATAGTTATGACATTGGAATAAAAAAAAAAAAATATGAGAAATTCCCTCTATTTGTTGGAATATTTTTCAACAGATATACAACTTTGGAGAATATTCTCTGTCTATTTTTCATTTAACTTCTTACAGAAAACAGATGTTTTTGTGGTATGCAGTTATCTAAAAGGTATCTAATCTCATTAGATCCTTGATGAACTTGGTCATCCCAAAATATCTTCACTCTCAGAAAGTTCCTCTCCTTCCTTGCCTGAGAGTCAAAAATTCATCACTAAAATAATTAAATTCGGTGCCTTGGAAGGTTCTCTGTCAAACGATCACACATGATAATCTGCAGAGAATTTAAGATGACAAGCAGATCACATTCTTTTGCGTCACAACTGCAGAACTGCAGTTCTGCCAATATATCATGCAAACAACACACATGCAAATCATAGAATCATAGAATGGTTTGGGTTGGAAGGGACCTCAAAGATTATTGAGTTCCAAACCCCCCTGCCATGGGCAGGGACACCTCCCACTAGAGCAGGTTGCTCAAAGCCCTACCCAGCCTTGAACAGTTCCAGGGATGGGGCAGCCACAACTTCCCTGGGCAACCTGTTCCAGTGTCTCACCACCCTCATAGTAAAAAATTTCTTCCTGAGATCTAATCTGAATCTTTTTTCTTCCAATTTAAAACTGTTTCCCCTTGTCCTATCACTACACTTCCTGACAAAGAGTCCTTCTCCAGCTCTTCTATAGGCACCCTTCAGGTGTTGAAAGGCCACTGTAAGGTCTCCCTGGAGCCTTCTCTTCTCCAGGCTGAACAATCCCAGCTCCCTCAGCCTGTCTTCATAGGAGAGGTGCTCCATCCCTCTGATCATCTTCGTGGCTCTCCGCTGCACCTGTTCCAACAGATCCATGTCCTTTCTGTGCTGAGGACTCCAAAACTGGACACAGTATTCCAGGTGGGGTCTCACGAGTGCAGAGTAGAGGGGCAGAATCATCTCCCGAGACCTGCTGGCCACGCTTCTCTTGATGCAGCTCAGGATGCAGTTGGCTTTATGGGCTGCCAGTGCACATTGCCAGCTCATGTTGAGCTTCTCATCCACCAACACCCCCAAGTCCTTCTCCTCAGGGCTGCTCTCTAGCCATTCTCCACCCAACCTGTATTTGTGCCTGGGGTTGCCACGTCCCAGGTGCAGCACCCTGCACTTGGCTTGGTTGAACCTCATGCAATTTGCACGGGCCCACCTCTCCAGCCTGTCAAGGTCCCTCTGGATGGCATCTCTTCCCTCCAGCGTGTCAACTGCGCCACCAAGCTTTGTGTCATCAGCAAACTTGCTGAGGGTGCACTCTGTCCCACTGTCCATGTCTCCAACAAAGATGTTAAATAGTACTGATCCCAATACCGACCCCTGTGGAACACCACTCGTAACTGGCCGCCACCTGGAAATTGAGCTGTTGACTGCCACCCTTTGGGTGCGGCCGTCCAGCCAGCTCCTTATCCGCCGAGTGGTCCGGCAATTGAATTCATTAGTTTACAATTTTGAGACCAGGATGTCATGTGGGACAGTGTCAAATGCTTTGCATAAGTCCAGGTAGATGACGTCAGTTGCTCTGCCCTTGCCTACCAAGTCTGTGGCAGTATCATAAAAGGCCACCAAATTTGTCAGGCACGATGTGCCCTTGGTGATGCCATGTTGGCTGTTTCCAGTCACCTCCTTATTTTCCATGTGCCTTAGCAAGGATTTCAGGAGGATCTGCTCCATGATCTTGCCAGGCACAGAGGTGAGACTGACCGGCCTGTAGTTCCCTGGGTCTTCTTTGTTTCCTTTTTTGAATATTAGAGTTATGTTCCCTTTTTTCCAATCAGTGGGAACTTCACCAGACTGCCACAATTTCTCAGATATGATGGAGAGGGGCTTAGCAACTTCATCTGCCAGCTCTCTCAGGACCCGTGGATGGATTTCATCAGGTCCCATGGAGTTATGCACCTACATCTATGCAAACTACTATAGCTTTTTCAACAAACTTCTGCCTTTAAAGAATGTTGTCCTGGTTTCAGCTGGGATAGAGTTAATTTTCTTCCAAGTAGCTGCTGTATTTTCTATTTGGTATGAGAATAATGTTGACAACACATATTGTTTTAGTTGTTGCTATGTAATGCCTCTATTAAATCAAGGACTTTTTCAACTTCCCATACAAGCTGAGAGGGAACATAGACAGGACAAGCTGGCCAAAGGAATGTTTCATGCCATAGACATCATGCTCAGTATATAAATGGCGGTTGATCAAGGGGTAGGAATCCATGATCACTGCTCAGGACAGGCTGGGCAACTGTTGAGTGGTGAGCAATTGTATTGCATCACTTATTTTGTATATTCGTTTATCATTATGATTATTTTCCTCTTCCATTACTGTTTTATTAAACTATCTTTGGCTCAACCCAAAGGAGGTTTTTTTTCCTTTTTCTCCCTCTTCTCCCTACCCCACTTGGGGGATGGGGTGGGGAGGAGAGGGAGAGAGGGGAGAGGGGCATAATGTGAATTCATAACTGCACAAAACTTTTAGATAGATTATCATCAACATGATTCATTTCTACATTTAGGGAGATTGCTTGGTCTTCCTTGCCAATAGTGTTATTTGATCAAGAGTCCATTTGCTTTAAGGGTAGTTACCACGAAATTAGCTTTAAACCAGCTCCTCTTGCTTTAGGCAACACTAACACTTCTTTATTTATAATTGTTACTAATTTTATTGCTCTTGAAACACTGCTGAAATAAAGAGTACCCTCTAGCATTATTTTCTTAGCAGTGTGTCAATGTGTGAACCAATTTGTATTCTAATTATGTAACTTGAGAATGACCTTGTAATGTTGAGATCTTGGCAGTATTTTAACAGATTTATGTAAATGTTTCTATATATGAAGCTAGACAAAACTAGACAGTTGGTAACAAAAGCAACTTGCATATACAGAAAGGCAAATTAACCTTTGAAGTGTTTCAATCAAACAGAATAGCTTTCAAAGAAGCATTTAATTTATTATGTTTGAAAAAAACACCCCATAACATGAAACAGAGAACATCTCTTTTGTTCCTGCTTTTTAAATCTGGAAAAAAAAAATGTTTTATATCGTGAAAGCTTCACTTGAACCTATTTGACAGACAATGTATGATTTATGTGTGTGTTCTCTGTGTTCTCCTTTGAGAGTGAGTGGGTAATGTGGATTTTCTTGAAAACAGGAGACTGATAACTAACCAACCATGCGGAGTAAAAGAAGGTTCCAAAGATCACAGGATATGGCAGTAGCAGTGAGGAGTCCCTGCAAGGAGCTGCAAGATGGAAGCTCAGAAGAATGCTGATAAGACAAGGGAACAGAAAGTAAAGTGTCAGAAGCAATGGAAGAAATACTCCTATGAATAAGAATTGCACAGTTAGTTCTAAATTAGTCACTGAGTTGGCTGAAACCAAGCCTGAAGTTCAAGACCTGCTTGTGAAATCACAATAGGCAAGGCAAGAACTCTTACTGAGCCTTTTTTCAACCTTTTATTTTTTGTTTCTCTGCTGTCTTCCTTGGTCATTTCAAGTTCTATCATTTAAAATGCAACTTTTCAGTGACATAATTTGTAATGTATTTTAAGTATATGAGGTTTGAAGAGCTCACTAGGAAGAAAAGAACTAGGATGATCCACCTTAAAGCTCTGGGTAAAGTCATCTGTGCTTCAAGTGCCTCTCCTTGTTCATCTCATTCCTTGTCTCTTTCAAAATACCACTCTGAAGGTGCTGCATCACACCTGTTTTTTTCTGACAGGGAACTGGTTGTAATTGATATTGTCAAAATTGTACTAAGTACCTGGATTCACTCTATCTTTCTGACCCATATCACTGTAGTCTCTCAAAAATTGTTCTTATTGATCTCCGTCTCATCACACTCTGGCTTGAAACTGAATAGATCCTGAATTTAGGACTGGGGCTAGAGCTGCTACAGAAAAATCTGAAAATCTACAAGGACATTTCATTAGACTAAGTACATACATCAGAACACTAAATTGTCTTGGAAGAGCCTCACAAAATTCAGGTCTTGCATTCTTAGAAGGTATTTGTGGCTATAAATTTCTTAAATCCTGGAGATTAACTATAGATGTCAACTAAAAAATTTCAGAAGGGAGGAAAAGGAATAAAGCAGATAAATTTAGCACTGATGCTTTATTGTTTCTTAGAAATGAAGATGATAGTGAATGGGCCCCAGAAACTGAAAGAAAGAGTGGAATTCAGTTCACCTTCCTATAATAATCTGAAAATTGTCTTAAATTAGCTGTATTTGCTCCCTCTGTTGTCAAGTGAGAAACAGGCACTCCCTGTGCCACACACAGAGGCGATTAATCTTGTGTGGTTTATAAAAAATGCATTTATAGTAGTTAAAGATTCAATGAATAAGTGTATTTATACTATTTTTAAAAGGAAGGAGAGAGGTTGATTCATCTTTAAAATATCATTAACAGTCCAGATTTTCATATTTTAGATGCTGAACCTTCCAGTGAATTAAAATGTTATGTAAATACTGTGGTATCAGGTGTCAAAGTAGACACCTTCTTTAAAGAAGAGATTAATCCTCTTTTAAAATTAATTGTGTCAAAGCATCTAAATGTATATTTGTTGATACAGTTACATAACATGAGTACAATTCAACTATAGAATCTTTTTATTCCATTGCAGGATGCTCAAACTATAGTTTAAGAGCAGTTTGCAGGAGGTGAGTGTGCACACCAGGTTCTTGAAATGGAAGGAGACACATCAATTCAAAGTTATCATATTGATATATGCTGGTGATGAACAGCAGTCTCTCAAACCAGATAAAATGAAAGAGAGTGAGGAAATGTCTTTGTGGCCCTTTGAGGGAGATAGTCAAGACAATATAAGTGACATATCCAGTCAGCTCCCCTTCTGAGCAGTTACCAGATATAAGAAAATAAAGACATGTACAAGTATGTGAGAGATGGACTTGCCTCAGATCCCGCTGAGGTCAGAAGGCTTATGTTTGCATAAATTAGGAAGGGCGTCATATTGATGTCCTACCCTGAGAGTCAAAACTCCTCAGTGGACCTCCTATTTCTGGGAACTTACACTGGTCACAAAATACAGAATCATTAACATAACATAGCAAACAGTAAGGCTGGTTTAGCCTTAGATTTTTACTTACCTCTAAAATGCTGTGGAGTATGTATCTGTTGGTATTATCTTGGCAATGTGTCTCAGATGTCACATCAATAAAGACTCTATGATCTACTGGTCTTTCTTAGGTGAGGTTCTCTGTCAGTTTATGTAATGATTTGCAACTGATCTTCAGAAGTATGCCATTGCCCAGAATAGATCTGGGACTCCTGGAGGACAGCAAGTTGACAATGAAGCTGCAGTGTGCCCTTGTGGCCAAGAAGGCCAATGGTCTCCTGGGGTGCATTAAAAAGAGCGTGGCCAATAGGTCAAGCGAGGTCATCCTCCCCCTCCCACCTGCCCTGGTATTCCCTATCTGGTGTACTGTGTCGAGTTCTGGGCCCCCCACTTCAACAAGTACAGGGAACTACTGGAGGGAGTCCAGTGGAGGGCTACAAAGATGATCAAGGGAAGGGAGCACCTCTTTTATGAGGAAAGGCTGAGAGATCTGGGTCTGTTTAGCCTGGAGAAGAGAAGACTGAGAGGATCTTATCAATGCTTATGAACATCTAAAGGTCAGGTCTGAAGAGGATGGGGTCAAACTCTTCTCAGTGGCCCCCAGTGACAGGACAAGGAGAACAAATTGGAACACAGGAAGTTCCTTCTTAACATGAGGAAAAACCTTTATTTTGAGGGTAACAGATTCCTGGAACAGGCTGCCCAGAGAAGTTGTGGAGTTTCCTTATCTAAACATATTCAAAACCCGCATGGACACGTTCCTGTCCAGCCTCCTCTAGGTGAACCCGCTTTGGCAGGGGGATTGGACTGGATGATCTCTAAAGGTCCCTTCCAACCCCTACAATTCTGTGATTCTGTGATCTGCTAAACTTAAACCAAGCCCTTAAGCTGAATAACAATGAATTCAACCTCTGTGACTTTAGTATGCTTTGGGACAAACAATCAAGATACCTTCAGTGATAAACAGTTTTTAAAGGTTGTGGAACAGAATGAAAAATATTCCAAGGCTTTTTCAGATCTGAAAAAGACTGTATACTTTTGAAAGCTTTGGGTAGTTTGCACAAAACAGTATGTGCGTATTGTTTTGGGAAGGGAAAAGTGTTCTAAAACCAGTAAAATAACAGTGCATGTAAATATAAAGAAAAACTTGGAAAGATGTAAAGTTAATGACTCATAAATAAAATTTAAGAATTAAATAGATATAAATTAAATTAATTAGAAATTAAATAGATATAAATAGAATAGATCAAATTTAAGAATTACCATTTGTATATCTTAGGTTATTCTTAGTCTAATGTTGTTCTTGATATTTTTATTAAGGGTAAAAATTGCTTTGTAGAAAATCTAGAATTTGAAAAACTTTTAACTGTAACTTCTGTATCACTAGTAGGGGTGGTCATGTATATAACATGGGATATGGAGAAAACATATCACATCGCCTCCCCCCAAAATAGAGAAAAGAAAGAAAACCTTCACTCCCAGATGTGTATTGGTGCTTCTTACACAGGAAGAATTTGCAGATACTTTATTTTTTTATTTTTTTTTAAATACTTGTGATCAATGCAGTCAAATTCTGAGTAACTTTAGATGGAAAGAAGTTATATTTTTTCTTAAAAGAAGCTGAATTTTATATGATGTCTGTATAATATGATGGGTGGGAGAAACTGGATGGCAGGCTAGATAGCAAGGCTAACAATTTTCTCATCTTATCTCCCCTCTCTAAGAATTTCAGACTTGTACAAACCTGATCTGTGAAATATGCAAGATTATTCCATTTAGATTACAGGGATTTAAGGAATTCAGAATGTAAAATAACAGTTTGAATCTGTATTTCTGAGAAATGTGTGGTTAACCACTACAGGCTGCTTTGCCATATCGTGCTTGCATCTCAGTGGGAGGGAATACGTTGTTACTATGAATATGAGTTTTTTACCTAGTATAAGCCCCAGGTTCAAAACTAAGCAAGACTGGCCCAGTTATTGTGTTATTTTCCATCAGCTTGTGTCTTGTTATCTTTTTGCCTCCATGTACTCCATAGAAAAGATGCTAAATAGACTTATTTGTTGTGTGTGTAGGTACTAGAAATGCAGGAATAATTTAATAATAGGAAAAGTGTCACTTAAATTTCCTCCATATTGCTCTCAGGCAGCATCCTGTATGCTTGTTGCCTTATGCCCTTCACTACTTAGAATGTGCTGCAGTTTTGTGATGTTCTCTGTACATAATTTGTGAAGTGCTTTGGGATGAAAAGTGCCACATAAATGTAGGGTATTATTATACTGTACTTTGCTTCACTGGAGAAGCTGCATCAGGAAGATTGTTTTATTGGGTTATCTCCTAGGTAACTGTGATTCACTGTAATGATAGTGACTAGCACTCTTTAAATGGGACAGTAGTGGCACAACTACAATCTAATGGGGATAAAATTAGATAGTGCCAAGCTGGGTAATGGTGATTAACCACGTACTAAATGGGTATAAAATTATAAGCTCTGACTTCTTAATACAAATACATTTCCAATTCAATATTAAAGGCTATATTTTCCAAGATTCTCAAGAGGTTTGGGTAACAATAAGAAGTTACTGCACTATCATATTTAAGCCTCTACATTTCAATTGCATCTTAAGTTATCTAAGTCATTGTACTACTTCTAAGTTAAATGTCACAGGAAAACGCTTTGTTGTATATATTTTATATATATAGTTGTAGCAATAGCATGGTAATTAAGGCCTCAATTCAGCAGAGCAAATAAGGAAAACCTCGTTTTTCTTGTTATTTCTGGAGGACATTTCACACATTTGAAGTTCATATTTGCATATTATGATGAGAAGCCTTGGGATAATCAGATGCCATATTCCTCCTCCCACTAAACCACTACACCAACACAAACCTCTACTTTCTCTCACTTGTGCATAACACCCCTTCTTCACCATTATTGTAACAACTCATTTTAAAAAGCCTTAGCTCTACAGTGGCTTTTTCTTTGCTGACTTCCAAATATGATGCTCAAGAAACAGGTCACTGAAAACAGAAAACAGACTGTACCTTGTATTCTCTACGATACCAGACCAGGGCCAAATAACATGTCCCTGATTACTGTAGCCTGTCTTTATCAATACCAGGCAGCACAAGTCTCTTATTACCTTCCAGATTACAGCAAGAGGGACATGATCTTGTAACTGCTTCATTTTCTGCTACTGTTGGGAAAAAAAATAAACGTATCTAAGCAACAGAAGTAATTCTCCATTTGGCACAATGGAGAAAGATTCCTGTGTGATAGTGAAGAAGCGGAGAAATGTGTCAGTAGAATGTAGGCTGCTGCCACAAATGCAGCCATACTACAGAATATACTTGCAGATGAAAGAAATAATACATCCAGAGAGATTTCTAACAATCAAGTGGCAGCATCCTGAAAAATTTCTCACCTAGTGCAAGACTCTTATGACCCTCCTCCGTGTCCCAAGTGCTTTACAGAACTTGAAAAATGCATTCCAGGTGCACTCCTGGAGTACCTATTAATTCTTGTAGTTACTCATCTGGGGAAAAAAAAAAAGGCCCTAGATTTGAAACAAAGGTTGTATCTTAAATTGGTGCTGGAGGAGTTTAAATAATTAAAGCATCTAGAAACAGTTATTTATCTACCAAGATGCAATCTGGACTAGCAGAATTTGATATTTATGACTTATAAAATATATGAAGAAGAAAGCAAGGTGGATTGCTAAGAGAAACTTACTGTAGAATTCAACTTTCCTTATTGCTTTCACTATTAAACTGACTTTATCTCAGTCCATGAGTCCTCTTCACTTCCTTCTGTTTTCTTGTTATCCCACAGTAGAGGGGATTGAGTGAATGGCTGTGTGAGTATTTGGATGTTGGTTGGGGTCAAACAACCACAACTTGAAAACCTAATGAAACCTAATAAAGGAAAGGTCACTGCTTCACTTTTTTTCCCTTGACAAACATTATGTGAAAATAAATATGTAACTCATTGAAGCAGAATATTAACTATAGCTGTTGACAAGAGTGTCTGGCAGTACAGTTTGACAGGCCTCAAGAGCAAGTAATATTTCTTTGCCCTTTTGTAATAGTTGAGAATCTGGCCCTTCATATCCCTCTCTTAAGGAAGGTGCATTGTGATTACTTTAGTCTCTATCTATTTTGTGACTTGGAAGAAGAATATGAATTGAGACTCAGCCACTGACAGATGTAGCTTGAGAAAAGAACGTTTTACCAAATTATTAGTGCTCTGCTGTCACTAACTCTATAAAGAAGCAGACACTGACCTATGGTAAAACTTAAGGATTTTCAGGGGGAACTTAGAGCTAAGATCAGGGCTCTATTTTTGTCTGAAAATAATGCAGCAAAAATATTTCTGAGTCTGCATCATGTTTCCCCAAAGTAAGATTAAAAAAAACCACTATTTTGAACCTGAGGCAGTTTTCAAATGTACTTGATCTGATTTCATTTGTTTTGTAGGAATGAACAAGGACAAACTTATCTGTAGTGGGGCTGTTCTCATTGAAATTATAATTCAGTAGCCGAAATATTGCTATTGCACTAATATTTGAACTAATTTTTTGTTCAGATATTGATAAGATTTCAGGAGGACTTAGCTTTATCTTTTTATATTATTTTATTGAGGATATCATAAAATAAATATTTAAATACATAAATTTTTACCTCTATGCATAAGGCTCACAACTGTGTATTTTCAGAACTGACCTAATAGTTATAGTTAAAGATAAAATCATACAAAAATGAACAGAGTCCCTCTTGGTATAGTACTCTTTTTTTAGTTGTTTTTTTTTTTTTTTCATACTTTTTGGTTTTTAATGTAACTTCAAAGGTTCAAACTATCTGCTAAGTATCCTTGTGTGACTTTACTTGAATAAGGGTACAATACATCCTGTAGCAACAACAGGTAACAGCTGTAGTAAAACTACTTCACAGTAATGATAAACTAACATTAGTGTGTGTATGTAAAAGCAAAAGAGATGAACAAATAGCGTTATATCATTAGTTTTGTTAGCAGTCTATGCAGAAGAATAGTGATGAACAAGAGAGATATTGTATTTCGTTAAGCTGTAACTCAAAAAGAATAATAAATTAGAAGGCAGTGTCACAGTAAGAGTTACTGTTTTATTGCACCAAACTCACAGAAGACAGAGGTGAGGACATTACAGATCTTTGCTACTGAACATGTATTGTGTAGAAATATAACAAAACACAATAAACTCTAAGTGGTTTGATACCTGTTGATTATCCATCGGAAATTAATAGACCCACTGCATCACCTGAAATGCACAATTCATCAGCTAGGTGCTGTTCCGTTTGGTGGGTGACGGAATCTTGGTGAGGGGTCTAGAGAACAAGTCATATGAGGAGAGGCTGAGGAAACTGGGCATGTTTGTAGAAGAGGAGGCTGAGGGGAGACCTCATTGCCCTCTACAACTACCTGAAAGGAGGTTGTAGAGAGGTGGGTTTTGGCCTCTTCTCCCAAGGGAATAGTGACAGGAGCAGCGGAAATGGTCTGAAGTTGTGGCAAGGGAAGAATTACTTTACTGGGAGGGTGGTCAGGCCCTGGAACAGCCTGCCCAGGGAGGTGGTGGAGTCACCATCCCTGGAGGTACTTAAGAAACTTGTAGATGTGGCTCTTCAGGGCATGCTCTAGTGCCCGAGATTGTTGGTTTGTGGGTGGGTGTGATGTGGTGGGGTGTTGTGTTTTGTGGGGTTTTTTTGTTTGGTAGGTTTTTGGTTTTTGTTTTTTTCAGGTTGGACTTGATGATCTCAGAGGTCCCTTCCAACCATGGTGATTCTGCGATTCTTTCTTTTTAAGGGAAACTACTGTCTTTCAGAGTGTGAAAGACATGAACATGAACATGAGCCAGCAGTGTGCCCAGGTGGCCAAGAAAGCCAACAGCATCCTGGCCTGTATCAGGAACAGCGTGGCGAGTAGGGCCCGAGAGGTGATTGTCCCCCTGTACTCGGCACTGGTGAGGCCTCACCTTGAGTACTGTGTCCAGTTTTGGGCCCCCTACCATAAAAAAGACATTGAGGTGCTGGAGCGGGTCCAGAGAAGGGCGACAAAGCTGGTGAGGGGTCTGGAGAATAAGTCTTATGAGGAGAGGCTGAGGGAACTGGGGTTATTCAGCCTGGAGAAGAGGAGGCTGAGGGGAGACCTTATTGCTCTCTACAACTACCTGAAAGGAGGGTGTAGAGAGGTGGGGGCCGGTCTCTTTTCTCAAGTCACAGGCGACAGGACAAGAGGAAATGGCCTCAAGTTGCGCCAGGGGAGGTTCAGGCTGGATATTAGGAAAAATTTTTTCACTGAAAGTGTTATCAGGCATTGGGATGGGCTGCCCAGGGAGGTGGTTGAGGCACCATCCCTGGAGGTGTTCAAAAGACGGGTTGATGAAGTGCTGGGAGGTATGGTTTAGTGATGATGCTCCTTGTTTGTTGTGTGGGTGTCTATTTTTGTCAGTTAGGTTGACGGTTGGACAAGATGATCTTTAAGGTCCCTTCCAACCTAGAAGATTCTGTGATTCTGTGATTCTGTGAATACAACAGTCCTAGGAATTGAACTCCACTACCTTCTACATACATAGGAAATGCATTATAAACTTTATCGGTATACATATATATGACAGTGAAATCACCCTAGTTTCAGGTCACCTTGTCCTGTTTTTGAATCAAAGCTCTCCATATAAGCAGTTTTACTTCAGTAAGCTAATACCCTAAGAACCCCCTAAAAATCCTCTGTATATTAGCAGGAAAAGATTATCCATATCTGAAACTGCCAGCAAAATAAGACTTTAACAATTTATGCTGAATTTGTCTGAGTGATGAGGAAGTCTATATGTCATCTCATGCTGAAGCACAGGCCTGTGTTAGCGTAAGCAGTCCCGTGGCAAGATTGTGGCACAGCTCCAGCTCATTTTGGCAGGTTTTGTAGCTGGGTTATCAAGAGTGAGAAGTCAGGGATGGAAAGGTGCAGATCTTTTTAATAATACATCTGCACAACTAAGCTAGGTTAGATAAATAAATCATATGAACAAGACTTTGGCTGATTCCACAAATAAAGGAAAAGAGACAAAGGAAACAGATTCTAAATGACTCATAATACTGTCCGTAAGTTTTCCTAAAAGCTATTTGGTGCAAGCCTATAAAATAAAATGAAAGCTGAGTGTTATTTGCAAGAATGAACACAAGTTAAATTCGCTTCAAGTGCTTAAATATTTTTCTTAAGGTGAATTGTTTCCAACAGTATATTTTGTTTTGATCTGTGTTCATAACACAACTTTGACCTGAACCCAAATACTATAAATTGTTCACTGCTACTGACAGTCTTCTGCAGAAGCAAAATAAGCCAGTTTTTAACACAGAAAATAAAATTGGACTGTCTGCATAGGCTTAAGATGAACAGTGAGGAGCAAAGTGATATGCTTGTTTCTTATGTGAATAAAGTAATAAAAGGTTTTCTAGTACTCTGTTTTTCATTTAAAAGTGCAGGAGGATTTGAAGGATTTATTTAAACTGTCTATATTCTTAAGTATGGAGAAGAAACCATGGAGAAGTAAAATCAGAATTTGTTAAAACTGAGTGGAGCAGGAGAGGTTGAAAAGAGCTGGGGTATAATACCTCCTGTCACTATTTTTGTTTGTTTCTTTTTTTTTTTTTTTTTTTTTTTTTTTTTTTTTTTCATTCTTGCACATGTGTCAGTTGATGGTGCAGGGCCTTTTCCTGGAACTAGTGTGTTCCTTTTCTGTCCCTTTGCTTCTGGTCCTGGATAATATTCTGTAGCTGACTCTACTTAAGCAGGGGGAATGGAATAGATATAAACTTCAGCAATACTGTGATTCTGTGAACTGTCTTACTATTAGGTCTCTGGTGGGCAATACTACCAGCAAAGGGGAGTCACATCAGTTACACATAAAATATATGTTTTAATTTGGGAAAAAATTAAGGAAAATATAGAACTGGAGAGAATAACCTGAGTGTTCAAAGGGGATGAAATAGGCAGAGTTGGTTTGTTATACAGACTTTAAACTATTTTAGTTATTGTATATAGTCTACCTACAGCATCTATGGAGTACGTTGAAGACAACAGGTTTGGTTTTGGTTTTGTTTTGGGGTTTTTTTCACTGAAAGGATTTTGAAAAAGAAAGTGAAAATGCATTTTTTTGTGCTTTCTTGAATTGCAGCGTAGGTAGGGTGAAAAATATGGAATAAGAAATATTGGATGCTGGAGAGGCACGTTAACATTTTCCCAATTCACGCTCCCCATAACAGTGTGGGAATAGTTAAAGAAATATTTGTAGCTTGTTCTTAGCTTTATTTTTGAGAGATTAAGAATCTTTCTCCATTTAAATGTCTGTTGCAAGATATGTTGAATGCTATTTCCCCGAAAAATTATCTGAAAAATAATATACTAATGATATCCTGGGGAAAAAAAAAAAGAGCTCAATAATGTTGAACCAAGTGAGTTTACACGGCTAAAATGTGTCCTTTGTTAACCAAAAGTTTTTTAAATGAACAAGTCTAATTCATATGAGATCAAACGTACCTAGAAAGTGTTCTCAAACGAAAACTGTTTAAACTGAAAACAATAATTTAATTAATCTAACACAAAAATATCTATAATATATTTTTGTTGTCTGTAATTATCTGGAGATCACCTTCATATTGTTCATAGGCTGATGTAGTTATGGTTAAATCAAGCAATTAAGCTAATACTCTAAGTCATTTCATTTCATCTAGACAATTCCTTTAGAAAATAGAAAAAAACTTTGCTGTCATTGTGTATACTAAAATATTAGACTATTTTCCTTTTCCATACACGACTGTTAAATAATCTTGCAGCTACCTAATTTCACTGCCTGTGATAATCTCTCCATCAGTACTGCTTTGGGGATTTTTACAACATATGCATCAGTAATTAAAAAAAAAAATTAGAAATACCTTTTTATATATTATAGATAATTCCTACTATTTTTATAGTAGTCTTACTGTACAGATGATCTCTGGAGCCACTGTTGGTTTTGGGTTTTTTTTCTGATTCTATTGAATAACAGCGCGTATGTGTCAGGATTTTTTGTCTGTGGTTTTAGAGTACTTCAGTCTAACAGTGAATAATATTCTCTACACACCATTCCAACTTTTTTGCTGTTATCATTTCAAGTTTGTTAATTCCAATTGAAGTGCTATGCTACATACTGAGACTAATGTCTAGGAATCTTATTATTCTAAATCATACAGCACTACACAATTTACAGTGTGATAGTTGTCCCTTTGCTTCAATTAATATCTAAAAATGGAGCTCTTCCTTTAGCAATGTAATGGATTCTGTGAATTCAGGGGAAGGAGACAGAATTGTCATTTATTGAACAAAACATAACTGGGTTACAGATTTAGTAATCCCTTTAGATCTGAATTATTCAGCAAAAATGATTAATGAAAAACAACATCAGTGGAGTCAGACACTTGAAAAGAAAGGTTAACTTCACAATTCTGTGAATACGTTACCATCGTAACTTATTCTGTAGTACGTATTACCAAAAAGGGAAAATATTCTGAGTAATTTGTAGTAAATTTGGAGTTCCTTTTCTTACTATTGGAAATATTATAATGGTGCAGCTGACAATAGTTTAAAAAGCAAAGCATTCAGCACCTGACTTACTTTGTTTTATTTTACATAACAATTCTGAAAGATTTTTCTATAATACAATAACAGGAGGAAAAAATGTTGGGCTTTTTTTTACATTTCTCAGTAACTGTTTCAGAAGACCAAGTCCATCTAAGATTCTACTAAAATATATATATTGATCATCTGTCCAGATCTAGCAGGAATATCTTTATTTTAATATAGTGTCCCAAGGTGACAGCACAATTTAAAAATGGAGCAAAATCAAGATTTTGGTGCAGCTAGGTCAGGCTTTGCCTCTGTTTCAATGAATTTAAAACATTTTCCTTACTTCTATTTTATCTGAGGTTCAAACCATCAAATGGTGTGAATTGTCAAAACTATCAAATAAGTATGAAGAAGAATGCATGGTGGTAACAAATGTTCAAATGTGTAGAGTATCTCTGATCAGGAAAGATGGAAAGGAAAAAGAAGAGAGGAAGGGAAGGGAAGGGAAGGGAAAGAAGGAAGGAAGGATGCTTTGCATCCTTAGAATTCAAATCTTGTTTTATAGTCAATTTTAATGTGAAATTGGTCTAGTCCAGCTCATTAGCCTACCAGCTGGAAGACCCTATTCTGTTGGTGGAGCATCAAAAATTGAGGCTGATGCAGTGAAGAATTGAGCTTAATATACAGAAAACATTTAACTTTTGCTTTGTGCTGTACTGCCTGGTGCAGAATTCATGTTGACTATGCAAGTAGTTGTTAACCTGTCATCTTAGTAGTACATGAGAAGCTATTAATCTGTTGTTCTTGTAGCAAGATGGATAATATTTTAAATTCAGATACTGTGCTAACATAGAAGAGATAATCATAGATTTAGTTAAGTCTGGGATTCACATTTAAAAATGGGAAAAAAGAAAAGTTAAATTACTCAGAAATGAACATGCTTTTTGTAATATTATTTACCTGCCTTTTTTTTTTTTTATTTGGGTTTATAGGATGTCCATCTCAGATGTCACATGAAGAGTGCCATGTACATAGCTTTAGGAAGTAGCCAAAGGCAAAATTTTCCAACTGTGCCTCACTTGCTTCACAGAGATATCGATTATTGAAGGTCCATAAAAAATACAGGTGATAACTGACCTATTCTCAAAAATATATGTGAAGGGACACACAGTGGTGAAAACATATAAAGTGAAAAGGTTATCTTTAGTTACCTGTTCTTTTCCTGTGCTTATTACTCGAACACACTTACTTAATGCCAGGCAGTTAGCTTGGATATAAAATAATCTGTTTATCACAGAGCTGCATCAGGCAGTTTGGCTGGGATAGAGTAGCATAGTAGCATATGCCGCTGTGTTTTGGATACTGCTGAAGTTGTTTCAGTTATTGCTGAACAGTGCTTGCGCAGCACCAAGGCCTTTTCTGTTTCTCATGGTCCCCATCGCATGAAGCTTCTCATGGTAGCAAGAAGTGGGACTGGCCAAGAAGTTAGAAGAGGATGCAGCTGGGACAGCTGACCCCAACTGAGGGAAGTCAGTTGACCCAAATTCCATACCATATGATGTCATGCTCGGCACTAAAATCTTGGGGGAAAGAAGGAGGAAGTGGGGAATACTCGGAGTTATGACATGTCTTCCCAAGTAACTGTTACACTTGATGAAGCCCTGCTTTGCTTGGAAATAGCTAAACACCTGCCTGCCAATGGGAAGTTGTGAATGAATTCCTTATTTTGTTGTTCTGGTGTATGCAGCTTTTGCTTTAACCTCTTAAAATGGCTTTACCTCAATCCATGTGTTTTCTCACTTTTACCCTTTCTATTCTCCTCCCCATCCCAGAGAGGGGAGTGGGCAAGCAGCTGTATGGTGACTAGCTCCCTACCCGGCCTAAACCAAGACATCCTCCAAAAACCAGGTAATTAAGTCCTTAATGTTTTAGTTGCTTAAATATGTGAGAAGAGAGTAGTATATGGAAGTCATCACTTCACTATTACAAAACATAAGACAAACTCTTCTACAACGCACTAGCAAG
This sequence comes from Calidris pugnax, assembly GCF_001431845.1. Taxonomy (NCBI): domain Eukaryota; kingdom Metazoa; phylum Chordata; class Aves; order Charadriiformes; family Scolopacidae; genus Calidris; species Calidris pugnax. The sequence continues at coordinate 3,049,433 of NW_015090999.1, read as the reverse complement.
GACATAGCTTTCAATTGCTATAGTTACTCTTCTCTTTCTGCAGTTACATTGTTTGAGATTGGAAATACCATCAGTGTGCCTCTGGGACAAATTTCACATAGAACATAGTGGAAGAAACATGTCTTCAACACTTGAAATTAATTTAAATAATCACTATGAACAATACAATGATGTTTAAATGATAATAAAATTGTGACAAATTGGAATTATTGATGAGTGCTAAAACTGGAGTCACAATATTAATGACTTTAACACTTCATTGTAGAAGTGTTACAGAGAAAAGTAGCATACTTCCAACTTCTTATTCATTCAAATGTATGAAAAAATTGCGATAATGTTACTGCATGAATGTTTCAGATGGGCCACTGATAAATACATGGAAAATCCTTTTCAGATTTCAGATCCACAGTTGTCAAAATCTGTGTTTATCATTTCCAGTTACAAGCACCTATTCAAACTATCATAATGTAGTGAAATACTATTTCCAGTACTCCTGGCTGAAATGGCAATCTCAGATTATATGAGGTATGTGCTAGCATAACCATTAATTCAGGATGCTACACTTCAGTAGCTGTGAAAGACCAGAAGAAATTATCAGTACTTTTTTCTGCTGATATTAGATAGAAGATTTGATGGCTGAGCCATTAAACTATGCTGTAATAATGCCTTGGGCCACCCCAAAATGCATACCAAAACCACTGCCCCTTTTTGTTTTATCATTGGAATTACATTGTGGAGGCAGACTTCTTGAATTCAGAAGTAGGGGTTGTGGTTTCACAAGGTCTTCACATGATCCTACTGCTACTAAGAGATCCATGACCTTACAATAATTAAATGTATACTTAATTTTAAGCACAAAAATAGCCTAATTGATTTCAATACTTGAAACAGGCCTGAGTGGAAGGCAGGGACAGTATTCTCAGTGTTTTAAAAATTTCTTAAACTACAGAGTGGAAGAGTCTACATACTCATCCACAATATCAAGTGTTAGTCATTGATATTTTAAAACCCTTTGAAGTTAGAAAGTTTTAGGGATGGATGAGGAATATTTTTCTGACTTGAAACTTCTGTTAACACTTATAATTTATTTGCTTATTTAAATATATACACACCTATCTTTTAATGTACTGTTACATCTGATTTGATGAGAGAATCTAGTTTCATTGAACCTAGTTATTATTGATTTATGTATATTCCCTTTGAGTTAAGAGAGAGCTTTTGTACCTTATTTATTCTACATTTATCTAAAATAAATACTGGAATAACAACTTCTAAATTAAATATCAGAGTAACATATTCTTCACATATTCTATAATACAAAATTCATCACAGCATCCTTCTTTCAAGCATGAAATTCATTTAAATCAATGTCAATAATGTAACATTTGATGTCAGGTGCGATATTAGTAGTGTGTATAACATTGCTATTTAACACCTTGCTTAATATCCTGAGGTATCCAGTATAATAAAAAGTTACATTAGGGAAAGAAGTAAATCCGTGGCTTGTGATCACATTGAACTCTAAACCAGGTTAAAGTTTGTGTTAACAAATTAGAGAAAAGTAATTGCATGAAAGTTACAGTAAACCCCATTTCGCACTGTGTATAGTCTGTTGCTACATTTTAGAAAAATGACTCTTGCCTCTTTCAGACTGTTAGTCAGAACGTTATCTGTTTGTTTTTAAGTGAGTTTTTTTAAAATACTCTTTATACCAGGAATTTCATAAAATCTTGACCATAACAGGCACTCAGAGAGTTTTAGAACTTTCATCTACAGTCAAAGTAATAAGAAGTGTATTTTACAAATGAACCTCTCCATGTAGTTCTCCATAACTAAATTGCATCCTTGACTCACACGTAAACATGTTGTCATGTAAATTTAGACATAGATCTGAATCCCACCACCAATAAAAATGCTACGTATTCTATATATAGAATAACATATATTCCTTAAAATTCAATTGATTATAACTGGGATTGTTTTGGATCAATTCAGATCAACTAAGGTCCTAGTTTTCTTCTGGAAATGTCATTTTCTTTTAGCTAGGTATTTATAGGTGTCTAAAGTTGGACTGTAAAGGCCTGGTGCAAATGCTCATTATGGATCTCAGTAAGAAAGATACTCAGACTTTATAAGTGTTGACTAAAATACCATCTATAGGAGATAGCACAAAAGCGAAAAAAGGGATAACATAGATAGTTTAACATTCCTTCAGATGCTGAGAACCCCAAGCTGTGCAGCACTGGATGAACTCCAATCAGGGCACGGCATGCAGTATAGAACCCATCCAGGGAGAGGTTCACAAACATTTTAGTCTTTAGAACTTTTATAGGATGCTCTTAGAAGTAAACATCTTTATTCAATATATCTACTGTCAAGCAAAGGGTATTACAATAAAACTTGCTGCTTCACTTTGAGATAAGGTGGCTTAATGGCCAGATGCCAAATGGGAGTCACATACAGGCTCCTCTGTTGAAGCCAGCTAAGTTCATTCACTGGCCAGAAGATAAGAACATGTACAATTAACCTGAGTAGGCACAGGTATGTGCTTCATTGTTCTTATCTTCTGGCCAGTGGATAAATTTAACTGCCTTCAACAGTAGGAGTTAGCAACTCCTTGATGTGAAATAGTCTTCCGCTTAGGACCACTACTGGGAAGAATCCAATAACTAAAACTTAAATGATTCTTCTCATCTACACATCTTTCTTTTTATTTTAAGAATATTTAACATTTTATTTTACTGCAAGTACTACTCTTTTTAATTTTGTAAGGAGCCATGACTGCTCAGCTAACAAAATTTCTGCAGACTTTAGTTTTTTCTGTTCTTTTTCTTTTTTATTTTTGAGTCCTGAAAAAAATGAGAATGGACATTCATGAAAAACCCTAAAACCAGCCACTGCTAAACCCAACAGACACTATTTTCTACAGACACTTATTTTCTAGCATGTTTATTCTATTTCTTTAATCATGATGCAATCTTTCTTTTTCCTCTCATTCTACAGTTACCTGTCTTAAGCAACATGCAGTTCTTTCTTTAAAATACATGACAACTGAGATGGAGGTGGTCTTGAAAACAGCCTCACTCACTGTATAATTATAATTGAATTCTATAGTGTTATCCATGCCACGCACTGAATTAAATCAGAATTTATTGCAAGGTCCATAGCTTAAAATTCTGTGATGCATATGCAAGGACTAATAAAGATTGAAACAGTAGGAAGTTAGACATACTAGAATAACCAGAACAGTCAAATGAGCACCACAGTTTTTAAGCTATGAATACTCATTAACTGTACTGCTGTCTGTCTCAATATAGATATATTTTTATATATTTAATTATCTCCAAGGCGAGAGTTTCCTCAGTTGAAACACATATCTTACCTCAGCCAGAACCTGGTTCAGAAGTTCTCTCATCCTGAGTGGTCTGAACTCTAGACTATCATTATCTTTTACAGTGAAAGGGTGGCTCTTCCACATTTTCTATACAGCAAGAACAAATAAAGAACTGCTTTGCCCTCTTTGAAGATAATTAATCACAAGCCAAGTAACCACAGCTCATGTTTTTGAAATCCTTAAGATATTTATTGAAATCTCAATTTCTTTTGCACATTCCTAGTCCACACTAATGTCTACTCTTTGAGCTACGATAAAGTAGTCTGTGCATAGTTGCACTCATGGGCAGTACACATTAGATTACAGGGACAGTCATAGCTGGTACACACTGAAATACAAAGTGCACTCATTGCTGACACACATTGCATTACTTTGCATGGTGCTGACCCACTGAGAAATGTTAGTAACAGAGATTACTAGCCATTAAAAAAAAATACTGAAAATAAAACTTTATTTACGGTCTTCCTCCAGAAACCAAGAGGTTTCACCTCTCTATGAGTTTCAGAAATAATTGGTAGTGGCTCAACAGCCTTTGAGATGAAGGAACACAGACAATCCAGTCAAACGGTAGGTACAGTGGTTCATTTAAGAGTATTGTAGTCTCCCAACAGCTTCTTATCAAACTGTATATTGACAAAGTCTTTATTGTTTTGGAATTACATGTTCCTTTCTAATTTACCTTTTCTTGTTAAATGCTGATTTAATAAAGCACTTCATTACCTCAGCTGTTTGAGAAGCACATTGATTTTGTATCCCTACTCATTTCTTCTAGGTCTGTTACCTTTTTAGCATTTTCCTTTTGATACAAATTAAAAATTCTTTGACTCCTAATGACCTTGTAACCCTCCCACCCCGGACCTTTTTGGGAAAATTCTACTAAGACACTTATATACAAATTTAAATTAAAAAGAAAACTACTCATTGGCTACATATGCATATGGAATGAATGAGCTAAAAGGTTCAACGCTGCTATGCTCATCAATCCAGAGAGATCTATGGTGACTCTTTGCTGGCTAGGCAGCTGTCATACAGGGAAAGAATATCCTTGAAATAGTCTGGTCCTGGATGTTGTTGAGTTGCCATCCTTTGAATCTCTTAGTTTTCCCCTGTTGATGTCACTGGTTTGTTTTTTTTTGTCTTGATTCCTTGACCTTCCAGTTATCCTCATCTCAACAATATTACCTTTCTCCGCAATTTTATTTTTCCTGTCTTGCAAGTATGTCTACATACTTTGTCACAGATCCTTTTCACAACTCAACATTTTTTCCAGGAATTTGACTCAAGATAATGCAGCTGTGCAGCAACATGGCTAGGCATTGGATTGCAGTAAAATGAAGCACAGGGAGAAGGTATATAATTGCTCGGACTAGTGTCAAATTAATTTTGGGAGATAGGTTGCTTGGGAAGGATAGGTACTTCAATTTAAACTCAGTACTGCAAGTTTTCCTTTTCATTTCCTTTTGCCTTGCCTTGCCTTGCCCTACCTTGCCCTGCCTTGCCTTGCCCTTTGCCTTGCCTTGCCCTTTGCCTTGCCTCACCCTTTGCCTTCCCTTCCCCTTGCCTTGCCTTGCCTTGCCTTTTTGCCTTACCTTGCCATTTGCCTTGCCTTGCCTTGCCTTGCCTTGCCTTCCCTTGTTTGGCCCTTTTTGCCCTGCCTTGCCCTTTTTGCCTTGCCTTGCCCTTTGTCTTGCCTTGCCTTGCCCTTTTTGCCTTGCCTTGCCTTGCTCTTTGCCTTGCCTTGCTCTTTGCCTTGCCTTGCATTTTGGCTTGCCTTGCCTTGCCTTCCCTTTTCCTTGCCTTGCCCTTTTTGCCTTGCCTTGCCCTTTGCCTTGCCTCTTCTCACCTCACCTCACCTTGCCTTTGCCTTGCCTTGCCTTTTCTTTCCTCGCCTTTCACTTTCTCTAGTTCTAATGTAGTTTGAAGGAACATAACTGTTTCTTGAAACTGCAGGGCAGATAAAGCTTTCAGGACTTGTCAGTTTCATCAATGAAGACATGAGAAGAAGTAGAGGAAAGGTGATACAGAAAGGGAAGAAAGAAGGAGAAAATATCTTTAAATTGTTCAAAGATTTCACATAGATCTATAATAACAGCCATCACTTCCATACGTGTCTTTATGTAACACTTTCAAGATGGTCTGAAAGACAAGTATGATAATATTCACATTAACAGTTCAATGTAAATTAATTATTGGGTTGAATTATAATCTGTAGTATTTAGATTACAATGAATAATCACAACATGCTTCAAACAACAAATATGTTAGAGTTGAATTACTTATGTGCAGTATTTGAGCTGAATGAGGAAATGATTCAATTAGACAACCCCTGATTCAACCCCAGGGAGACATGTCTACCAGATGAGAGAAAGTAGAGCTATTCTGCATCATTGAACTGGTTAATTCAACTTTCAGTGAGTGATTCAGACATCAAAGCTGCTCCACCTTTTCTGAATGTCTCTCCCAATACTCTGAAGAAAACATTGGCTGACTCTTGGAAGAACTCTTTTAGGAAGTGAGCTAGAATTTAGAGTGGGTAAAAGTATCCTTCATCATTTGTCAATGAGAGTTTTTCCTTTTTATACTATGAAACATTGTAGATTAGCTGGAATATTTGAACTAATGCTATTACTGTTGCAATTAATCAGTATCTTCTACCAAAATATATGTGCCAACATCCTTGAAACTGCTAAAGTTAAAGACCAACTGATGCCAGTAACATCTTTCTGCGAAAATTTTTGAATCTTCCATTCTGAGAAAGCAACAGATTTCAGATTATAATGATTTCCTGAGTGCTTCATAAAAAAATGTTTTCCTTTGAGGTGAATTCTTAGAGTCATTGAAGGTTTAATTAGCATTACTAAAGAGTAATTTACTTCTGAGCAACACTCCTCATCATGTCAAAGGTTCTTTTCATGCTATCAAGTATAAACAAATGTAGTTTCAGTACAGATGTACATAGCCTTTCCCTACTCCCCAGGGGAACAATACTAGAATGGTAAGGATGTTATCTTTTTAGTGAAGACCAGTAGATGAATTCTGATAACTTCCTCAGTCTTTTTGAAAATACTTAAAACATTAATCTAGAAGAAAAGAAGAGGGTGATAGACAGCTCTTCATTGGAGACATTTGTGTCCTTTGTTGAAGAGATGTGAATAAGAAGCATTTGCTTTTTGTAACCATAATAATCTGATAAGATCCTGTAAAAAAGCATCATTACAAGAAATGCCTTTCCCTATTTCTATCTGTTATGGAAATGTCACTGTGTTTATTCTAAGGGAAGATGTAGAGAAAATGTTCCTCCAGCTCCTAACAGATTTATTCTCTCTTGCTATGCCTGGAAAAGAATGCTTTTGACTGCTGTGCTGTGTCTATCAATGGGCGCACCAGGAGTACATCATCGTTGTGCCCAATTCATTCATGCTCTTCCAGTTCACTTCACTGGATTCCAATGGGGATGATGGGCATGCTAGAGGCAGTAAGATCTCTGCACCACAGCCTCACTGTGGAATTTCTGGAAGAAGACAGCGTTCTGTGGAAATGAGAAAAAAACTGTTGTAAGGTAAAGCACAATATAATTTGATTTTGGGGTAGAAAGAAAATGGGCCACTTCTATATATAAAAATATATTTTCTAGCAATGTTTATACTCTAGGGATGAAAGAACTAGGTAGCATTCTGCTCATGACCTGCTTTCATAGACTTAATTTAGAAATATTGGTGATGCACACAATAAATATCCTGGAATCAGACATATGGTTTATCATATTCTCCATTTTTCACTGCAGTCAAAAGTGGGGTAATGAGGGGGAGAAGTTTGTATAAAAAGAAGGTTTTTGACAGCATCAGCAGTAAAAGTGTTTGATGCTGCTGAATACAGTAGCCTGATGAATATAAGGCTGATGTGGCTCCATGTCCCCAGGTCCAGGCAGTGGTAAGGGTAAGCACATACTCCTGATGGGCACACATGCATGAATACACACATACGCAATAAACTTACAGATGACTAGCCACACGGATCAACACAGACAGAAAACGTAGCACTCAAACAAGCATGGATGGGCTGAAAGCTTTCTCCTCTCCACTGATCAAAGTTAAAGCCTGTTGACAAAATACCTATACATATACATGTATACATATTTGTTTACATTATAAATTGCAGGTACTCAGTCTACCAAGTAGTCAGCTCCAGATCCCCAGATCTCTCAAGTTGCTGGCACTGAAACGCATGAGGCCCCAAGATTCACAGCCCCACTCCATTATAAGTTCCCCGACCCATAGTCTCCCCCGTATATGGATCCTAAACCTACTTTTCAACTACTTGCTAACTACTCTGCCTTGAAGTTCACTAGTGAATTACAAACATGCACGAACACAAGGCTGGTGTTCCCTAGGGGAAACATACAGCCCATCTCTCCAATTGCTCACATGCAGACCTGTAGGCCCCTATGACTCATGGCCTCTCCACCATTTGCTGAGGCACTGAAACTTCCACTCATGCCCATTGTACTGGTTTAGGCTAGGATAGAGTTAATTTTCTTCATAGTAGATGGTATGGTGCTGTGTTTTGGATTTGAGACCAAAACACTGTTGATAACACACCCAAGTTTTCATTATTTCTGAGCAGCACTTGGACAGCATCAAGGTCTTTTCTGCTTCTTACACTACCCTGCCAGCAAGTAGGGTGGGGCTGCTCAAGAGGCTGGGAGGAGACATAGCGGGGACAGCTGACCCCAACTGACCAGAGGGATATCCGATACCATAGGACATTGTGCTCATCAATAAAAGGAGGAGGAAGAAGGAGGAAGAGGGGGGCATTTGGAGTTATGGCATCTGACTTCCCAAGCAATCATCATGTGTGATACAGCCTTGTTTTCCTTGAGATCACTAAATATCTGTCTGCCAATGGGAAGTAGTGAATGACTTCCTTATTTTGGCTTGCTTACACCTATTAAACTGCCTTTAACTCAATGCACAAGGTTTCTCACTTCTATGCTTTCTGTTCTCTTCCCCATCCCACTTGGGGGGCAGTGAGGGAGTGGCTGTGTGGTGTTTAGCTGCTTACCATCTTAAACCAAAACACACATGCACAAAAAATTTAGTGCGCCATCACCCAGGACAAAAAAAAAAGAAGGAATACTGTATAATAAGATCAGACATACTGTTGTGATCAAGTACAGGGTACGGTAAGACAACAGTACTGACCAGCAAACCATTTATATATGACTCATGGATGAGAAGATTGACATGGGGTCCCTTCCGGCCTGGGCAATTCTATGAATTCTATGAATTCTATGAAGGCCAACCGCATCCTGGGCTGCATCAAGAGAAGTGTGGCCAACAGGTCGTGGGAGGTGATTCTACCCCTCTACTCTGCTCTTGTGAGACCCCACCTGGAGTACTGTGTCCAGCTCTGGAGTCCTCAACACAGGAAGGACATGGACCTGTTGGAATGGGTCCAGTGCAGGGCCACAAAAATGATCAGTGGGCTGGAGCACCTCTCCTATGAAGACAGGATGTGAGGGCTGGGGTTGTTCAGCCTGCAGAAGAGAAGGCTCCAGGGAGACCTTGTAGCGGCCTTCCAGTACCTGAAGGGGGCCTACAGGACAGATGGGGAGGGACTCTTTATCAGGGAAGGCAGTGATAGGATGAGGGGTAATGGTTTTAAATTGGAAGAGGGGAGATTTAGGTTAGATATTAGGAAGGAATTCTTTACTGTGAGGGTGGTGAGGTGCTGGAGCAGGTTGCCCAGAAAAGATGCCTCATCCCTGAAGTGTTCAAGACCAGGCTGGACGGGGCTTTGAGCAACCTGGTCTAGTGTGAGGTGTTCCTGCCCATGGCAGGGGGGTTGGAACTCAACAATCTTTGAGGTCCCTTCCAACCCAAACCATTCTATGATTCTATGACTCACTGTGTTTATCGTTTGTTCCCTGTTTTCCCATGCTTTTTCATCCCTGATCCACTTTGAGCCTTACCCTTCCTTGCCTCCTCTGAACACCCCATAATGTTTCTCATATTCCCTCAATCTGCTTAAAAACATTCCATAATAAATTTTGCGCAATCCCTCAATGCCCTTTTCCCTGAATTCTGCCTCCTTGTAGGCAACAACCCTTCCAGTCTGCAAGGTAATCTTTTAAGGGGAGATTTTCTTTGGCTGATTCCTCTTGGGATTCATTTGTGGGCTGCCTGATAGCAGTAGGAGTGGTTCATTGTTTTCCCTGGTGGCCCTAGGAGCAGCCAGGTCAGGGTCATCCCTCTTCTCTGAGAAACCCAGCAATATGCAAAAGATACTCTATCTACTATTTGAATCAGCCTCTGGAAATATTTCCTACTAGTACACAGAGTACCTAAGATGGCTGTTTTTGCTTATTGAAGGATAACATGTAATAACTGAAAAGAATACTTCATTCTGCTTAAGAAACAAACTAGAAGAGGTTGAATTTCTTTATTCAGTAACCTTAGAGGTATTTTTCATTTATTTACATGCTTTCTGCAAGAAAAACTGAAGATAAAGTTACTTATGGAAATTTCCACATTCACTTAGTCTGTCGTCTGTATTTGAAAACAAACCAAGTGTGAACACCTGCTAGACAAAAAACACATAAAGTCTTAATTTAGAAAGATACTATTCTTCCATGTAAAATATAGAATCATAGAATCATTTGGAAAAGACCTGTAAGAACACAAGAGTCCAACCATTAACCTAGCACCGCAAAGTCCCTCAGTAAACCATTTCCCTAAGCACCACATCGAGACATCTTGCAATTACCTCCAGGGATGGCAACTTAACCATTTCCCTGGCCAGCCTATTCCAATGCTTGACAATCCTTTCAGTGAAGAAATTTTTCCAATATAAACTTCCCCTGGCTCAACTTAAGGCCATTTTCTCTTGTCCTTTCTCCTCCAGCACTGTTGCCCTTCTTTGGACACACTCTAGCACCAAAATGTCATTCTTGTAGTGGGGGCCCAAAACTGAACACAGTATTTAAAGTAGGGCCTCACCAGTGCCAAGTACAGGGGGACAATCACTTCTCTAGTCTTACTGGCCACACTGTTACTGATACAAGCCAGGATGCTCTTGGCCCTCTTGGCAGCCTGGGCACACTGCTGGCTCATATTCATCTGGCTCTCCACCAATACTCCCAGATCCTTCTCTCCCAGGCAGCTTTCCAGCCACTCTTCCTCAAACCTGTAACATTGCAAGGGGTTGTTGTGACCGAAGTGCAGGATCCACTGTCCTCATTATTGGCCAGTTCCACTTGCAGAGCCTCATACCTATTATGCAGGGGCACCTGGAAAAGTGGGGTAGTCATGGAGCAGACATGCCTACTGCACTGGGTGGAAACTTGTTACCTTTGCCTCCTATCCCTTAACTCACCACATTCAGGTAGATTGAGAGAGGATAGGAAATCCTCCACATCATGTGTCCTGTCTATCTGTTGGGCCTGTCCCAGGGAAGGTAAGGTGTGATTCCAGTAGTCTGTCTCTCTCGGACTCCCTGATAATCTTCAACCTATTCACCTCCTCCCAGAGCTCTGCCACTAAGTGGAGGAGTTCCTCTACCTGGGTGCACTCCCATAGGTGTGCTTACTGCTGCTGTCTGGGACTGACTTGAGAGTAGAGCACAACTTGCAGCCTGACACTTGTGTGACAGATGATCCCACCGGAGTTCTGTCTAGGAAGCTGCAGCAGTAGCAGCCAGTGCAGAGCTTTAAGTGGACATAGCCTTCTGATGGGTGGATGACAGTGCTCCCTGGTCAAGCTGGCAGAGCTACAGTCCCCTTCCTGTATACTCTTCTGTGCAAACTGCCATGCAAACTGTCAGGCCATGCCCTGTTTTTGCTAGTGCTCCCCAGGGGCTTCTTTTAGATGTGCAGAGGAGACCTGGCTGCTGTTGGTCCTGGCCCCACCCAGGTCTCACCAGCCACTGTTGTGAGAGCTGTGGGTTCACCCCTGGGATCCTCCTGGTTCAGGAAATCCCCTTGTCACCACGCTAGAGCGCCCCACTGTGGATCTTGCTGCTACTGGAGGTGCTAATTGAGTTCCATATAGAGTAACTCAACTCATATCAACTTCACTGAGGACAAATTTTTATCATAGATCTTTAGAATCACATAAAAAAAAAAAATTAATCACATTTCTGTAGATTGCTGGACTGCTGGAAGCAAACATAGGTTATTCCTGTCCTGGTTTAGGGTGGAGCAGAGAAGACTTTCTGTTCAGTGAGAGAGGACCTTACTTATACTTGTTGCTGTGGCAACCAGGGTCAGCTTACTTGGCTGTTTACCCCCTGGAGGTGTTGCACCTGTGGAGAGAAGTGGACAGATCAGGTGACCCAAACTGACCAATAGGGTGTTCCATCCCATATGCCACGCTCAGTATAAAAGCTAAGGGATCAAAGGGGTTATGTTGGCTCCTCTTCAAGGGTTCTTTTTTGATGGCTCTTTCTTCAGTGACTTATGTCTGAAGAGGACCCTGTCAGTTTGTCTACTGTTGATCCCCATCACTGTGTTCCAGAATTGAGTTCCCATTCATCACTGAGCCCAGGATGGAACTTCCCCAGTGCTTGCTGGTGACATCTCCCTGAGAGCTTGATATGGGTTTGTATATATTGCAGATATATATTTTTTTTTATCATTGTATTATTGATGTTTCATTAAAGTAGTTTAGTTTTTCCTAAACTAATGAATCTCTCTTCTTCCTCTCCTCGCAGAGGTAGGGGAGAGCATCTGTTGTCTTGTCATGGGCCAACCCCATCCAAACTGTGACAATTCCTCCAAAATTTAACAGTCTAACACCATTCTAACATTGAGAAGCAGAACTTCATTCATATGTCAAAATATTTCCATTCTGTTTCATACAAAAACCCTTTTCACTTTTTGCCATGTTGAACTTAAAATTTTCAAGAAGGAAAATAATATCATTTGGTTTCCATTTCCTTTAAGGTACTAAAGGGAAAAGATTAACTCAGATTCTTAGTGAAGGATTAATCTCATCAAACAAACACAAATTGACAGGGTGGATTAATCTCATGTAATAGATGTCCACAGCACAGAATTTGTGTCTGAACTAGCCATGCTAAAGTCTCATATAATCAATGGACAGAACTGGCACTTGGAGGATCTGATTCAGCTGACCTATTTTAGATACTTATATTTGAACAAATATCTATTTCTCTCCAGTGACTAAGAAAGGAGCTTAGAGTGACTTACTTCAATGTCAAGCAAACATACTTCTAATGAACTGCAGAATCTAATGAACTAGGACAAAATTACAACTTGACTTATTCCCGCTGAAGAATAAAATTGGATTTTCAGACTCTTTTAGAACCACAGAATGTTAGTGCTACAAAATGTTTTAACTTTTCCCAGATGTCATTTTCACATTTCTTCCTAATAACTTTGAGCTACATCTAGATTAATCTTGACCTGCCATCATTTAAACTGTTTTTATGTATGACTGATGTAAATTTCATAGATAAACTCAGAGCTTAGGAATTTTAGTTTTACAAGAAAATGTTATCCAGGATTCAGCTCTGGAGTCATACATTTAAATTTAGGGGTCTACCATTTAGAGGTTCATGTCCAGACTATATACAGGCATATTTGCATGTATGCATGAGTACAGGATTCAAGCCAGTTGCCTAATCAATTCAAAACAGATGCATCTACTGCCATTTGAGATACTTGAGCGTATCTGAGACATTCAACTAGGTCTAACAGCTGTGTCATCAGACATAAATGACCCTGCCCTTGTGGAGCAGACCTGAAGTTAGCTATGGCCTCTCACTTAGGTTAGACACCTATGCTCAGAGAACTAAATAGGACTCGTATACAATGCAGTCACTGGTGTTTTGAAAGTTCTTTTTGAAAGTTCTTTTTCTTTTGAAAGTTTCTTTTGCTGAGATGTTGACAAATAGAATAGAGATGTGAATAAATGCGTTTCAGTGGTTTTCAGTTTTGGGGTTTTTTTCTGAAAGAATGAGGACTGGGAAATTTACTGGTGATTTACATTGCTTTAATTAATGCTTTTTTAGCAAAAAAAATCACTAATCCCAAGAAAAATAATTTAAAAACCCAAGAAATGTTGTGTACTTTGAGTACTACTTTGGAAACTGGGTCAATAGGTTAGCACCTGTTCCAGTCCTGCCAGAAGGAAGACAATTTGGGAAATAATGAAAGCATGCTGTCCAATGGAAATTGTCCTGGTAAACACAACATATACTACATTTGCACATATTTTTTGCTTAAAAAAGGAAGGAGTATTAGTTTGAGTTATTAAATAAATGTAATCAGGAGGAAAAATGTAACATTTTGCAATTACATAGGCCTTTTTCAGACACAGATAAGTGTTTGGTTTGGTGCTTTATATCTATGGTTTTACAAAAAAAAGACAAGCAGTTTCTTCTATTCTTTGGGTGACATTTAAATTGAAAGTCACTACTTTGGGTGCTTCCACTTTCTGAATATCAAAACTTTGAGATATTTCTACTTTGATCTATTAATTTAGTTCTAGATATCCAATTTGGAAAACTTTGGCTTTAGGATTTCAATTGCCAGTAAGCCAGTGATGATGAAGAGAAGAATAAATTTTCTCTCCCAGTCACAACTGGAAGTTTGTTAAATAGCACAGGTGCAATAGATGGATATATAGACCTCTGAAGTTAGATGGCATATTATGTATACAAGCTTATGCTTCCTCATGGGACTGTTTTTTCTTTTCATGAAGGCTGAATCACTTCCTAAACACTCCACTGCACATAAAAATGAGCAAGCTACGTTATCCCCAGGCTATCTCCAGGAATAGAAAATAACCCCAACCCTTTTCTTTCATTGTAATGACTTGAGGGAGGGGGAAGGGGAGAATGTATCTCTGTGAGTAGTATTAGCATTGCTTTTCACATTTAGCACCAACTATCCCTGAACTTTATTTGGGTAAAGGGTGGTTCTTCACAGAAAGGAAGAGTAATAGCACCAAAATAAAAGTATAGTGGAAAACCTGTATCTTAACTAACAAAGAAAAAAGTAAACAAAAAAAAAAAAATATTAAAAAAAAACCCAGAAAACAAAAAGGAAAGCATTCTGCTAGTTTGACTTCCCATATATTCTTAGTAAGAGTAACTGTTTATTCTGTGATGTTAAGGTATGAATTTTTAATATTAGTTTGTTCCAAACAATGAGATATGATACCTAACAGAGCTGGGAAATCTGAGGTTACTAAAAAAATACCATTTGACTATCAGAAATATTTGCCACATTACATAAATATAGATTATGGTACCTATTGAGATCAGTAAGTGATGGATTATTGCTATCTTTTTAATAGACATGGGAAAATATAGTCTCCATTAGAAGTCCGTCCAGAACTTCAGGACTGATGACATCTGTGAGAATTTTACTTTTTCAGAAGAAGAATATGTCCCCGATTCTCTCAGGATGATGCATCTACAATGGATGTTTCTGGATCTCTGCTGAGCCCTATTAAATCACTTTGCTGGATACAGAAGTACATCTATATGAATCAGCCTGTTGATCAGGCCCTATGTTCTGGCAAAGATCATCCAAGTGATGCATAGACAGTCTTGAAGTCCCATTTAAACACTTCAAATAGACTGTAAGTGGGAGTTAAATGCTTTATAGGTTTCTGATGGCTTTTCACAGAGGGAATTCCACCCCACGTGAATGTACAGGCTGCCTACATCTTTTGTACAGTGTCAGGAATTCATAAGCTGCTTTTGTTCAGAGAATTTCTGTATCTTTTTTACACTGTAGACTTCTCATAGGAATTGTTTTGTGTCTCTAATACTGATAGCCTATAAAAATTATAATACATGGATTTTATTTGAAAACAGCAGTTACCAATTTATCATTGTCAGAGAGTCAGAGGGTTAGGATTTTCTTTTTCATTGTATCAAACCTTTATTAGTCCAATACAAAGAAATTTTCCCCTAGAAACTAAGGAGAGGTGTATGATTTTAATACCACTTGTTTCAGATCTCTCCCTGCTTTCACTTGAGTTTTTTCATCAAAATCTCCATTGTTATATAATTCCAATAGAGAGCCCTTAGAATCACAGAATCATTCAGGTTGGAAGTGACCTCTTGAGATCACCTAATCCAGTCCTCTGCTCAAGTGGTGTCAGCTACAGAATAGAAAAATTCCACGTTAAGGAACTTCCTGTATTTCGGTTGGTTGGTACCCATTGTCTTTCATCCTGTAACTCTGCACCACTGAGAAGCATGTGGCTCCATTTTCTTTACTTCCCCCATCAGGGATTTATACACTTGCATAAGATCCCCCTGAGTCTACTATTCTCTAGGCTGAACAGTTCTGGGTTTCTCAGCCTCTCCTCATATGACAGATGCTTCAGTACCTTAAATTAGTCCAATACAAAGAAATTTTCCCCTAGAAACTAAGGAGAGGTGTATGATTTTAATACCACTTGTTTCAGATCTCTCCCTGCTTTCACTTGAGTTTTTTCATCAAAATCTCCATTGTTATATAATTCCAATAGAGAGCCCTTAGAATCACAGAATCATTCAGGTTGGAAGTGACCTCTTGAGATCACCTAATCCAGTCCTCTGCTCAAGTGGTGTCAGCTACAGAATGTTGCCCAGGACCATGTCCAGTTGAGTTTTTAATATCTCCAAGGATGGAGACTCCACAATCTCCCTGGGCAACTTGTTCCAATATTTGAACAACTTCACAGTAAATAAATGGTTTATTATATTCAGATGGAATATGATGTGTTTCATTTTTTGCGCACTGCCTCTTGTTCTGCCAGTGGGCACCACTGAAAAGAATCTGGCTCCCTTGTCTTCTTTACATCCCACAAGGTGTTTATACACAATGATAACATCTTCCCTAAGCCTCTCCCCTCCCTTGCCCTCCCTTCCCCTCCCTTGCCCTCCCTTCCCCTCCCTTG